>NC_082650.1:6576614-6894114 GCF_028023285.1 Balaenoptera ricei
AGCAGCAGAATGAAGAAGACTGTTTACTACACAGGAGAAACAATCGATAGTTATTAAACCAACAGCAACATCAGAAGGCAGACGACACAGGAACAATATCTTCAAAATGTTGAAAGAAAATAAATGCTAAACTAAAATTGTATTTAAGAAAAACTTTTTAAAAACAAAAGACAAGATCAACAACCAAAAAAATATTTTCAGGTAAACAGAAACTCAGGGAATTAACTTCCATCTAAACCTTTCAAATATTTTTAAGTTAAATTATTTCAGAAAGAAAGAAAACGATCCCAGAAGGAAAACCTGAAATGTGAGAAGGAATGGTTGGAAAAAATGTAGAGAAACCTAAACAAAATGTAACAATCAGTATGATAATATTTGATTAATGGAAATATATGTAAAGATAAATAAAGTTGCTGGACAAAATTGCATATAAGCATCGAACATAAAGTTAAAGCATTCTAGGATCTTTGTACTTTTCACCAGAAAGGAAAGACAGTGACTAAAATTAAACTTGTTTTTGGTACATGAATGTTCATAGCAGCTTTGTTTGTAACAGCGCACACTGGAAATAACCCACATGTCCAACAACAGGTGAGTGTGTAGACAAACTGGAAGAGCCCTACATTGGTTTACTGCTCAGTGATAAAAAGGAAGTCACTGTTGACATACGCTGCAACCCAGATGGTTCGCAAAATAATTATGCTAGTGAGAGAAGCCAAACAAAAAAAGGAGATGCTGCATGATTCCAGTTATGTGAAATTCTAGAGAGCACAAACAATCTACAGTGATAGAAAATAGATCAGTAGTTACCTAGGGACTGGGTAGAGGCAAGTAGAGCATGAGGATGGGACTAAAAAGGGCCCGAGGAATCTTTGGGGATGAGAAATTGTTCAGTATCTTAATTGTGGTGTTGGCTTCATGGATGTATATGTATGTCAAAACGTAGGCTATTTATCCACGTGCAGTTTATTTGATGTTAATGATACCCCAATAAAGCTATAAAATAACAATGTCAACATTTTATTCAATTAGGAGATTTCACATAAAAATTCAAACCTCAAGCTCATCCTGAAAAGCCATAAGATCAGGCAGCTCTGTGTTGGCCTCTCAGCCAGAGTTCCTCACCCCCGTGCACTCCTCAGCTGGCTGCCGAGGTGTGTTAGTGAACTTGAAGGCTTTCCTCTGGTGTGTAATTCTGAGGATACCTCACACTCCCGACACGTTTGGGGTTCTTCTCCCTTGTGAATTGTCTGGTGGTAAATAGGCTGCTTCTCCTCAAAGACCTTTCTGAACACCATGAGTTTATAGGTTCAGGGCTGGGTCTCATGTGCCTTGGCCGGGTTCAAGTCCTTGCTGTCCAGTGCCCAGGCTTCCTCACCATGCCCCTGCTGGGGGACCACGTGGGGTTGGGGGCCTCAAGTCCCGGGGAGGGCAGGAGTGCAAAGTCGTCCAGTGCACAGCATGGTATATGCCCCTGAGGGCCTTGTCACAAAGCCCCTCTTCTCCCAGGAGGGGCTCACAACCACACCCTGCAAGGTCATGGGTCCCATGCCAAGTTCATCACCTCCAAGTTCAGATGACTTCATCTGAACCATGACCTGGGGGCCTCCTCAGAAGCTGCCCTGTATAACCCACTGAGAAGCAATACCTACCCCAGTGATCTAGTTATACCAGTCGTTTTTAACATGAAACTCAAGTTAAAAATGCATTTAAATTGTATAGAATTACCATCTAGGGGATTGAAATACAATACAGGTGTCAAGTTAGAAAGAGAGAAGGGAGGGAGGGAGGAAGGAAGGAAGGAAGGAAGGGAAAAAAGAGGGAGAGAGTGAATTAGAGGAAAATGGGACAAATAAGTAGCACACACCAAAAAAAAAAGGTAGAAATAAAACCAAATATAACAGTTAATGAAATTAAATGTAAATGGACTATCTAAAGTTTAGAAGACAGATTATTAGACTGGATTAAGAGAAGAAAATCCAGCTTTATGGAGGTTACAAAAGGTACACCTAAAACATATGAGAACAAAAACATTGAAAGTGGAAGAATGGAAAATGATGTACCACACAAATAGTCACCAAACACAGCTGTTGAAACTATTTTAATTGCATATAAAATAGATTTAGGGAAAAAAAGCATTATTAAAAGTTAAGAAACATTATTAAAAATAGATTTTGATAAAAGATTCAATAACCCAGGAAGATATAGTAGTTTAAAAATTGTATGATCTCTATAACATGGATATAAATTACATTAAGGACAAATTGTCAGAATTAACAAATTGTACAGATGCAGCTGTAACCATGATGGAAGATAGTGAGCTAACTCTCTGAGGAGTTGAGGGCTCTGGCAGTGCAAACTCAGGAAGCCGTAGCCTACTAACACAACCACTGAGCAGGGTGGCATCCTGAGTGCTACACCCAACCATGGGGGGCACCCCTTTTTTGAGCACATAAGGAACATTTCAATAATTGATCATGTTTTAAGTCATTTAAATATCACTAACGGAAACATAACCATAAAAACCTCTTAAACATGGAAATTCAATTAACTTAGTCAATAAAAAAAATCCAAATGGAAATATGGGATCAAACAATAATGAAAATATAACACATATCAAATCTTTTGGGATGCAGCTCAATTAGTATTTAAAGGGAGTATTTAGAACCATAAATGCTACTTTTATAAAAGAAGAGAGGATAACATTATTTAAAGATATTGTTTAAGAAAGGAGGAAAAAATTCTCATATCCAACTATTTTTTTTCCCCATATCTAATGAACATAAATAAATGTTGGTTAAATAAAGGAAATGAAGGTATGCACACTTCTGAATAACTATACCAGTGGGTGGGCAGAATTGCTCAATATGAGAGGTTTAATTCCTTCTTCTTTGCTCTTATCTTAAAACCATTTTTCTGGATTGTATTTTTACAATGCAGCTAAATGTAAACCATGACTTCTATTTTCTAAAGCATTGTGTGCGGTGTTTGTTTCTTAAGAAGGTGAGAAGATAGGCATTTTAAGTCGTTTATCATATTTAAATTTGTAGAGTATTTTAAATTTTGACACTATTTTATACACTATGTATTACATTATTATAAAAATGTTTAATTTCTATCGCTTGAATAAAATATCCATATATTTAAAATTCAAAAGAGCAGGGTCTGTAATGTATTCTTAATTAATATTTAGGCACTTAAAGATAATCTAACTAGATCATTTTAAATAGCAGTAAACTTTCACCTTGGTTTTTAAGACTACGAATATAAACTTGACTCTACCTACACTTTAGACAGAGAAATCTGAAACAAATTCAGTTCTACACTAGTCACTGTTATCTTAGAAGGAGTATCACATTAGTTCTGAAAGGCATCTTACCTTATTATAAAAAGAATTCTAGTCAACTCCAAGGGTGTGTGCTTGAGATTAAGAGGGACAGACTCAATTAGGATTTTTTTCCATTAGTGAAATTAATTCAACTTTGGGTATGATATAGACTTTAAGTTTTCTGTGTAAATCTTCATTTTATATTTTACCTATGATACCTTAAACAATGAAGATATTCGTGTTTGTATGTGCGTTGGGGGATATATATTTTTCTTACTTGCACACATGTAGGCTAACGCATACCCAGAAGCCTTACTCTCTAGGAATTATTCCTGAGTTCTGAATCATAACTTTTAAAAGTGAGTATTCCCTGTCCATCAAACACTCTCCTGTGAAGACATTTGGCTTAGTGGTGCTTTCGTGGTAATGAAGGGTTTCTTAGCCAACTGTGAGATTGTTGCTTTTTCCCTCACATCTGACAGTGGGGTTTAGGATAAGGGATAGTCCCTGGGATGAAAAAGAAATCAATTATATCTTGTCTTAGTCTGTTCAGTCTGCTATACCCAAAATACCACAAATTGGGTGGCTTATAAACAACAAATACTTATTTCTCACAGCTGTGGAGGATGGAAGTCCAAGATTAAGGCACCAACAGATTCAGTGTCTGGTGAGAGCCCACTTTCTGAGCCTTAGATGGCCGTCTGCTCATTGTGTCCTCAAGTGGTAGACAGGGTGAGGGAGCTCTCTGGGGTCTCTTTTAATAAGGGCTCTGCTCTCATGACCTAATCACCTTCTAAAGGCCCCAACTCCAAATACCATCAAAGTGGGAAACAGGTTTCAACATATGAATTTGGGGAAAACACAAACATTCAGATCATAGCAAACCTCAAAGTAATAAATAACCAAGGTCATGATTTTTATGCTTATTAAGGGGTGTTGATTTCACTACTTAGCCTATAGCATGCATTATATTTTATGTTTTTGAGAAGTAATATTTACGAAATTCTGTGTAAAACAATACAAAACTTTCTTTTTTAGATTGTTTGATTTTGACCAGAGTTAAGCTCTTTTACATAGAACTTCTCTTTCTTATCAGAAACAGTTGAGATGAATCTGTTAAAATAGCTCAAAGACTTATTTCAAGTGAAGCTTGATACTAAAAACTATCCCCTGAATTATAATAAATGACATAATTATTAAACTCAGTGCAACAAATGAAGAGTTTTCATCTTACTCAACATGCAATTTATTTCTTGCATTTTCCCTGTTAGGCTCAGTATATGTCAACTGGAACATTAGTTTGAATACAAGTTAATTAATATTCATGGTCTCTATCTTTGATTTCATCTTCTGGGAAGATGTTGACCAGAACAAAATGAATAGTAAATAAGTGTCACCTAATACTGTGAAATTTTTTATTTATAGGTCATTTGCATATTTTATGTCCGAAAAGTTTCTTATTAATGTTTTAGTTTAATCAAATTACTATCCTTGAAGGGCTCTGTGTTTCTTTTGGTTGCTTTTTGTTGTTGTTTTAGGCTTGATTAGGATCTCACAAAATGAGTCTCAGGATTTCTCAGGATGGTTTCCTGGTATAAACTATATGTTCTTATTTTTTCCAATATCTAGTAATAATGGAAGGTTGGCTTTGTTTCGTTTTTAAGAAAAGGTCTGAGGTTGACCAAGTGTCCCTGAGGTAGTCACAAATGAAAGCCTTTGTTTGCACAATGTAAAAGGAGCTCCATATTCTTATGTTGCCCAAACTCATCTGCATAATGCAATAACCAACGTGACACAAACATCTCCAAATATGTATTTAAACAATCCCAACCCTTGTGGTTCCAGGGGAGCTATCGAACCCAAAGGGCTGCTGGGTGCTTAAACGTGGAGGGTGGAGAATGGAAACAGAAGTAAAAGAGGAAAGAACACATTGACTCCTCTCTCATTCTGCCCTGCTCTTGTCAAAGAGAAATGGTCTCCCTGTCCTTACACTGTTCCCTACAGTCATATTTTCTAAATTCTACATAAAATTGAATTCTGAAAGCTTTGCAGTCAAACTCAGATTATGATTGAATGGTATGTAAGCGGGACAAAATGTTCTTTGTTGTCTGACATGCAATTCGGGTGACAAACTAGAAATTTCTTATAGCATTTTTCAAAAACTGATCAAGTATTCAGACTCAAGGACTGTTCATTTCTAAATCAAGTTTTGAGTACTTGAAAACAAAAAGTGTCATTTTTTAAAAAATTAAGGTAAAATTGAAAGATATATATTTTATTATGGAGTTGGCTGAAATTTTGCAAATTTAAATAAAAATTTTAAAATTTTGTTTATAAATAAATTAGTCTGCTATGAAAAAACTGTGTCATTTTTTAAGAGTCCTAAATAAATTGAAGTAGTTTTTAAGAACCCCCAGGTATTTGTGCAACTCTGAAGTCTAGACTCAATTCCATTCAATTTTCCTTTTTCTGTGACATAACCCCATTTTTATCTGGGCTCTTTTATAACTTAGTGGAAAATTAAATCAACAGTCATCTTCAAATGGTATTGTTAAAGACTCTTGTACTGTTATATGAAAAAAACTAATCACCAAGGAAAGGAAACCAGGTACCAGAAATCCGTGCATGTATATATAGCAGAATACCTATGCACATGAGATAACCAATATCCACACTGTAGTCCCACAAACATAACCTTGGTTTAGTTTATGATGCCATTTTTCAAGCAAATGGGCAGTTTCCATAATGTATATTTTAAATATTGAAAATAATTCTTGCCTCCTCAATTCCAGGAAAATTCTGTTGTGTGTGAATTGTAAGTTGTTTTTTCACTTGATGATCTGTGATTCTCTGTGCTATAATTTATATCTTATTTCGTATACAGAAGAAAATCATGCATATTACCACAATGCTGTTTGGATATGATCAACTTTTATCATCCCCAGAGGCTTCAAAAGTTACTCCTTAATTTCTCAGCTTTCCATGGAATGATTCCAAAGCCAGATATGTCAGTGAGAGGCTGTGTTGAAGTTTTGTTGTGGCTTTAGACAAGGGCCCCAAACAACAAAGACACAACAAAGGAATTTATCATGATTAACCAGAAAAAGGTGCACTTCGAGACTGTTAGGTTTTAGATTAGGGGAGAAGGTATATGGATCTACCAGAGAAGATAGCAATAGATATAATAAGATAATTTCAGTAGATTTACAAATGAAATTCTGAGAACTGGAGCAAAGAAAGATTAAATACTACTGTAAACATCACTGAATGTTTCCACTGGGATGGTAGATTAGACCGAAATGGAAATATCAGGGATTGGGGACTGGAGGTCAGCCTGCGATAGCCTCCGTGCAGACACACAGGAGGCTAATGGAGTGAGAAGAATAGGAGGAAGATGTGGGAGTAATGGGCCAAGAGAATGAGGCCTGCTTCTCAACCAGGAAATCACCCTCTTGATCCTTCAAGCAGGTGATTGGTGGCTCTTGGAGACCCACACTTCATCATGCCTTGATGGCAGTCATCAAGAAACCATCATCCCTCTTATTCAGGTCAAGCTAGGTCTCAAAAAGTTATCAAGGGCCATGATAAAATTTAGTTTTTCAGATATATGCTGAAAAAAAAATACTTAAAGCTATTTTACCAAACTTGAGAGGTAGAATACAAAATATAAACATATGGAGAATAAAATCAAAACTGAGAAGAATTTCATGCACTATTGACCCACAGGTAGTGAAACATTTACTTCCACTAATATTTCTTAGAAAACAAACATAGTTTGGGGTCCTCAGATCTGAATTTCCTAAAGTAGGTAATTATCATCCCCCTCAATACTCAGAGTTCTAGAAAATAAACTCAGTGCTGACCATAATACATGAGTGTTTTTATGAGATGAAGACAAAACTTTTATGTTTAAAGATTGAAAAGCAAAATATACTTTAAAATGTGTGTGTTTCCATTCAGAGAAATATAGTTATTTTCATAACAGGTGTTTATGTGTTATGTTATGCACTGTGTAGAAAACAAAGACTGACCTTCAAGCACTGGAAGTCTGGTTGGGGAGATAAGACTTTACAGAAATGACTGCAACCCAGATTCAGCAACACAAGTAAAAAATGGATTGAGCATGTCTTCTACGCCAGGGTCTAGGAATAGAAAAGGGAATATTTCATTTACTGCTCTCATCATTTGGGGAAAATGTCAGGGTGGGGTCGGACATGTAGGCCAGTGATGATTTTTACCACGAACTACATCTTGATAAAGACAGATATGAAGGAGTATAAAAGACTTCACTTTGTGAATAAGGGAGAAGAAATAAGACAAATTGGTATATCACAGAGGCCATGAGACAAGCACAAAAAAGTGTTCTGTGGGAGTTCAGAGAAGGGAATTCCTTTAACAGAGGTGACCAAAGAAGGCTTTGTGGAGGAGGCGGGCCTGAGGCATGGGTAGTGGAAATTCCACAGGTAGCGATGTTGTCAAGGTTAGGAGCATTTTGTGAGGCAGAGGAAATGACAGGAATAAAGAGATAGAAAATTAAGGGTCATTCATCCCATGAAGTACTGTTAGCTGCCTGCTCTCTGGTAGATAGTAGGCTCAGCACTCCTGTGTGTACAAAATCAACATCCTCTGCTTCCACGGAGGTCCTCTCAGCCCTGATGACCTTGGACCTATCACGAGGAAAGATGGAAAAGAAGCCCAGGGTGTTACAAGGGCGTGAAACAGGACATCTGCCTAGAATCTGTGAGCAGGGCACCTTTGACTGCAGGAGTGGAGGCCAGCCCTGGGATCTGCAGGCTGAGTCAGTTACTGGTGGAGGAGCGGGAGGGTAGCTTCCGGCGGGAAGGACCCTCTTGCAAGAGCCCTGCTGTGGGAGGCTCCTTGGGGAAAGTATCTGGAATTTGGAGGTGACAGAGGAACAGGAGGCAGTGCGTTTTTTCCCTTTTGTGTGTTTGTTAGTTGTTTTGTTTGTGAGTTTTTATGTGGAGGGTTATGACTAGTAATAGAAGGAATCTCACCACACGGAAGTTTGGATATTTTGAAGGCTGAGATAGAACTTGAGCTGGTTGGCGTGAGGGGTAGGATAAAGAACAAAGAAGGAAAAAGAAAATCGTGAGGTATAAAAAAAAGAGATTATTTTTATATACTTTACTATCTTAAATCCCTGGTAATGTGTGAATAAAGGTAAATGAGAATTGGCATTTTGCCTTCCCTAAAGCTAGAAACAACATACAAATGAAATTTTAGTTTAGAACCGATTAGAAGCACCACACTTTTCTTGTATTTATTGGGTTATTAAGAGCAGCCATATGGTTGTCTTCTGTCTTATCTGTTCACGTTTCTCCAGTATGTTCCTCAGTGGGAGTCTATTTAGTGGTTGATTGGAATTCTATTTTTATTGGTAACTCTGTTATCTGTAATTGCCAGAAGTAGATGATCCAGTATAAAGAGTTTCCTCTCCACTCCCTTTTTGTCAACCTTACTGGAAAACTGGGACCTTTTTCTTTTGCCATTAACTTTTGAAAATATTAGAGGGAAAAGAAAATGGGTTACTGTGTGAAGTAAAATTTGAGACTATCTGAGAATCCATCCCTTTTAAGGATAATGCAGTTGACTGTAATTGTATGCTAAGCAGTTTGAGGAGTGCTCGACTGAGAGTTGGGGAGTCTGTTTGTAACTCCTTCTGTTTCTATGTGCATGTCGATTAACTTCTGTTCATTTCCAGTTCTCCAGTTGGACAGCAAAGATATCCATCACTCTTGAAATTTCACTGAGTGTTTGTGGAGATTCAGGACTCCATAAAGCTTCCTCAGTTTAAAAAATGAACGACATTCTGTTGGGATCACATAGCTGTTGATATCTGTCTATTTTCATACCTTATTCAGAAATGCCTGTATTTTCCTGGGTCCTAGCATTGTCATTTTTCCTCACAGTTATCTAATTTATTAATTTTATACCTGCCTTATAAAAACATACCATTTCTGTCAAAGAACCATTTCTCCATGTGCTTTTATTTGCCATTTCATTAAAACTTACACTGATGTTCACAGTTATAAATGTCATTAAATGACTTTATGTTAAGCAGTTAAAAGTCATATCACTCAGTACAATGTCCAATATATGAAGACCATTTAGAGAATCAATTCTAATTTAGTATTTAATAGTGAGTGCTAATAATTATTGTAATGCATGCATTTAAATTTGGATATTTTCTTGATTGAATAATGAAATGCTTTAAATGAGCTCATTACTTAAGGACTGCAGTTCTTATGCATCTTATGCGATAAGATGTTTACCTCATATGGATATAAGCAGATATAAATGGAGAAAAATGCATAGTGGACTTCATTGCAGGGCAGTGGTTACAGCATATGACTCTATAAGAACAAAACCACAATAGAAATACAAAAAGTACATTTGCTGGAGTTGAGCTAAAGAAGCTCCTTAGAGATGGCTTATGTTTAGTCTTATGGAATAAGCAGAGTCAACTGAATTGTTATAAAGAAGTGGCCACTGTAGAATAGGGTTCATCAGCCATAGTTATGGGACTAGACGAATTCTATGACTATCAGATCCCAAGAGAGCAAATAAAAGAAAGATTACCCAGACCAGAGGATTAGTTAGGATACTACAAAGTCACGATTACTACAAACTAGGATTTATAATCCACTAATTCTGGTTATGATGCACTGTTTAAAGCGTGGTTCTTTAGAAATCATGGAATGACATCGTATTGAGAACTGTGATTTAGTCTGAGTTCTCCACATTTTCTTTTCACCTGTCACAACTAAAGTACTTCCTAGGATTCTGCCATGGTTATCACAGGTGTCCCTCCAAAAACAAACAAACAAAAAAAAGCCTAAAGAAAACTAAACAACAATTATAACCAAACCCTTCATAATGGTGAAAGCCAATCTCTATTTTAAAAAAGATAGCAAGAAAGAGAGAAGGGTAAGGGGCAGAGGAGGTAATTAAATAAGCTGAATAAATGAAAATTCATTACTCTCTTCATCAAATGTTTCTTTGTGGCTGGAGACATGTCAAAGAGAAAGGCCTCCAGCTGGTAAGGACTACCATGGATCTGACCAAAAAGGTTTACAGGTTCAGGAACTAACTTTTAGCACCTCAGATCTTGAAGAGACTAACTCATGGGCTAACCAACACACAAAAGACATTATTTATGAACCATGATATTAGTTCATTAATGTATACTCTGGGAACAACATCTTGAATTGCAGAATATTCATATCTACCTTCCCAGATATGTTTGTTTTCCTCCTCCCTTCTGCTCCCCTCCCTTTTCTTCTTTCTCTCCTTTTGTTTTAAAATGTGTCTGCACAGTCTTTGACACACCTCTTGTCAAATGTTGGATTCTAATTCCCCGCCCCTTGGACCTGGGTCAGCCTTAGTGACCTGTTTCTGAAGAATAGAAAACAATAGAAGTGATCCTGTGTTACTTTTGAGGCTGGGTGACAAAAGTCACAGTAGTGTCTGTCTGGCTTTCTCCTTGGGACACGTACACGAGGAGCCTTTAACCAACATGGAAAATGCCTGAGAGACCATATGGAGAGGCCACGTGGAAGTAGCCAGAGGTGACTAAGGAACCCAGGGGTTCCCTTGACCAGCAGGTTAGCCTTCCTGCCAACTGCCATTTGTGTCAACAGTCAGCCTTCAGACCTGGCCTTTGAGCCTCCCCAGCTGCTGCCACAGGAGCAGAGATTAGCAGTCTCCACCAAACCCCACTTAAAGTGAAGATTTGTGAGCAAAATAAATTTAAAAAAATTTCAAACCAATAACATTTGGGGTGGTTTGTTGCACAGCAACAGATAACTGGAATACCTCCCATAGCGTTCTCCATGATCACGTGATTATGCCAAAGGCCACACACACTCTTATATATAGATATGTGTGTGTGTAGGTCATAGTTTTATAAAAGCGGGTTCAAATTAGAAATCAGACAATGATTTGATGATGAGAGTATCACAGTAGAATTATATAGACTTGAGAAAGAGTTTATTCATGCTGGGCTTGATCATTTGTATATCTGAAGCATGTCTTTACATTGGATAGTGTCTTATAAAGAATAACCAGCACTTTCCAGTCAACTCCCCCACTTATTAGATACCAAATGCACCATGTGGTCATGCCAGAGGAATTAAAATGCAGCTATATATCTATCTAATTTAATTCCATCATCTCTACCTGAGGCTACATCCTGGGCTCTGAGATATCTGTATGTATTTCCCAAGTCACCATTAACAATATATTTCCAAATGCTTTTGTCTGATGGTTTATTTTTACTGTGGTTAGTGTGTAGCGTAGCAGACAGGAGTGTGGCCAGTGGAGTCAGAAAAGCTTGATCTGAACTTTTGTTCTGATACTTATAGTCTTATGGTCTTGGACAAAATCCTTGTGCCCCTGTCAGTTTCCTCATTTGTGAAACAGTTATCAGTGCCTTTTATACAAGGTGGTTGGAAGGATTAAATGTGATAAAGGATATATAAAGTGCTTACCTCAGAGCCTCTCGTTGTAAGGGATCAATACATTGTAGCTATTATTACCATAGTTGTTCCTATTCTAATGTGTTGACTTTTACTAGACTTGATCTCTGGCCTTTTCCACCAGTACTGTGGTCAATTGACCGTGATTCCCCTGCAGTTGATTGTCGTTTGTACAAATAACACAAAGTATTCAAATCGATAAAATTGCTCTGACAATAACTTTGTAGCAGACTGCAACATCTGTAGTTTCCTTAAATAAAAATGTACTCAATTTGCATTTTATATAATACATGCAAGATTGTGACATAAAATTCTCTACCAGCTGATCTGGAGGAAAAAAAATAACTTAGTCATAATGACTTAGAAAAGCATTGCTGTTGATTTTTGTTTTTCAGAGCCATGCACCAGCAGGATTATTGTTATAATATATATTACGGTATATGTTATACTCAAAGTGCAATTTAAAGTTATGATACCTCCATTATTTTCATAATAAATGTTGCTTTTTCTGATTATAAGAACATGATGTGGGCTGAAAAAAATAGCCAACATACTTTCATATAAAGAAAAGGCTAAAAGTCATGTTTAATCAAACCAGTGGAAGAAAATCACTGTTAGCACTGGATGTACATTCTAGATGGTTTTCAAGGTGTACATGTGTATGTGCACATGAACACACACACATTTTTTTAATGAAGTCATATCTTACATATTATTTTGTAACTTGTATCTTTTACTTCATATAGTGTACTCATTTTTCTATCAATAGATAAAAGTCTACATGATCATTTCATGATTGATACCATTCTATTCTGCTGAAGGGGTCAGCCATCAGTGAGTATTTAAGCTGCTCTACATTTCACTCCAAGAGCCACACTTTCATGATTTCTCTTATGTACATCCCTAAAAACGTGTATGGTCACATTTTTAGAATCTAATTTTAGAAGAAGAGTTGCTGCGGCAAAAGTATTTTTCATTTAAAGTGTTATCGTGAGAATTCCAATAGTTCCTCGGGAAACTTTGCACCTGTTTTCACTCTCCCTAAAACTATTAGAACAGTTTCTTCACATCCTTTACCACTAGGTGATTTCATTCTTAACTTCTTGTCAGTGTTTTTGGTGGAACACTGTATCTCATGTTAAATTGCCTTTTTCTAATTACTAGGAAGCTCAGGTAGGTTTCCATTGTTTATTGCTCATTATTGTGGCTATTTCCTTTCTTATAATTACCCTTTGTAAACATTTCTTATAGTAACCCTTTACTTATCATATATGTTGCAAATATTTTTCGCCAGTAAGTAATTTAATTTGAAAGTGCTTTAAAACTATTTAAGCTGTAAATTTTGATGGAGTTAAATGTATTGTCTTCTCTGTAGGATTATGTCTTTGCAGTCATCCGTAGCAGAATCTCCTTAACTCACAAGATCGTTATAGATATTTACTGAAAATCTTTCCTAGTTATTTTATTTCCAAGTTTCTCTTTTTAAAATATTTGATGAATGTAGATTTAATTTTAGTGTGAAGGGTTTTATATGAATCTAATTTTACTTATTTCTCCTTCCAAAACCTACAGTTTACTTTTTTGGCATCATTTATTGAATAAAACACATTTCCTCACTGATTTGAAATAAATCCCATCTTTATATTATATTAACTTTGGGGTTTTATCTCTAGAGCCCATCCTGCTCCATTAACCTGTTTATTCTGCCTTCATTCTACATTCTCTGGATTACTCTCACATATAACACATTATAACATATTTAATATCTGGTAATGTCAGTTCTCCAAATTGCTGTCACATTTTTCTTGCTATTCACACAAACTAATTTTTTCATATGATTTAGATTTTTTTGGTAAAGTTTGAAAATAAATTTCATGAATTTGTTTTCAATATATGAGTTAAGCATGTTATGCTAGAGAAGTCAAGAGAGAATGTAATTTAAACATAGATTACATAATGGCGAGGTGTATCTTGTTTTTGAGTTCTGAGCTGTTTCTAGAAAAACTAACACTCCCCCAAATTAATTCCTTAGCAGTTTATTATATACATAGTACAAGCTCTTGGCTAGTATTCCTGATTGACCAGTAGTTCCAAGCCATTAAAATGTAATCCCATAAAAGGTTAACATCCCATAGGCTATATTTCTTTTTTTTTTACTTGACAAAGTAGAGTACTTGATAAAGTTAACTGGAAGACTACTCTTCACTAGATTACAGATATTCAGTATGTTTCAAGTTGAATGAAGTTTGTTAAATCAGTTGTTTTATAGTAGGTTTTTAAAAAATTATTAT
Source organism: Balaenoptera ricei (assembly GCF_028023285.1). Lineage (NCBI taxonomy): Eukaryota > Metazoa > Chordata > Mammalia > Artiodactyla > Balaenopteridae > Balaenoptera > Balaenoptera ricei. The sequence continues at coordinate 6,590,732 of NC_082650.1, forward strand.
TTCTACTTGATTTGTAATGTTACTTTTAAGGAAGTTAAGTATTAATAAAATTAGTACTTCAGTGCTCTTTAGCATTTCATCTTTCTAAATCTAAGGGTTCCTTCTGTCCATATTTCAAATATTATCATGTAATTTTCGTAAGTAAATGGAATTTCCAAAAATGCAGATAAGCAGGAAGGAAATGAATAATTTATAAGAACTATGCTTGTTTTTATTTTCTCTACCTATTTTGGATCAATTTAGTAAGGCAGTAGAGTACACCCTTAAAAGCATTGGAACATGGACACATGGATGGACCTAGAGAGTGTCATACAGACTAAAGTAAGTCAGAAAGAGAAAAGCAAATATTGTATAATAACACATATATGTGGAATCTAGAAAAATTGTATAGATGATCTTATTTGCAAAGCAGAAATAGAGACACAGACGTAGAGAACAAATGTATGGATACCAAGGGGGAAAGGGGTAGGGTGGGAGGAATTGGGAGACTGGGATTGACACATGTACATTATTGATACTATGTATAATATAGACAACTGATGGGAACACACTGTATAGCACAGGGAACTGTACCTAATGCACTGTGGTAGCCTAAATGAGAGGGAAGTCCAAAAGGGAGGGGATATCTGTATGTGTATGGCTGATTCATTTTGTTGCACAGTGGAGACTAACACAACATTGTAAAGCAACCATACTCCAATAAACATTAATAATAAAAAAAATGCATTGGAACAAGAAAGACCTAGATTCAAGATACTGCTAATTGTGTGACCTTGAACACAGTCTTAGTTCTTTTTTTTTTAAGCCTTTTTAAAATTATTGAGGTATAGGTGATTTATAATATATTATTTTCAGGTGTATAACATAGTGATTCAAAAATTTTATAGGTTGTATTCCATTTAAGTTATTATAAAATAATGGCTATATTCCTTGTGCTGTACAATATATCCTTGTAGATTTTACTCATAGTAGCTTGTACCTCTTAATTCCCTACCCCTATCTTGTTTCCCCCCCTTGCTCCTTCCCTCTCCCCACTGGTAAACACTAATTTGTACTCTATATTTGTAAGTCTGTTTCCATTTTGTTACATTCATTTGTTTGTTTTATTTCCTAGATTTCACATATAAGTGATAACATATACAGTATTTGTCTTTCTCTGTCTGACTTCTTTCACTAAGAATAATACCCTCCTGGTCCATCCATGCTGTTGCAAATGGCAAAATTTCATTCTTTTTTATGATTGAATACTATTCCATTGTGTGTGTTTGTGTGTGTGTATAAATGTATACACAGACATATATCTCATATCTTTTTTATCCATTCATCTCTTGATGAACACACTTAGGTTGCTTCCATATCTTGGCTATTGTAAATAGTGCTGCCATGAACACTGGAATGCATGTATTTTTCGACTTAGTGTTTCCATTTCCTTGGGATACATACCCAGCAGTAGAATTGCTGGATCATAAGATACTTCTGTTTTTAGTTTTTTTGAGGAACGTCCATACTATTCTCCATGCTAGCTGAATCAATTTACATTCCCACCAACAGTGTGCAAGGGTTCTCTTTTATCTGCATTCTGTCACATTTGTTATTTGTGGTCTTTTTGATGATAGCCATTCTAACAGGTGTGAGGTGATGTCTCATTGTGCTTTTGATTTGCATTTCTCTGCTGATTAGTGATGTTAAGCATCTTTTCATGTGCCCATAGGCCATCTGTATATATTTCCAATAGACATTGGATGCACAGATATTCAGGTTGTCTGCCCATTTTTTAATCGAGTTGTTAAAGTGACCATACTACCCAAGGCAGTCTATAGTTTTAATACTATCCCTATTGAAATAACAATAGCATTTTTCACAAAACTAGAACGAATAATTCTAAAATTGTATGGAAGCACAAAAGATCCCAAATAGCCAAAGCAATCTTGAGAAAGAACAGAGCTGGAGGTATCATACTCCCTGACTTCAAATTATATTACAAAGTTATAGTTATCAAAGCAGTATGGTACTGGCACAAAAACTGCCACATAGATCAATGAAACAGAACAGAGAGCCCAGAAATAAACCCATGCTCTTACAGTCAATTAATCTACAACAAAGGAGGCAAAAATATACAATGGGGATAAAGTCTCTTCAATAACCAGTGCTGGGGAAAACTGGAAGGCTACATGTAAAAAAATGAAATTAGAACATTTTCTCATCCCATATACAAAAATAAACTCAAAATGGATTAAATACCTAAATGTAAGGCTGGAAACCATGAAACTCCTACCAGAAGACATAGGCAGATCACTTTTTGACATAAATCATAGCAACATTTTTAAAATCTGTCTCCTAAGGCAAAGGAAACAAAAGCAAAAATAAACAGATGGAACCTAATTAAACCTCAAATCATTTGTACAACAAAGAAAACCATCAAAAAGATAACCTACTGAATGGGAGAAAATATTTGTAAATGATATGACCGGTAAGAGGTTAGTATCCAAAATATATAAATAGCACATACAGATCAATACAGTTCTTTTTTCAACATAGGAAATAATAGTATCTGCCATGAGGGTTGTTTTGAGCATCATATCAGGTGATATATATATATGCACATATAAATCAACTAACACAGTACCCAACACATAACAGGCACTCCCTAAATTTTGGCTATTTTTATTATTAGGCAATCTAATGACAATCCAAGAGAGGCTACTATTGTGTAAAGTATGAAAAAATATAGTATGCTTGTTGCTGTCCTCTATTTTTCATAATTCTCAAACAGTATAATGCTATATTCTTAAACATTGTGCTATATTGTATCAATTAACTTAGTACTGGTTACACCAAAGGGCAGTTTCCATGTGGTATAATATTTTGTAGGGCTAGAACAGAGTTAAAATAAAGATCTTATTTATATTGACCATATTGACTCATGCATTCAACAAATATTCATCGAGTAGTTAGGCATAATTCTAGGTTATAGAAATCAAGAGGTAAACAAAGTAGAAAAGATAGGACAAAAGCATACAATATTATATACAGTCGAATGAAGAACAGAATTTCAATTGATAGTAACTGATACAGATTTCCAAAAATCTGAAAACTAGTATTCTGATAAATTATTAAGAGGGAAGCATTTCTAAGACAAAGTCAATCAATTAAAAAATCATCTTTTAACTACAAGAGAACCTGTGAGAATGATCAGGACTCAAAAATCTTTCCATTTCCCTTCCCCTAAATACTCCCCTAGCAGATGAAGTGTTGGGGCTAGATGATCTTCAAAATTCCTGTAAGCTTTAAATATCAGTGACCTGTATTTTTTCTAAAGAAGAAAGAAACATATAAGTTATAACTACGGTACACAAATATAAAATAAAGTATACATGTGAATTACAGATCATAGATTATAATATAATGCTCTACCAATGTTGTATATTCCTTAGCAGCACATCTAGCATATTTTAAAAGATTCAATACAATTAACAATTATTTATATGAAGTAAAAATATTCTCTTCCTGTTCTATTCCAACAAGTTATTAACTGAAGATATTAATAAATGTCTTACATGAAGAGAGATTCTTCAGAAGGATAAAAGCAGGTCAGATTTCTGAAATGTTAACTTGTCCTAGACTCCGATGTGCTCAGATATGATCTATGGTCAGCACTTGTCTCAGGTTTTGTCTTCTCAAGACATTGAGAAAAGTGATGGAGGGGAGATAATCATACAAATGGGATAGATGATCCAGGAAACAGTGTCTGGAAGGAAAGAGGCAGAGAGATTGAGCAAGTATTCCTCTAAACCAAGAATAAACAAGTGGGTCAGATTAGGGAAAAGCCAGGAGTTCAGAGAAATTGGGTCAAGCTTCTTTTATATTACTGTCAAAATCAGGAGTATAACAGACACATTACGAGAGTTCTTCCTGCATGTCCATGTATGAGCATTGAGCTTGTTTCAAAGGAAGAGTGATGAAAACTCTCACTCTGGAATGTTCGGGGAGAGCCAGGTAATATGTGTTAGAGCTGCTTGATAATGCGGGTGACACAGAAGCATGCAACACCCTTCACCCTTGGCGGAGAGCTAAGAAAGTCTGCCTCCACGGCCTGCAACTGGAGGATGGCATACAGTGAAAGGCTCAGTCGCAGTCCTGACCATAATGTGCCATAGAAGGATACTGGTATAACAGGGGAGGGTAATGGCAGAGGTAGGACATGCCTTGGACCATAAAGGTTGGAAGAATGTTTGTACATGTTTAAGGGCAAAAGGAAAGCTTGATTCCAGGAAGGATGGGTCTTCAGCAGAGATACAAAGAGGAGAATTAAAGTGTCTAGGACACTTTAACAGCAACAGTAAGACTGGTCTCTGAGAGCAGGAGGCAAACATGAATAATAGCAGCTTCTGAGTTGTTTCCAGTAATTGGGACTATTTTATGTTCAGAGCACACCCAATTCCCAGCAGTGATTTCTTAAATGGAGATGTACAGATAACCAGGAGCATTTCATTACGTAGAGGCAAGATCATTTGTCAAGGGGTGGGAAGAAAAAAAGTATTAGTGTTAGGGGAATATAAAAGATTTTAGACAGCTGTTCTGGGAGAGTTCCAGGAATTCAGGGAAAAGTATGCAACAAAAAGAGTGTGGGCTGTTGGATCAGCTGTGCCTAGGTTCCAGGTCAGTGAGCATGGACTGGCCCTGGACTTGGTTCTGCAACATTTGCCAGTGATACTTGGTGGTCTGACATGAGGATCAAGCCAAGAGTAGAACGGGGACATCATGGAGGTGGGGACAGGCAGACGGGGAAGGAAATACAGGGGTTGGTGAGCTGCTGACCTTGGGGCCCTATGGGTGAGGAAGGCCAGCTTTGCAGGAACATGGCAAATGGTCACACTGCTTTGGTCTTTACAGACTGAATTGCTATTGAATGTCCCTTCTTTTCCTTCCTCAACATTCACAGCCAGAAAGTGACAGTGATCTCCGCTTCAAGCCCAGCCCACACACTGATCTGGTCCCTCAGTAATAAGCAGTGGGATAAGCATTTGCAATTTTTATAAATTATTGAGGTGATATAATTGATGCAGTTTTAGATTATGGTACGTACTAGCAAGGAGTTATTAACATTATCCAAGACAAAAAAATAAATGACATCTAAGATAACCCTGGACAATTAAAGTACAAATATAATATGGCATTTAGTGGGAACAAAAAGCATATTGGCCAAAGTCAAGATTGAGAATAAAGGGTGATGCAAAAGCACAGCTGGAAAGGAGCTGGTCCTCAAAAACAACTTGTCCTGAGAGTTGGTTATGGCTGTCCTGGATTAATAGCACCTGGTGCGCCGGCGCAGATGGTAACACAGCGAGATGCGGTGTGCGCAACCACGGAGAGTTTTAACACGGCATGTATTCCTTGGGTTCTCACCCGTAAGTGTCAGGTAACCTCCTGTGGGAGATGCAAGGAGGCCAAAACCCTACCTTTGGGGGCTCACCTCACCAACGAGCTAGAGACAAAATATAACCTGAGGAAAAGGCCTTCATTGGATGTTTGATGCTATTTGTCCCCATCTATTTCTGCAAATTTTTACCTAGTTTTCCACAAAGGTGTCTATAAGACAGAATTACCTGGAAAGTTAAAAAGAAAATGTCAGACCCAGTGACTCCATTTCCACATGCAGTTCTGGGAGGGGGCAGGGGTAGGGGAGTGGTGTAGGGAGGGCTCCCGGGTGCCTCCTAAGCTCAGGATGCTTTCATGATCCGCAGATGGGCACGTAAACTGGTGTGTCACAGGTTCTGATCATCTTCGGGTACAAATACAGTCATTCTGATGATTGGTGACAAAATTAACCGTGGTGGAAATCTGTTCCAGCTGAATTTCTGGCATATTTTATCCTATCATTCTAAACATCACCATAGTAATTATTTCTGGGACTCTCCGAGGAGCTCATCAAATGTGCTGTCAAATCACCATCTTTTCTTCAGTCTCCCCATCGCCCCTGCCACGTCCTTTTCCCAGCTGGCTCCCCTGGTTACTGGCCCCTGTCCACTGTCACCCTGAGGCCAGTAAAGGATCCACCCTCTTGACTTTGCTGGAGCCCATTTTGTGAAGACAGCAGTGCCCAGATCAAGGATACCCACTCCTGATATGCCAAGGCTGATGCTCTGGGGGCAAGAGTGAGGGGTTCTGCCTGGCATTGCCCATATTTCTTTTTCTTTAGTTACCAACACAACAGAAGGTATTCCTTATTTCTTCTACTTATGCCTGAGTGCCATTTTATTCACAAGAATGTATAGAGGTTTTTCGTGCCAGTAGGAAGTAACTGAAAATAAATGGAAATAAGAACAATTTTCTGGCAGGATAAATAACCAGGGGTACCTTAAAAATGGTTATTTTCTGAGGATATTGCAGAGCATCAATTTAATATGTTTTGTGATTATAAACATTGAAACATATCAAAATTAATACAGTAGTTAAATTATACACAGATTGCATTATCCAAAAACAATCTTAAAATGAAGTCACATTAAGTGAAGAGGCTAAAAATGCAGTTTACTGACATAAAAAGAATAACATTAAGAGTCTTGAAACACAACTGATTGAAATGGGGTAGGGAGAGTGGATTTTTGGTGGTTAAGAATGAGGGCTCTGAAGTTATAAGTGCAGGTTTGAATCCCAACTCTATAACTTAGCTATGACTAGGGGCAAAACAGTTATCTCTGTTTTACTTTCCTCATCTATAAAATAGGAATTCAAAATGGTGGTTTATAGGTTTGTTATAATGATTATACAAGAAAATACTTGAAGTACAGTCTCCTACCCATAGAAAACACCTGCTAAATGTTAACTGTGACTGTCATTATTATTACATGGAAAGGAAGCTATTAGCAATGCAGCTCTGGCAACTTAATCCTGATTGCCAGCAACACATAAATCCCTTGCTTTTCACGTGACCTGATAATTTCCAAGATTCCTAGAATGTACAGAGTTGGAGAACATACAGCAGGGCAGTTTCTTTAAGTCATTACTATCTAACTTATCTTGAGAAATATTCATTTACCAAAAAAAAAAAACCAAAAACAAAGAAGCAGATAAGTACACATTGATACGACCATTGTGAAGTACACATGATACGACCATTGTGATGCTTCACTTTCCTTAATAAAAGTATTTTTCTAAGCAATATTGCTTCAAAGCATCATGGTTAAAACAGTTTTAGAATATTTACAGCAAAAATGTCCCTCTTAGGAAATTTAAGGTTAACATGTCTTAAAGTCTGAAGAGTCTTCCAGATGGCCTGTGCACGGACTGCAGGACATATGCTTTCACATAGCCAAGGGAAACTTAAGTATCTGAATTCTGGTTCTTTTCAGGAAAGTTTATGCAGAACTGAAATGGCTTCATTTGCCTGGACTTAACAAACAAGAAGTGATGAGTGCATAATTTCAGTGTCCCTGGAAGACACCACATTTGTGCCTCTACATCTTAAGGAAAGCCAGATTGCTTCTCAGTTGTCACACGTGCATACAGATTCGGGAGCTCATGGGGCCCAGGGCTCTTTTTATGCAGAGCTGCGGGAGTGAGCGCCTATGAAGTTCCAGTGACCTCACTGTATTTCACTGGGGAAATGAGGGCTGCATGAGCTCAGGCCTCTGGCTTCCCAGTCTGGCGAACAATTCTGCATCTGGCTATGTTGATAAGTAATTTTGTTTGGCAGGACATATGAGCCCACATCTGCCCCAGCAAGACTGTTTGCAGTCACCTGGACACAGGAGAGTGATCAGTGTCCTGGTTTCCTCAGCTGCCTGCCGCCACGCCTGACCATTCGCTCCTGTATTTGTAAGGCATACTGAGCATACCACAGGCACAGTGGCTACAGGCAGATCACGGGATTCACCAAGGCGATCTCCTTAAACATTTGACAGTGACGGAAAGGATAAGCAATAGAAGGAGGTCACTAAAAAGATGGAATGGGTTGGACAGAGTTCATAGGGAGAGATGTGACACTGCTAAGATGAGCGTCACTTCCTATACTGCACAGGAAGGGAGAGAGTAAAATAATTTTGCAGATTTGATGGTGAAGTGAGAGTATTTTTGTCTTTTGAAATGATTTATAAATAATATGTAATACGTACATATTGATAAATGTACATAACATAGAAACAGATACACATATATCATAAAAATAAAATATGTTATGAATATAATTCACAATTTTAAAAAAAGGCTTTCAATGAGTGCACATGCTGGGGATAAAAAATGAATGGGATGCTGGACTCATCTTTGAGATGCTCACAGTTTAGTCACTTATTTATAATGATTGATTTTTCTTTTTGGTTGCAAATGCTTCAGGACTTCGAAGAATTCAAAATTCATTTTTAGGTATAAAAGTTAGGTCTTTGTTAGGGACTGCACCAGAGTCACTAGGGTTCAGAACTGATAAATCTGTGTGGTTCTGAAATTTCTGAGACTAAACAATGTTTGTGGGAATGCTAGGGCATCATCACAGGGTGTGAAAGGAAAAGATTCTGGCCCTCAGAAGGCATCTACTCTAAGTGGGCACTGGATTACCTCAAATTTGTGCTGAAGCAGTTATTCTAATGCCTTTGTTAAACGCATTTGATTCTTAATCATTTATTTAAATGCAGCTTTAATATGATGTTTTAATTATTTGCTTTTGTTGGGCAGCACAGAGATATTGAATAATATCCTCTAAACTGAGAAGGAACTTTAAGACTGAAGAACGAAAAGGGCAACTCCGTAAAGTGCAATTATGAAGTTTATTGTGGGCAACCTTCCTACAGGCAGAAAGGATCAGGCAGACAAAGCCCAGAGGCTGGGTCACAGCTGCACTCCTTGCCGCCAAAAGGGGTACAGGGGTATTTAGAGGGTCCGAAGCTAAAAACAGAATCTGACTGCTAGGGAGAAGCAGGTTGCACCCTTGGGAACCAGGGGTTTTTCCTCCCCTGGGGGGCTCATTACCATTAACCATCTGCATCCGCAAAAGGCATTCTTCCAGTTTTCATACCAGATGGAGACAAAGGTAAAGACTGATAGAGAACTTACCTGGCTTGGGCACATTCCCAGTGAGTTAGGCTAAAGCTCAGTCCTGCAGAAGGAAAGGAGGTAGTACTGGGGGCCTACCATGGAGCTGACAAGACGGAGTCAGTGTGGTTGAGCCACACAGCCTTCCTACCAATTAAAACCTGTACAGAATACAGTTTAACAGAGAATTCAAAGAGAACTGCTCCTATTGCTCATGGCATCTCCAAATTTTGAAATATAGCAGTATGCATAGAGTACTCATTCTACATTTGAGAAAAATCATTCCATTTTCCTAATTGTAGCACCTACTCTTTTGTTTTACTCCCCAATTTCAAAATTTAAGATTTTAAAAAAGATTTTCTCAAGTAATTAGGTTTTGGTCCGCTAAATTTTCTTAATATACTTAAGCATACCTTTCCCCCATCAAATTCTTTCAAACTGTAACATAACCAGAGAAATGTCTGTTTAGACTACGTCACCTCCAGCTTCACCAGCCACTTTGTGATGTCCAAATGAAATGCCTTTGATATCATCTACACGAGTATCTAAAAAAAACATTGATTTTTTTAAAGTGGGATTTGGCTCATTTTAAGACTTCATTTGTATTTTCCTTTGTTTTTCTCTGTTCCTTTTCTTTTGAATTCAAAAGTCAGTTCACATTCTGTCACCGGGTATTCAAACTCTATCCATGCTGTACCTGCATTTCGCTCTTGTCAACTGCAAATCGCACGTGCACCCAGTGCACCGCAGTCACAAACTGTGTTGGGCTCACAGACCAACCGGAAACGCACCGCAGAAACGTACCTCCTCACAGGGCGAATGTGCCGCCTCCGTCGTCGGGAGCATAGGTTGCAAAGGTAAACGAACTTACAGGGGCAGCTGCTATTGGATCAAAACTGAGCAAAACCTCTTTGCAATTTTTAATAAGTAACGTTATCCAGCACGTGTGGGATCACTGAGTAAAGGCTTGTTGAAGTCTGCTGTGCTAATAAAGTGAGGACGGAGGACTCCCTAAGTATCCCTTGGCATGCCAGAGCTTAGAAGCTTGGGAAGCGCTCTGCAGCTATGGCCTGTCACCGCTCAGCAGATTAATTACACATCCGCGCAATAAGCCATAATGTTCCAGGGGGGAGTTATTGTAGTAGATCATTTCAATGATCTGTGGATAGCGGAGTACTGGGAGGCTTGTTTTGAACCGCACCTTTCAGTCCATCTCTCAGTGCTTTGAGGATGCACTGAGGCGTGTGAGAGCTGGAAACACTTCGGTACCCATCAAAGTACTCTTCAAACACCTTAGCCTGTGCCTTACATCGTTCTGGAGAGTCTAATGACACGCCAACAACTAGAGCACTTTTTATTTACTTATTGAAATCATAGTCATCCAGGGTCCAAAGGAAGGGTGAACAAGGAGGAGAGCGAGGCTAAGTCTTAACACTTAAAGCTTAAGTGACAAATAACCTTGGTCTCCATGTAGCTCATTTTTTTCTCTATAAAATATAAATTTAGTAATAGAATTTTAACACTAGTGATTATGATTCTGATAGCAGAAAGAAAATATCTTGGTAGCTCATCCTGAAATGTGTGAGCCAGTGAACAATCCAAGTATGGTTGATTAGCAAAGTGGCTGAGAAGGAAGAATGGAATGCTTTGCAGAAGAATTTGTGTAGCCATATAAATGTCAGAGACTGGTATGATATTCAGGTAGTGCATCAGGGTTAAGTTATGGGGAAATAATCATATAAAGACAGGTGCCTTGCTAAATGTAGTGCTTTAGATTTTATGTTTAACTTAGAGTTTCAGATAATATAAAGTCTTTATGTAGTTGCCTCATTATTGTAGAACCCATTTATTTCGGATTTATTTAATGATATAGGGCTATACTCAAGATATTTTTAGGCTCTTGGGGGGGTAAAAGTGTTCTAAGTACATAAGAAATATTTGAGACAATTATGAAAATTTGAGCCAATTCATAAATCACCTTGAAATAATCAGTTTACATGTTATAATTCTCCACAGCAATCGTAAATCATGTTGCTTTTTTAAAGCAAGCCCTAAGAGACATCTATCAATATTATAAGAGCTTAATTTGTATTACCATAAAGAATTAAAAGTAATAACAATGCTTTTCTTTTAAAACATTTTGTAATTCAGACTCTTCAACGAATCCAGAAATGGCTTTTCTCGCCATTAGTGTAAATTAATCTTTTAACCACATTTCCAAGGAATAAAATATTAGCACTGGTACATTTGTTTTTAGCTTGCTATTGAGCCTCAAGACTCAGTGCTTTGCCTCCCCGTGGAAGTTTCTGGAGCTTCTGTTCTTCAACACTGGTACAGATTTTCCCCACTGGGTCTATGTGCTTATCGCAAGGCAACCAGCTCCCTCAGCAGGGTGTGTGCAGGGAACAGTGGCTGTCCCCTGTGGTTTCTTTGTCCATGCTTGTGCTGGTTTATTTTAAGATGAACACAACTTGTCTTATAGGAAGTGAAAAAGAAAAAGAAAAGCTAAAAGTGACTGAAAAGGGTTAACTATGAAATGTAAAAGCCTATAGTCTCTCGCTGTGACAGGCACAGTTTCAAAAAATGATGGATTTGATTTTCTCAAAGGAATCTTCTAATGTGATGGAGAAAACATCTGAATTAATTAGACACACAAGCCAGTGCTGTTGAGCCTCTGCTGAGAAAAACTATGTTCTTAGTGAAGAATTCTCACATCAATTGTTAAAACAAACCTGGGTTTTTCAAACATTCTTGAAATAGTTTTAACTTTTTAAATTTTAGTTTTGTGTTGACGGTGGTGATTTTCTATCATTTGGTCTGAATTAGACATTTTTTCACAACGTTCATGACATGACAATGATGGATACAATTAATTGGGCACTTCATCTTGTCAGACACCATGTCATGTGCTCTCTACACATTTAATCCTAAAGAAACCCCACGTGATTCTGTTTCCTCATTTTACAGACAAGGAAACTAGGCCTAGAATAGCAACCGTCTAATAAAGGTAATTCCTAGAGCTGGATTTCAAACCAGTTTTGGTGAATACAAAGAATAGACTGTTAACTACGATGTAGAGCAAACTCCATAAAATTGATCTCTCTATTAAAGTTCTGTAAACAATGATTTACAAAAGATATTTTGCTTTCTCATAAAGCTTAACAAGTAACAAAATGAGTTTAAAAAATATAAAACACAAAAGATTGATCAGTATGGTATGATTTAAGTATTCAAGACAAATTGGTTATGAGACAATCGGACATTTGAGCAAGCTTGTGAGGGAGGTATACGTTTGAGTCAGATCTATGCAGTCTGTATAGAGTGGAAGAATGCAAATTTGATAGTAGAGGCTCTGAGAGTTTTGGTGGGTTGGTTTTGATGTATTTGGTATACAGCCGTCCTGCCCATCCCCTTTCATTACTGCACGTTCCTTGGGGAACCATACGTAGAAGCAACTCCACAAAATAAACAAAGGACCACCTTACTGATAGCCAGGCCTGTTCCTGAAGCTCCACGCATGTCTCCCTAGTGAAGGCTAGGTTTGACCGCATGGCCTAATTAGGCTTAAGGCCGAAGAGGACCTTCTGGTTCCCACCAAGTGTAAGTTGTGATCTCAGGGTTTTTATCACTCAGTGACCAGCAGGCTTGGGCCACGAGGAGAGTGCCCCTGGGTCATTTGCGTGACTTTCTAATCCCCCACTTCCAATTATGAGACACATGGCCCAATTAGAGAGCCAAATTTGGTCATCAGCTTAGCACTGTCTGTTCTTGGTGATGGGAGTTGAAGGAAGTTGGCATAAGCCAGACAAGGGCGCTCAATAGTCCTGTGCCCTTTATACCCATCAGGACCAAAAGGAAGATATGTGGAGCATTTTACCCACTTCAGAGTGTGCTTTCCCCAAGGGGAAGTCTGGAAGACTCTGAGTGAAGTCACACCTTGTGTATGGAAAGTGGGTGGTGGAAATAAAGCTCATTGATTATCCGACCTGACTGTGTCTTGATGAGTCTGCTACTCATTTGAAGCGGATTCATATGCGGGACCTGTAAATGACTGGCACACTTTCAGAAAGGAAATTGGAAAGGCAACAGATGTGTTACCTTTGCTATGGATTCACTGTGTTCTTAAAGCAAGAATTAGTCCTGCTTTTTATTCCCCTGGCAGAGAATTGCCCTATAACATAAAACTGACTTTCATAAAATACCAGTAAATCTGAAATGCCAGATGGAGACCTTCATCTTGGCGGTTGTGAACTGTTCTTTTCCATTTTAGAGACTCAGAATGAATACTTATCTTGTCAGTTTATGGTCTATTGCACAAAGGTTCTGTTTTGTGTAAACGAACTTAAGTCAATTTAAAACAAATTGATTTCCATCTCTAAGAATGAAATATCCTATGCTACAAGTAGACACTTTCCATGAATATGTCATTTACATTTGATTTCTGACCTCAGCCTTATATATTGACGGTAACATATAACCATTCATATTTTTAGTCCCGACGTCGGAAAGTCCTCAGCTTACTATTTTCTCACCCAAGGACTTTGCTATATTATGAATAAATCCTCGGTTCTTCTAGCTTGAATCTTATAGAATACGTTGCAATTTGCTTCTGTTTCACAGAATAGAAGGGTGAGCTGTTAAACGTGACAGTGGAGCAAGGGAAGGAATAGTCATACCTTTCTCTTGAAATAAGAACAGAGCAGACAGTCTCCAGCTTACACATGCCATTTTCTGTTGGAAATTAGGCTAAAGCTGAAACTGGACCGCAAAGGGGAGAATATTACAGCCCTGATTACAGTTGGTTTTGCACTTCTGACTGAAAGCTGGTATTGCTGTCCTGCTTTTCCTTTTGCACTTGCTTGATATACATCTCTGTCTGTTTGTTTTTGTTTTTGTTTTCTCAACTACTTGACCATCATCTTTAGCTCAAACACATGTTACTGCAACTGATGAGAAAACAATCCTGTAATCTCAAGAAGGTCCCCCGCCAAAAGAGTGAAGCCCAGAGATGCACTTGGTTTATGAGTTCCTTTTCTTCACTGAGGCAATGTGCTTGTTCGTTAGCATAAAATTTCAAAACTCATAGTCAGAGGAACTTTACCCACTAGTTCACTAAAGGAAACACTTGATAAATTTGAACAGTTGCCTTCTAATTTTTTAAAGGATTGATTGCAAAAGTGCTTCTAGAAATCATGCTGCAAGTTTACTCAAAATAATGTGTTTTAAAAATACATATTTTCTACAGCAAGATGAATTTGTTATATTCCAACAATATGAAAATGCATATATACAAGGCAATCGTTTGTAGTTGAAAAATAGTGGAAACAACCTAAATGACTAAACCTGGGAGAGTCCAACTGTCCAATGGAGGGCTAGGCAGCTGGGAAGAGGGATGGGAAGCATCTCTGCCCAGTGGTATGGAGGAATTCACAGAACATATCACTAGGTGAAACAAAGCAAAATGCAAAAGGGTATCTGTATCGTGTTACCCTTTGTGTAAGAATAAAAGGGAAACTGTCAGGAGCCCAGTGGAGCTAGCAGAAAGCTGAGCTGCCAGGTGCGGGAGTAGCCCTTTAAAGCAACAGCCCTAAATGAAAGAGTTAAGCCTTTAATCACTTACTGTGGTAAAATAAGCAAGAGTCTAAAACCAAAGGAAGCACCCACTCCCCTGTTCCATTTTCCACCATAGAGCAGTGCGCTGGCTCAGAGTCGGGTGGACCAACAGAGACGTGGGGTTTGTCTCACCGTGGAGAGAGCCTGGAACAAAAGGCTCCAGCAGTTTTCTGGACTCTGGGTGGGGGTGGGGTGGGGGGATGACAGGGGAAAAGTTGAAGTGGAAGAGCACTGCGTAGTGAGTCAGGTGTCTCCCTTCCTCCTCAGCAGAGGAGCCTGGAGAGAACCTTGGCTGAAGGCCTCAGATAAAGAGACCCAGGAATGAAGGAGCTGTAGGTATGCAGACTTGAGAAGGAGCATGACCAGCCAGGCGGGCCTGAAACCTTGGCTGCAACCCCCCTCAGTGCTGTTGTGCGTTGGCTGTGCTGAAGCCTGGTGTGCGGAGGGCAGCTTCCCCCCTGATGCCCGCTGGTAAGGCCTCTGAAACTGCTTACGGTCAGGCCTGAAAAATCACACATAGGTTTTTAACCAGGAGCCAAACTCCTCAGAAATAAGAAAATATACATGTGTCTGCTTTTTTACATTACAGAAATAGGATTAATAAACCAGAAACAAGTGAAATTGATTCTCTATAGGGGGTGAGTTGGAATTGACTGAAGGCACAGGGGGTAGCAATGATGTAGAATGGGTGGCGGTAAGGAGAGTGACTCTTCTCTGAATGTATATTTTTGCACAGTGTCTTTTTATTACGTATTTGGTTGTGCCAGGTCTTAGTTGTGGGTGTGGACTCCTTAATTGCGGCTTGTGGGCTCCTTAGTTGTGGCTTGCTGGCTTCTTAGTTGTGGCTCACCGACCCCTTAGTTGCAGCACATGGGCTCCTTAGTTGTGGCATGTGAACTCTTAGTTGTGGCGTGCATGTGGGATCTAGTTCCCTGACCAGGGATCGAACCCAGGCCCCCTGCACTGGGAGCATGGAGTCGTAACCACTGTGCCACCAGGGAAGTCCCCTATAGTTTTGACCTTTGGAACCACATCAATGTTTTAAGATTTTTTTTTTTTTTAAAGAGAGAAATCAAAAAGGATAGAGTAAAAAACAAAACAGATATTGAAAGGAAAGAGTCTAGATTAAACTCTTCGATGCTTGATTGGAATTACAGATCTTCCTCCACTTGTAATGGGGTTGCATCCCTATAAACCTATCATAAATTAAAAATATTGAAAGTCAAAAATGCATTTAATATGCCCAACCTACAAAACCTACTCTGACTTTGCTCAGAACACTAACATTGGCCTATGGTTGGGCATAATTATCTAACACAAAGCCTATTTTATTATACAGTATTGAACATCTCATGTAATTTATTGAATACTGTACTGAAAGTGAAAAACAGAATGGTTGTCTGGGTACAGAACAGTTCTGAGTATAGTGGCTGTCTATCCTTATGATGGAGGGGCTGACTGGGAGCTGTGACTTGCTGCCACTGCCCAGCAGAACAAGAGGACATCTTACTGCATATCGCTAACCCAGGAAAAGACCAAATTTCAAAATTTGAATTACAGATGATGCCTATTGCTTTAGCATCACTGTAAAGTGAAATAGTCCTAAATCAAACCATTGTAATTGGGGATCATCTGTATAGTTATCACTATGAACTCAGCATTGTCATAGATATAGATATTAACACACACAAATGTCCTAGTGTTGTCTTCTGAGAGGATCTAGAAGCAATGGTGTCCCAGTAACAATGAGCACACCTACCATTCAGGTCTTGGTTTCTAAACACTTTCTCCACTAAAAAAACATTGCGGCTCCTTGGAGAAATGGTTGATTTCAGGGAAAGTGTAATATGAGCTTGGAACATCTTATTGCACCAGAAAGTAAGGAAGGATGCACATAACCACAGAGATATGCCAAAAAAGGCATAAGGTCCAGCTTGAGGGGCATCCATCAGCTAAATCTAGGAGAATTTGAGCATCAAAATAAATAATGATTCATAATCAACAGTGTATAACCCAGTAAAAAATTGGAATCCATGTGTCTATATAAATTCAACCAAATAAATGTATAAGTAAATGAACGGTTAGAGGGGTTCTTCCTCTTAGTAAAATGCCAAATGTAGAACGAATGATATGCCTAGAAAATCACAGTTTGGCAACCACCATAATAGTAATTGATTCAGACAAGTTTCATCAGTGAGTAGATGTTTGATTAACAACAGGCCATTTGCATAACCTTAATTATCTCCTCAGAAAATACTTACTCAAAATAAAAGGAAAAATAGTGACTTAACAGTGGACAAATTTGGCAGATACCACCTCAACCAAATGATCAGAGTTAACATATTGGGACAAGTCAATGGCATGTGTCTCCTGATATGAAGAAATATAAGACAAACCCAAACTGAGGGACATTCTACACAACAGCTGGCCTGTAGTCAACAGAAAATGAAAATGTCATGAAAGAAAAAGACAGGTTGAAGAACCGTACCAGAGCAGAGGAGATTAAAAGGACAGAACAATAAAACTCTAAGAATAGTACTTAGTAGATAATAACATACAAATAAGAATAAAGTTTGTTAAATTAGATAACAGTATCATATCAACATTTCCTGATTTTGATAACTGTATCATGTTTACATAAGAGAATTGTATTATTCTCAGGAAATACAAACTAAAGTATTTAGGGGCAGAAGAACATAATGTCTGCAATTTACTTTCAAATGAGTTAGAAAAAAATTGTATGTATGTGAAGTGTATGTAATTTTGTATGACGTGTATCTAGAGAGAGAGAAAAACTAAATGTGGTAATGTACAAACGTTTGGGGAGTCTGGACGAAGAATGTATCAGTTCTGTGTACAGTTCTTGCAACTTTTCTATAAATCTGAAGTTATTTCAAAATTTTTAAATTCCAGGGACTTCCCTGGTGGTCCAGTGGATAAGACTCCACACTCCCAATGCAGGGGGCCCAGGTTTGATCCCTGATCTGGAAACTTGAGCCCACATGCCGCAACTAAGAGTCCACGTGGCGCAACTAAGACCCGGTGCAGCCTAAATAAATAAATAAATATACTTTTTTTTTCATTTTAAAATTCCATAAGAAAAAAAACAAATATAGGCTTTGGCATCAGACTAAGGCTGGAGTTATGGTTATATTATCGCTGTAAGATTAAATGGTGAAGTGAAGGTACCCACATGACAGACTTGTTGAAGAGTCTACATATAACAACACATTTAGAGCCTTTGGAATATCATAACAGTGTAGTGTATTGTAATTTAAGTCAGTCTATCCATATTTGTCTGTCTATCTATCTATCATTCTATCTATCTACCTACCTACCTATCAGGTTGGTCAAAAAGTTCATTTGGGTTTTTCCATAAGATGTTACGGAACCCAATATTTCCTCCAAAAGTAAGTTTTTAAAGCATTTCTCCATTAAAGTACAGTTTTGCTTGTCAAAAAAAAAAAAAAAAAATTGGATAAGTAGAAGTAAAATATAATCAGATAGTTGCTATTTTAAAAAGCTTTGTACACCTTTAGTTACTTCTTATGGTTAGAGTACACAAAATGTTTTAAATTTTTAAAATACAGATTTGTTTCTTATTGTACAGATTTGTTTCTTATTGAAGTATAGTTGATTAACGATATATTCATTTCAGGTATACAGCACAGTGATTCAGTATTTTTACTGAGTATACTCCATTAAAAGTCATTACAAGCTAATGGCCATAATTTTCTGTGCTATACAATAGATCCATGTTGCTTATCTATTTTATAGAGAATAGTTTGTATCTCTTAATCCCTTACCCCTATCTTGCCCCTGCTGCCTTCTCTCTCCCCACTGGTAACTAGTAGTTTGTTTCCTATATCTGTAAGTCTATTTCTATTTTGCTATATACATTTGTTTGTTTTATTTTTTAGATTCCACATATAAGTAATATCATACAGTATTTGTCTTTCTCTGTTTTGACTTATTTCACTTAGCATAATGCCTTCCAAATCCATCCATGTTGCTGGAAATGGCAAAATTTCATTCTTTAAGATATAGATTTAATCTAAAGAGAGGTTATTAACCCAAAGCAACCCTTTTAAATATAGTTTTAAAATACGTACCACTGAGCAAACAAAGCTATCAAGATTTTAGCTGTAAGAGTAAGGATGGTTATTCTAGCCACCTGTCAATTATTCACAGCACAGTAAACAAAGTAAAATGGATCATTAAAATGCCAAGCCAATCTTTAAACCTAGTTTTAGTCTCAAAAGTTTCAGTATCTTTATAAATCAGAGTTTTATTCTAATAGCCAAGGATCCGATTCTGGGAGGGTCTGCCCGTGCTGACAGCAGGCCAGGGAATTAATAACTATGGCAGTGTCACGGGGAAGAAACTAATTTGTGCCTCAAAAATGTTCCTTTACTTTGTCCAAAAGATTTTCGTTTGTTTGTTTGTTTCAGTAAATAGTAACTCCAACCCTACAGGAAATTAGCATGTAAGAATTAAATTTACACATAACATTTTATAAATATGCCTTGTCATAAACCAGAAAACTTTTATTTCAATTCACACACCCTGCTGTGCCCGTGAAGAGCAATTTTATCTTCAGTATGTATCACAAAGGTTGAAAAAAAACACCTTTGGAGAGACCTTCAAGATGGTGGAGGAATAAGGCGTGGAGATCACCTTCCTCCCCACAAATACATCAGAAATACACCTACATGTGGAACAACTCCTACAGAACACCTACTGAATGCTGGCAGAAGACCTCGGACTTCCCAAAAGGCAAGAAACTCCCCACATACCTGAGTAGGGCAAAAGAAAAAACAGAGGCAAAAGAATAGGGACGGGACCTGAACCTCTGGGAGGCAGGTGTGAAGGAGGAAAAGTTTCCACACACTAGGAAGACCCTTCACTGGCAGAGACGGGGGCTGGGCAAGGGGAAAGCTTCACAGCCATGGAGGAGAGTGCAGCAACAGGGGTGCAGAGGGCAAAGCAGAGAGATTCCTGCCCAGAGGATTGGTGCCGACCAGCACTCACCAGCTTGAGAGGCTTGTCTGCTTACCTGCCGGGGTGGGTGGTGGCTGGGAGCTGAAGTTCCAGCTTTGGAGGTCAGACCCCAGGGGGAGGACTGGGTTTGGCTGCACGAAGACAGCCTGAAGGGGGCTAGTGCGCCACAGCTAGCCAGGAGGGAGTCCGGGAAAAAGTCAGGACCTGCTGAAGAGGCAAGAGACCATTATTTCAGGGTGTGCAAGGAGAGGGGATTCAGAGCATGGCCTAAACGAGCTCAAGAGACGGGCGGGAGCCACGGCTATCAGCACGGAACCCAGAGACAACGGGCATGAAACGTTAACTCTGCTGCTGCAGCCACCAAGAATCTTGTGTGCAAGCACAAGCCACTATCCACACGCCCCCCCACACCCACCCCCTGGCACCCCAGGAGCCTGTGCAGCCCAACACTGCCGGGGTACCATGATCCAGGGACAACTTCCCCAGGAGGACACATGCTGTGCCTCAGGCTGTTGCAAGGTCACGCTGGCCTCTGCCACTGCAGGCTTGCCCCGCATTCCAATTATGACTACCGTACCCCTCCACCCGGCCTGAGTGAGCCAGAGCCCCCTAATCAGCTGCTGCTTTAACCTCGTCCTGTCTGAGCAGGAACAGCAGCCTGAGGGCAACCTACATGCAGAGGCGGGACCAAATCCAAAGCTGAACCCCGGGAGCTGTACGAACAAAGAAGAGAAAGGGAAATCTCTCCCAGCAGCCTCAGGAGCAGCCGATTAAATCCCCACAATCAACTTGATGAACGCTGCATTTGTGGAATACCTGAATAGACAACAAACGTTCCCAAAATTGAGGTGGTGGACTTTGGGAGCAACTGTAGACTTGTGGTTTGCTGTCTGCGACTGACTTGTTTCTGATTTTTATGTTTATCTTACTATAGTTGTTAGCCCTTGTCATCATTGGTAGATTTGTTTATTGGTTTGCTTGCTCTCTCCTTTTTTTTTATTACTTTTTTTTTATTTTAATATATATTTTTAAATTTTAATTATTTTATTTTATTAATTTATTGGTTTTTTAGTTCTTTTTTACTCCCTTTTTTCTGAGCTGTGTGGCTGACAGGGTCTTGGTGTTCCGGCCTGATGTAAGGACTGAACCTCTGAGGTGAGAGAGCCCAGTTGAGGACATTGGACCACCAGAGGTATCCTGGCCCCACATAATATCAATTGGCAAGAGCTCTCCCAGAGATCTCCATCTCAACACTAAGACCCAGCTCCACCCAACGGCCAGCAACCTCCAGTGCTGGACGCCCCATGCCAAACAACTAGCAAGACAGGAACACAACCCCATCCATTAGCAGAGAGGCTGCCTAAAATCATACTAAGTTCACAGACACCCCAAAACACACCACTGGATGCAGCCCTGCCCATCAGAAAGACAAGATCCAGCCCCACCCACCAAAAGACAGGCACCATTCCCCTCCACCTGGAAGGCTACACAAGCCACTGAACCAACCTTACCCACTGGGGGCAGACACCAAAAACAACAGGAACTACGAACCTGCAGCCTGCAAAAAGGAGACCCCAAACACAGTAAGTTAAGCAAAATGAGAAGACAGAGAAACACACAGCAGATGAAGGAGCAAGGTAAAAACCCACCAGACCAAACAAATGATGAGGAAATAAGCAGTCTACCTGAAGAAGAATTCAGAATAATGATAGTAAAGTTGATCCAAAATCTTGGAAACATAATGAAGAAAATACAAGAAACATTTAACAAGGACCTAGAAGAACTAAAGAGCAAACAAACAGTGATGAAAAACACATTAAATGAGATTAAAAATTCTCTAGAAGGAATCAATAGCAGAATAAAGGAGGCAGAAGAAGGGATAAGTGACCTGGAAGATAAAATACTGGAATAACTACCACAGAGCAAAAGAAATAAAAAAGAATGAAAAGAATTTAGGACACTCTAAGAGACCTCTGGGACAAAATAAAACACACCAATTTTCGAATTATAGGGGTCTCAGAAGAAGAAGAGAAAAAGAAAGGGTCTGAGAAAATATTTGAAGAGATTAGAGTTGAAAACTTCCCTAATATGGGAAAGGAAATACCCAATCAAGTCCAGGAAGTGCAGAGAGTCCCATACAGGATAAATCAAGGAGAAACACACCAAGAAAGACACATATTAATCAAACTATCAAAAATTAAATACAAAGAAAAAAAATTAAAAGCAGCAAAGGAAAAGGGACAAATAACATACAAGGGAATCCCCATAAGGTTAACAGCTGATCTTTCAGCAGAAACTCTGCAAGCCAGAAGGGAGTGGCAGGACATATTTAAACTGATGAAAGGGGAAAACCTACAGCCAAGATTACTTTACCCAGCAAGGATTTCATTCAGATTCGACGGAGAAATTAAAACCTTTGCAGACAAGCAAAAGCTAAGAGATTCAGCACCACCAAACCAGCTTTACAACAAATGCTAAAGGAACTTCTCTAGGCAGGAAACACAAGAGAAGGAAAACACCTACAATAACAAACCCAGAACAATTAAGAAAATGGTAATAGGAACATACATATTGATAACTACCTTAAATGTAAATGGATTAAATGTTCTATCCAAGACATAAAATGGCTGAATGGATACAAAAACAAGACCTGTATATATGCTGTCTACAAGAGACCCACTTCAGACCTAGGGACACATACAGACTGAAAGTGAGGGGATGGAAAAAGATATTCCATGCAAATGGAAATCAAAAGCTAGAGTAGCAATTCTCATATCAGACAAAATGGACTTTAAAACAAAGACTATTACAAGAGACAAAGAAGGACACTACATAATGATCAAGGGATCCATCCAAGAAGAAGATATAACAATTGTAAATATTTATGTACCCAACATAGGAGCACCTCAATACATAAGGCAAATGCTAACAGCCATAAAAGGGGAAATGGACAGTAACACAGTCATAGTGAGGGACTTTAACACCCCACTTTCACCAATAGACAGATCATCCAAAGTGAAAATAAATAAGGAAACACAAGCTTTAAATGATACATTAAACCTGATGGATTTAATTGATATTTATAGGACATTCCATCCAGAACAACAGAATACACTTTCTTCTCAAGTGCTCATGGAACATTTTCCAAGATAGGTCATATCTTGGGTCACAAATCAAGCCTTGGTAAATTTAAGAAAATTGAAATTGTATCAAGTATCTTTTCTGACCACAACACTATGAGACTAGATATCAATTACAGTAAAAAAAATCTATAAAAAATGGAAACACATGGAGGCTAAACAATACACTACTAAATAACCAAGAGATCACTGAGGAAATCAAAAAATACCTCGAAACAAATGACAATGAAAACATGACAGCCCAAAACCTATGGGATGCAGCAAAAGCAGTTCTAAGAGGGAAACTTATAAAATACAATCGTACCTCAAGAAACAAGAAACATCTCAAATAAACAACCTAACCTTACACCTAAAGCAGTTAGAGAAAGAAGAACAAAAAAACCCCAGAGTTAGCAGAAGGAAAGAAATCATAAAGATCAGATCAGAAATAAATCGAAAAGAAATGAATGAAACAACAGCAAAGATCAATAAAACTAAAAGCTGGTTCTTTGAGAAGATAAACAAAAATTGATAAACCACTAGCCAGACTAATCAAGAAAAAAGGGAGAAAACTTAAATCAACAGAATTAGAAATGAAAAAGAAGAAGTAACAACTGACACTGCAGAAATACAAAGGATCATGAGGGCTTACTACAAGCAACTATATGCAAAAAAAATGGAGAACCTAGAAGAAATGGACAAATTCTTAGAAATGCACAACCTTCTGAGACTGAACCAGGAAGAAATAGAAAATGTAAACAAACCAATCACAAGCACTGAAATTGAAACTGTGATTAAAAATCTTCCAACAAACAAAAGCCCAGGACCAGATGGCTTCATAGGTGAACTCTATCAAACATTTAGAGAAGAGCTAACACCTATCCTTCTCAAACTCTTCCAAAATATAGCAGAGAGAGGAACACTCCTAAACTCATTCTATGAGGCCACCATCACCCTGATACCAAAACCAGACAAAGATGTCACAAAAAAAGAAAACTACAGACCAATATCACTGATGAACATAGACGCAAAAATCCTCAACAAAATGCTAGCAAATAGAATCCTACAGCACATTAGAAGGATCATACATCATGATCAAGTGGGATTTATCCCAGGAATGCAAGGATTCTTCAATATATGCAAATCATTCAATGTGATACACCATATTAACAAATTGAAGGATAAAACTATATGATCATCTCAATAGACGCAGAAAAAGCTTTCGACAAAATTCAATACCCATTTATGATAAAAACTCTCCAGAAAGTAGTCATAGAAGGAACTTACCTCAACATGATAAAGGCCATATATGACAAACCCACAGCCAACATCGTTCTCAATGGTAAAAAACTGAAACTATTTCCTCTAAAATCAGGAACAAGTCAATGATGCCCACTCTCACCAGTATTATTCAACATAGTTTAGGAAGTTTTAGCCACAGCAGTCAGATAAGGAAAAGAAATAAAAGGAATCCAAATCAGAACAGAAGAAATAAAGTTGTCACTGTTTGCAGATGACATGATGCTATACATAGAGAATCCTAAAGATCCTACCAGAAAACTACTAGATCTAATCAATGAATTTGGTAAAGTAGTAGGATACAAAATTAATGCACAGAAATCTCTTGCATTGCTATACACTAATGATGAAAAATCTGAAAGAGAAATTAAGGAAACACTCCCATTTACCACTGCAACAAAAAGAATAATATACCTAGGAATAAACCTACTTAAGGGGACCAAAGACCTGTATTCAGAAAGCTATAAGACACTGATGTAAGAAATTAAAGATGATACAAACAGATGGAGAGATATATCTTGTTCTTGGATTGGAAGAATCAAGATTGTGAAAATGACTATACTACCCAAAGCAATCTACAGATTCAATGCACTCCCTATCAAACTACCAAATGGCATTTTACACAGAACTAGAACAAAAAAATTCACAATTTGTATGGAAATACAAAAGATCCCTAATAGCCAAAGCAATCTTGAGAAAGAAAAACAGAGCTGGAAGAATCAGGCTTCCTAACTTCAGACTATACTACAAAGCTACAGTAATCAAGACAGTATGGTACTGGCACAGAAACAGAAATATAGGTCAATGGAACAGGATAGAGAGCTCAGAGATAAACCCACGCACATATGGTCACCTTATTTTTGATAAAGGAGGCAAGAATATACAATGGAGAAAAGACAGCCTCTTCAGTGAGTGGTGCTGGCAAAACTGGACAGCTACATGTAAAAGAATGAAATTAGAACACTTCCTAACACCATACAGAAAAATAAACTCAAAATAGACTAAAGGCCTAAATGTAAGGCCAAACACTATAAATCTCTTAGGGGAAAACATAGGAAGAACACTCTGCTATAAATCACAGCAAGATCCTTTTTGACCCACCTCCTAGAGAAATGGAATTAAAAACAAAAATAAACAAATGGGACCTAATGAAACTTAAAAGCTTTTGCACATCACAGGAAACCATAAACAAGACGAAAAGACAACCCTCAGAATGGGCAAAAATATTTGCCAATGAAGCGACTGACAAAGGATTAATCTCCAAAATATACAAGCAGCTCATGCAGCTTAATATCAAAAAAACAAACAACCCAATCCAAAAATGGGCAGAAGATCTAAATAGACATTTCTCCAAAGATATACAGGTTGCCAGCACACACATGAAAGGATGCTCAACATCACTAATCATTAGAGAAATGCAAATCAAAACTACAGTAAGGTATCACCTCACACCGGTCAGAATGTACACTACCAAATGTAAAATAGATAGCTAGTAGGAAGCAGCTCTATCGCACGGGGAGATCAGCTCGGTGCTTTGTGACCACCTAGAGGGGTGGGATAGGGAGGATGGGAGGGAGAAGCAAGAGGGAAGGGATATGATGGTATATGTATACATATAGCTGATTCACTTTGTTATACAGCAGAAACTAGCACATCAGTGTAAAGCAATTATACTCCAATAAAGATATTTTTTAAAAAATTACCTTTGACTTTGTATTCCAGGTTCAGCTTTTCTTCCTTGTGGAAACTGATATTATTCTTTTCCCTCCCTTTTTGCCTTAAGTAATTGAAGAATAGCAGTGCTGACGGTAGTGGTTTTATTTTCATTTTGCTGAAATTTCTAGAAAGAAGTATGTTTCCCTAGCTTGCGAAATGTGATGAGTCCTTGATGGTTTCCTTCTGGGAGTGAGTTGCTTTGAGTTCCATTTTTCCAATTTTTTATCCAAATTTCCATTTGCCTTCCAGGTCTGAGTCTAGGCGCTGTCTTCTTTATGATCCTTCTTGTAGCGTTTATTTTGTTCCTAAACCCACAGAACTATTTTACGCATATCCAAATTTTTTGGTTCTCAGAAATAGTTAAGCATTTCTCTACAGTAGTCATGTTCCTTTATCTTTGCTAATACAATTCCCTTCAAGTACTGTTAGGCTATGTAAATAACATTCCTATTATGAAGCCAATATCTTTACCCCCATGGAAGGCTGTGGTATCTTTTTCTTGTGTGACACATTCTTCAGGTTTATGTTTCTATTCCTAAGTCTATTTTCTTTTATTTTAAATTGGAAGTATTCCATACAGAATTGTATTTTAAATCCAAAGAAGACTGATTAATGTAACTGAGTTTGCCCACGATAGTCTTAGTTGTTCCAGCTTCTATCTGGGGGTTATTGATCCCAAGACTTTGGTCAAATTCCTGCTACAACTTCTATTTTATAGTAAATAATTGTATAAAATCAACACTAAATAGTATGCACATGCTACATTTTTCACTCCTCAGCCATGGCTGTTATACACAGTGAGACCTGAGAAATAAACTCCTCTCCAGTTTCTTCTGTTTGGCCAGAACCAACAAAAAGCTCAACTAGCCCATCTAGGGCAGCTTCCTGGGACAGAGAGCAGAATGGAGAGGGTGGAAAGGGGATCTGAAGTGACAAATAGCAGATACCCAGCCCAAATAGTTTCCAAGTACATGTTTATGTTTGTCACTATATTGTGAAAATTTTTCTGGCACACCTTCTATCTCTTGTTTCTGAACTTCTCCCATCTCTTGAGAATTTTCAAGGATTTTCACGATAAGCTTTGTAGTTCTGCTTTCCTACTTCTCTTAAAATTGCCAAAAGAAGCTCAATTTGTTGGTCTTAGACAAGTTAGTTATACCTCATTTCCCTTGGTAATTTTTTCAGTTGAGCTTCATTTTTTATTTTAGTATCTTGCCTAAGTGTGAGGTATCTTATAAATACTCCCCTACGGACATCTGAAAATGTATCCACAGCTATAGTTTTCAAACTCAGGTTGTATAGGAAAGCCTTTCATTCACCTATATCAGAATGACATATAAATAGAGCACCTGGTTGTTTTGAAAGTATATTGATTCTGTTTTTTTTTTTAAAGGTATTCAAAATTTAGTGTTTATGGAATGAAGTTATTATAGATGACTCAGGATAGCTATAAATTCAAATTGATTTGGAGCCATATTTCTTGCCTTTGGAGATGCTAAGCCATTCTCCTTACTTTTTTCCTCCGAATATTGTATCATTAAGGTAATAATGTTGTCTGCCAGAATTTGTTGTGATGAGCAGATGGATTACGAATATTTGGTTGATACCTTACTCAGCTCTGCTATAAACTTAATTGATGATTCTGCCATCAACAGTTTAAATGGTAGCTATTAAGTTTAGACTTGGAGACTGAAAAACTCTTACCCATTAAATTTGTTTTTTCATTATCTGTTTTCGTTTTTAGAAATATATACTCAAAACACCTTCTTTCCCTAGCTGAAGAAACATGTGTCAATCTATAAAATTATTCTCTGGGATGGGGGCTTTTTTTTTTTTCATAGCTTTGATTTCTTGCCTAAAATGTGTGTGCTACTATGTTTGTGAATGGTATTATTATTACTATTACTATTATTATTATTATTGAAGAATATCTTCTTTAAATTCTTAGCATGAAAGAGTGAACCCCATGGCCTTTCTTTAACCTGACATAGTTGTATTTCCATGAGACGCTTTTTCCGTCCTTTCAACATGACCACTATACTATATTCTCAGACCAATGGCATTTCTTTTTTTTTTTTTTTTTTTTTTTTTTAAATGGGTTTTTTATTTATTTATTTATTTATTTATGGCTGTGTTGGGTCTTCGTTTCTGTGCGAGGGCTTTCCCCAGTTGTGGTGAGCGGGGGCCACTCCTCATCGCGGTGCGCGGGCCTTTCACTATGGCGGCCTCTCTTTTTGTGGAGCACAGGCTCCAGACGCGCAGGCTCAGTAGCTGTGGCTCACGGGCCCAGTTGCTCCGCGGCATGTGGGATCTTCCCAGACCAGGGCTCGAACCCGTGTGTCCTGCATTGGCAGGCAGATTCTCAACCACTGCGCCACCAGGGAAGCCCCGAATGGCATTTCTTTAAAGGCACAGCCCTTCATTAAATATAGAGAAATGAATAATAGCAACATTGCTTTTCAGGCACAGTTAAAATTTGTTTTTAAAAAATGCTCATTTTCCACCACCTTTTGGATCTTGGCTGATAAATAGTGTACTTTTCATTCATCCATTCATTCATTCACTAATTCAACTATTCACTGGTTCATTCATTTAGCTGTATATATGTGCCTGGTAGTGCTCTGATTTCTAAAAATACAGTGATGAAAAAGAGAAGGTCACGGGCCTTGTATCGTCTCAGAGTGCGGTGGGGGGTGAAGGAAGGTAAATCAAAAGGAGGTTTTTTTTGTTTGTTTTTTGTTTTTTAAATTTATTTATTTATTTTTATTTTTGGCTGTGTTGGGTCTTCGTTTCTGTGCGAGGGCTTTCTCTAGTTGCAGCAAGCGGGGGCCACTCTTCATCGCGGTGCGCGGGCCTCTCACTATCGCGGCCTCTCTTGTTGCAGAGCACAGGCTCCAGACGCGCAGGCTCAGTAGTTGTGGCTCACGGGCCTAGTTGCTCTGCAGCATGTGGGATCTTCCCAGACCAGTGCTCGAACCCGTGTCCCCTGCATTGGCAGGCAGATTCTCAACCACTGCGCCACCAGGGAAGCCCAAAAGGAGTTTTAAAATGCCTATTAATTAAGATAATGTCAGCAGGCGACAAGTGCTATGATAAAGATCAGTATGGGATCACATCATCAAGAGAGAACAGGGTAGAGGTGAGAAACTATGTTAGATTGAGTCTCAAAGACCTTCAGTTGACATCTAAATGGTAAGAAAGAACCAGGCATGTGAAGATCAGAAGGTGGAGAGCTCTAGGCAAAGAGACAGCTAATGCAAAGCGTCTTAAGCAGGGAAAGAGAGGGGCGTGTCTGAGGAGCTGAAAGAGGAGGACCAGTGTGATGAGGATGAGGAGTATGGCCAGGATGATGGGTGGAGACCAAGCTGGCCCAGATCATGCAGGGTTGTCTGCCAAGTGGGATGTAAAATTAGAGACTAAATAGGGAAAGAATATCATCTGGCTTATGGTGTTGAAAGACTCATCTTACTGTGGGAAGAATGTGGCAAAGCATCAGTTTCTTGTGTAAGATTATTTCCCTTTCAATTACTTTTTAAAATCCCAATAACTGCCAATGGTTCATTCAGTTTAATCAACAAATATTTATCAGTCAGCTGCTGGATATTATGGAACAGTGCTAAGTGGGAAACAAAATGGAATAAAACAAAACCACACAAATAAGTATACAATTTTATTTTAATTGTTTAAAAATAAACTTTTGATGCATTTTATAGTGATTCAAAGACAAACACATTTACCTATTTTTGTTCAAACAGGATAGTTATGTTTTCATATGCCTTCTTATTTTTAATTAAATTTAGCAATATCACAGCATCAAATGTCAATAGATATATGATATCATTTTATATTATTTTGAATTCATAAATGGCTTTAAAATTCTACAGTTATGAAATCATATTATAGGATTAGACAGATTTAGGTAATAGAAATAATATACATTTTTTCTCTTTACCATCTTCTAACCCTTATGTCTAGCACCAGTTTTTAAAGTTAATTTTTTTTCCCCAAAAAGGTCAGGTTTCATATATTAGCAAAGACCCTGCAGTTCTGTACCTCAAGTGCTTTAAAGCTAACTTGAAAAAGTAAACTGAGCCCAAGGAGCTTTTATCATGAATGCAGTCTGTCTTCTCTGTAGCCGGAGGCATTCTTGGCAGGACAATAAGTTCAGCTGTCAACACTCAAGCAAGAAAGCAAGTGGGAGCTAAAGAGTTTCTCTCTCTCTCTCTCTCTCTCTCTCTTTTTTTTTTTTTTCCTTCCTAGCAATTTAATACTACTGCTGAGAGCAAGAGAGAGAGAGAGAGAGAGCAAGAGAGCTGATTTGTATTTCATTGAACCTAATCTCCCAGAGCATTTCTCCTGTTTAAGCAAAGTAACAGGTCAACTTAATTTTTAGTGATATGGTAAAATGTCTTACCATATGTTATAACATGCTTTGTGAGTCAGCAGTTTTTGCCTTCTTTTTACAGAGCTATTTCTTAAAAAATTCCTAATTTTTTCAACTTTCCTGGCATTCTATGTTGTCCTTACTCCCTTTCTTATCAATTAAAAGTTGAATGTAGAGCAAACTAAAAGCCCTCAAAGTTAGAGACCTTATCTTAGAAGAAGCACCTGTTTGAAATATTGCCATTTTTCTCTAATTTAATTGTACTAATATACTTAATATAAAAGTTTAGCTCTATGTTTTGTATTACCTTGTTATTTTCCAGATTAATATCTTGATTTCAAAAGCAATTACTGTAATATTTATTTCATTTAAAATAAGTTATTGTCCAAGAAAGTTTTCTTTTTTATCCCTAAACACAAATAATGTTTCTACTAAGAGCAAACTGTATATTTTTAAGTTTTTTGCAAAATAATCAATAGCAATTTGAATAAAACATTATCTTCAGCCTTTTCCTGAAATTTGCTTACCCTATTGACCTCAGAATAAAAAATATTTTCGTGAAACTTATTTTCCATTCACAATCAAACCTGGGTCTGAGAAGGCACTTATGAAGTGAAGCTGGTTGATACCCAGTTTTCAACAATCATTACTCATCACAGGGGAAGAGTTTCTGCAGTGTTATGGATGACTTACTATGTGGATTCCAAGTGCTCCAGTTCAATAATAGTTCCTTTCCTGAGTTACTATTTTGCAACAGATGTTTCTAGAAAAACTTTTGGTGCTGTCATTACCTCTAGTGAGTTTAAGAAACTTGTTTATTGCTATTGCAATTCTAAACACTCATTATCCTCAAGCAAATGATTACACAGTAGTTCTCAACTATCATCTGCTAGCCAGAGAACGTTTATGGCATTCTCTCAGATAAATTCTTAATTTCTTTGTGTTGAGTGTGCTAGACCCCAAGCTTTTCAGGTTTGGACATGAATTGCTTCAGGGTGAGAATACCTTGCAGTCTTGTTTATTCATCTCTTTCCAGGCTGACATGAGTCTACTTCCAAAATTTGTGTGGGGAAAACATAAGAAAAGGATGAAGCTGGGGAAAGGTGAACCTTGTTACTTATCTATTAACCTAGAATAGTCTGAACTGAATGAAACTATGTAAAGAGTGTTGCTTCTGTGGATTAGCACATTCAGGTCAAGCTAGATTTTTAACAATTGTTATAATAATAAAGTGCCTGTCTTTCACTTCCATCAAGATGGTGAATCAGGGACTAGATTTACCACTTTCTGATTAAAACCGACAAAAATTAGGCAAGATATATGAAATAATGGTGTTCAAGACACCAGCAACAAATGAGTGATTTCTGAGAGACAGAGAAAAATGTGGTGATTTCTATGATTGCCCCAACTCACTGCCTTGAGAGGGTGTTCAGGCTATAGCACAGGGAGGAATAGCCCAGACAAAGCCCAGCAGATTCCTTGAGTTGAAAAGACTGATCTGAGGATCTGGAAGCTGGAGTTTGTAGGACAAAGTCCAGAGATTTAAAAAAAAAAAAAAGCTGTATAGAGGAAGAATCCATAGATTACACTAAGAACTATCTGAAATGATTAAAGAAACAGTAACCCAACTCTCACACAGGGCTGGGAACACTGCTTCTCTCTAGCAGCCAGACTGAAAAACTTCATGAGGCACTGTATAGAATACTCAGAAGGACTTTGCCTTAGTAGTGAGAAATATTTTTTTATAAACTAAGTGCTTCTTTGGATCCAGCTACCAAATCTTAAAAACAAGACCCTAATAGATCAAACTATTACCAGGTAACTAACTGTATTCCAACACAAACTCCAAGAATATTTCTTAGAATATAAAAGTCCAACATAGCAAATCAACAATGCCTAGCATTAAATCAAAGATTACAAGTCATGCAAAGAAGCAGTAATACATGACAATAATAATGAAAAACACTAACAATTCAAAATTGAACTAGAACTGACTCAGATGTTAGAAGTGGGGCATGGAAACATTAAAATAATCACTATAACTATATTCCATATTTTCAAAGAGTTAAATGGAGACATGGGATATAAAACAGACCTAAATTGAACTCTTAGTGAGGAAAACCACAACGTCTGAAGTGAAAAATACACTGGATGGGATTAGTGGCAAGTTAGACTTTACAGAATAAAAGATTAGTGAATTTAAAGACATGACAATGGAAACTATCCAAACTGAAACTCAGTAAATAATTTTTTTAAAGGAAAAGAGTATCAGTGAAATGTGGGACAATTCCAAGCAGCCTAATATATGTGTAGTGAGTCCCTGAATAAAAGGAGAAGAGGAGAAACAAAAAAAACTATTTTAAGAAATAAAGACTGAAAAATTTTCAATAAACGTGAAGAAACTACATCATACACATGATAAGCAAAGGGCTTAAAACCAATGATAAGGAAAAAAGCTTTAAAAGTAGACAAAGAAAACATACTTTATATACAGAAGAACAAAAATAAGAATGAAAACATACTTCTTATAGGAAAATACCAGGAGAGAAGACAGTTGAGCAGTAGCTTTAAGTACTGAAAGAACAAAATCTTTCAACCTAGATTTCTATACCCAGCAAAAGTGGATTTTTAAAATGACAGTGAAAGGGACTTTTTCAGACATAAAAGCTGTGTTTATCACTAGCAGATAAATATAATAAATATTAAAGGAAGCCCTTGAAGCAGAAGGAAAATTATGTTGGGTGGAAACATGGGAATAAAGTGCACTGGGATGGTAACTACATGATTAAATATATAATACTTTGTATTTCTTAAACATTTTTAAACAATCAACTCTTTAAATGAAATACAAGAATGTATTACAGGGCTTATAATACATGTATAAAAATGTATGACAGTAACACAAAGCTGGGTGTAGAAAAAAAAAGGAAGAATACTCTTGAAAGTTCTTACACTCTGTGAAAAGTGGCATAACATCACTCTAAAATAGACTTTGAGGGCTTCCCTGGTGGTGCAGTGGTTGAGAGTCTGCCTGCCAATGCAGGGGACATGGGTTCGAGCCCTGGTCTGGGAAGATCCCACATGCCGCGGAGCGACTAGGCCCGTGAGCCACAATTGCTGAGCCTGTGCGTCTGGAGCCTGTGCTCTGCAACAAGAGAGGCTGCGATAGTGAGAGGCCCGCGCACCACGATGAAGAGTGGCCCCCACTTGCCGCAACTGGAGAAAGCCCTCGCACAGAAACGAAGACCCAACACAGCCATAAATAAATAAATAAAATTTAAAAAATAAATAAATAAATAAAATAAAATAGACTTTGATGAGTTAAAAATGAATACTATAAAAAAATATAAATATATATTTGCATATAAATAGTTATAATTTATATATAATATATACAAATAATAGTATAATAATAGTACATAAGAATATAGTGTACTATAATCCTTAAGCAATGACTAAACTATTAATAACAAAGAGCTGTACCTGATAAGCCAATAAAGAACATAAAATAGAGACACAAAAATAACTAACACACAAAAAGGCATAAAAACAGGAAAAAAGAACAAAGAATAGATGGGAAAAATAGAAAGCAAAAAGTTAAGATGATAGACTTAAGTCAAGCCATATAAATAATCACATGAAATGTGACCCACAGGATC
Source organism: Balaenoptera ricei (assembly GCF_028023285.1). NCBI lineage: Eukaryota > Metazoa > Chordata > Mammalia > Artiodactyla > Balaenopteridae > Balaenoptera > Balaenoptera ricei. The sequence continues at coordinate 6,624,547 of NC_082650.1, forward strand.
CAGCACATTGCCTGACACAGGGAAGATGCAAAGTGAATGTCAATGCATGAACAGACTTGTGATGAAATGCTCACCCATGCAGAGATGAGGATTTGCTGCTGTGTGTTCTTGCTTTGGATTAATGTTCACTACAAGTCACCTTATATTTTTCAGGAGTTGTGGAGCTGGTACATGGCTGGGACGGTCATTCTTCTTGACATCACTGACTATCACTTTTCTTGATATCACTGGCCAGTACCTTTCAGTGTACAGATGGGCACAAGTGGCATCAGCACTCTGAAATCAATTGCAGAGGCATCCCCTTTGGGTTACTTGTCAATTTTACATCCACGCAGACATGTTTCTTCTGTAAGCAGTTGCTGATAATTTTTCTTTTATTGTTACTTCTGAGTCATGATAGCTCACTATGGCAATGATCCTTAAAGGGATGAAGAGGGCCGTATAGCAAAATCTTTTTGATGGGTGTCAGCTATGTATAACTTTGTGCTGGAGGTGCTGGGAATCTCTCTTCGTTCACCCTCCCTTAGTCTATTGAGCATCTACATATATTTCCAGCAAACACTTTTGTATGCTAAGAGCACAAAATAAAATAGAATGGTTTTTATTATCAAAGGAACAAAGAATGATTATGGTAGTGTAGAAAAAATTACCAAACACACATACTCAATTCACTCTACTCTTTCTTGGAAACATAAACTAACACCATAAATCACTTATTTCCACAATATGATTTCCCTGAAGATCCCACTTATATTGAGGCATTTTAGGGGGAGGAAATATACTAGAAATTGACCCTTTGACACATTTACACTGCAAATATTTATAAAATGATTGGATTTCTCATTCACTCTCTTTTATTCTCTTGAAACTTTACTGGAGTCCAGAAAATTCATCTAAACTTTCTCTCATTTAATGCATGAGTAAATGTTGCTGTTGTTTTGCAAGTACTGCAATCTCAGCATAGTGGGCAAACTATAGCTAATGAAACCTGGTACCAGAGTAGAAAGCTGTAACCAGCATAACTGGTACCAAGCCCTGGCAACACATTCACTGCTTGCTTGAGATTACACTGATATAGTGTGATTTATCTTTGTCAGACAAACAAATATATAAATTTGTTATGTTATAAATAATATAAATAAATATAATATTTATTATATTATACTTATAATATATAATATAATAAATATTATAATATAAATAAACACACAAATGTTTATTTATATTCAAACATATATGGAATTTCATACATACAGCTAATATTTCATTCTCAGTTTTATAAAAAGTAGTTATTATGTATTTAGCAAACATGAGTTCATGTCAATTATGTTTTACACATAAATGAAGAATCTCCTAGCAGCCATTCTAGCACAAATGAAGACTTCTGACAGTATATCTTATATGTGGGCACAAGGAGTTGAAGCTGATAATAGGCTAAAAATAGTCAACTTATAATTTTTATATCCATTGATTATCCAAAAGTGTTATTGGTATTATTTCCCCACTAAATCTAAACTGGTAAAACTCATACTTTCCAAAAGCCTCATAAAGAAAAGACAAGATGAAATAACATCTTAAAAGTGCTTTATAATTACCATATAAATGTAGTTTTTTATATTTTATTTCATAATATGTGTTTTCTGTATCTCCACATTATTGTCTCATATAAAACATTTTTTATTTTTTATGAAAGCAGCTCTCTTGCTTTCATAGGGTTATGAAGGTCATCAGAGCTCATCATTGCCTGGCACCCATGTTTGAAGACACAGATCTGGCCAACTCTGAGCTGGCACTTGGCCATTTTTGCACAGATGGGCTTATTTATAACCAGCCAGGTAATGATGTAGTCACTGAGCACCAGGTGTTTGTGATGAAAAAAAAAATGTTTGTAGCCAACAAATATTGACAGAACTGTCCATCTTGAGGTTACTTACATATATATTTTGGTTTGGGAATGGTGTCTCAGTCAGCAGTATAAGCCTAAGTAATTGCCAGCTTTCTGAAAAGAATCTAGATTTACACGAGTGGGGTAAGGAAGAAGAGCCCACAGCAGCAACAAAACAGTAGGTGCCTGACATAACTCAATGTGTTCTGAATAGACTGATTGACCCAACTGATTTGAAAAGTATAATGGAAATAACACCCATCAGTCTTCTACTACAATGCCTTGAGGTATGCCAACTAGCTGGCTGATACTGAATGGTATATTATAGTGGTAAATTATAGCTGGTTAGATCGAATGGCTTAGATAAAGCCTCTAGCAGTCCAGAAAAGTTAGCAACAAAACCCAGATGCCTGGTTTTTATACCTCCTGTTCTAAGTAGAAGATTGTAGTATATACCCCCTGAGTAACATAAAATTAATGTTTTCCTAGGCTTCTACTGCAGTATAGAAATAGTTTTTTTGCAGAAGTCACTATAATTAATGAGTACATAGATCTCTGTATATAAGGAGAAGAACTTCATCTAATTTAATGCACCAACAGAGAGAATGGGATATGTCTATGAAATAGAATACTGTGTTATACATGTTGGTCACCTAGATCTCAGTTTAGTAGGTATTTCATTGTATGCACTTGGTGTCATTCATGAACTTAAATTGAAGCCTACTTTTTTATATATACAGAAGTAGACTAGGTTGTAAAGATTTATGGGTCATTTCAGTTGTGAGCTACCTGCTGATCTGAGTACAATATCAGGGGCACATTTTGTGGTTGGGTTGTTTTCAGTGTGACTTCCTTTTGAAGTATGATGATTTAGGTGCTTTCTCCATGTTCATTATAAACAACTTTTTTCCCAGAAAATTTTATAACCTAACCATAAACATCTCCTCTAGGCTAATGCTTGATATATGAAATCCCAAGCAAAAGACATTCTGGATGGCAGTTGTTTTATATACTTATAATTTGCCCTTCACACATACTATCTAATGTTGAATAGTATTGTTAACTGTGTAAACATAAAAGTACATAAATAGTAATATATATTAATGTAACTTTTTAAATTTATAACAGATTGATTTACTCTCTAAGAATCTGCTATCCTTCATATAATTAACCAAATATTACTTACACCAAGTACATATAAATTTGATTATTAAGAGGAGCTATAAATCAGAGAAAAGTAGTTAAGGACAAATAAAATTCAGTAAGTTTGGAGCACTGTTAGAAATTATGATATTATTTTTGATCAATCAACCACATTTTGGCTTATCAGCCGAAAAGATAATAAATGTAGTCTAAAGTAAAGTACACACCAGTGGCTTGATAAAGCGCATGGGAACCTTTAGTTTGAGTCATATACTAAAGATCAGGTAACCAGATTGGGGTTGGTGTTTCCCATACACTCAGGGAAGTCTTTTACTGAATATCCCAGCTGAGCAGGAGACCTCTAGCTCCGAAGGGAGGGTTAGGAAGTGTTCTTTTGTGTGTATTCTCTAACTAGGCAGTGTATGCATTATTTCTAACCTGATCATATCACCTGCCTGCTTAAAATCATTCACAGGCTGCCCATTCCCTTCAGGATGAAGCCATCTATCCCCCTGAGGGCGCAACGTCCTTTCTGATCTAACCTCTGGCTCCCAGCCAGCTTGGTCTTCTGCCGTGTTCCCCCTGATTTTCTACCCTTCAACAATCTCCAAAATTCATCCTCTGGTTTAGTGCCCATCAGTTTGTCTTTGCTTTGTTGCTGTTATCAGTATCACTTGTCTTTCTTTTGAGTACTTTATTTTCAAAGAGTGCATGCCCTTTGTAACAATTTAAACAACAAGAAACATGTAAAGAAAATAAATTGTTTTCTCTGTTCTCCCAGTTTCATTCCCCCAAGATGATTAATGTGAACTTTTTTTTTCTGTGTATTCTTCTATACATTTTTCTGTGCTCATTTTAAAAAGCAGGCATATTTGTATGGGTGTTTTAATTCTCTTTCTTGAAATGGTAATGATACTATACTTATTTCACCATAACTTTTTTCACATAATAGCAGTTCCTATAAAACTTTTAAGATCAATACATGTATATAGATCATTCATTTTAATAGCTTCATAATATTCCATAACATAAATATTGAACAAATCTGCTCTTGATGGGTTCTTTTTTTCTGTCCAACACATTATACTGAAGTAAAATCCCGATGAGTAAATTTTTATACATCGGTACTATTATTTTTGTGAATCAGAATAACTGGATAAAACAATATGTACATTTAAAATTTTCATCCAAACTGCTATGATTTTCCAGAGAAGTTGAGGCATTTCCCACCCTCTCACACAATGTTCTCATTTAACACACACTCACTAGCATTGAATGCTAGTGCAAGTGAGTGTGTGTTAAAGTCAAGTGTGAAAATGGCATGTCCTTGTTGTTCTTAATTCGCATTTTTCTGACCACCAGTAAAGGTAAGCATCTTTTCATGTTATTACTCTTTTTGCATTTTCTCTTCCTGGATTTGCCATCTCATATTCTATTTGGTACTGAATTGGACTGTTTGCTATTTTCTAATGTAATTGGCAGAAATATTTTTTAAGAGTAGGTATATTAACCCTTTGTCTAGTATGTGTTGTATAAACATTTTAGTCTTTTTGCATTGCAGAAAGTTTTGAAATTCAGAGCATTTTCTTTATACAAGGAGACTTCATTTATATTTTCCCAAAGAAGCTCTCCCCACGGCTCACATTGCAATTTATATGAATTTCCAACAATTTTTTCCATTTAATATTTATTAAACTTCTTGTTGTTTGTTTTCATATTTAGATATTTAATCCATCTGGAATTCTTTTCTTTAATAATGGCTGACCACTTATTCACTCCAAGTATTAGCTATTCAGTTATACCCACACCATTTGTCAAATAACCCATCTTTGTCCCACTGAATGGAAATGCCAGCTTAGTCGTATAAGTTGCATATATATTTACAGTTATTTCTAGCTTCTCTATTCCGTTCCATTGGCCTATTTATGTATTTCTACGCAAATACTACGTTTACGTTTCTTTGGCTATTATATTATATTATTATATTATATAGCTTAATAAGTTGTAACACCTCCTAGGTGTTACCCTCACTCTCATTATACAAAAATGTAAATTCTCACACCTTTATTTTTCATATGATTTTTAAAAAATCTTTGTGAAACTAACACACCATTGTAAAGCAATTATACTCCAATAAAGATGTTTAAAAAAAAAGACCAAAAAATTAAAAATTAAAAAGAAAATCTTTGTGCCAATCTTCTTCTCTTCCACCAAAATAATTCCACCTAGGATTCCAATGTGACTTGAACCAAAAGTATATATAAATTCTAGCACTATTTTTTCATTGATAATAACCTTTACATTCAGGACTCTGCCTCTTCATTTACTCAAGTTTTTATTTTAAATACTTGTAATAAATCCTTTGCCTTTCTTGTTGAATAAATGTACCATTATTTTATGGCTTTTGTCGATATTAGGAAAGGGACTTTTTTCTATTTTCTTTTCTAACTGAATTTTGCTAATACAGGGAAAATCAATTAATTTTTACTATATACTTTATTTATCCAAGTAACAAAATTTTATCATTAATTTTCATAACTTTTAATAGAGTCTCGAGTTTTTTAGGTATGTCATCATGTCATCTAGAATAAAGATAAATTTGTCATTTATTTTAACATTGATGATATGTGTTCTGTTTTCTTTTCTTCTTCAACCATGGTTAATACTAGTACTAGTGAGCATTTTCATTTAGTTGAAATGATTTTCTCTTGACAGATGACTTTATTAAATTTCTGGTAGCTGAATATTATTTTTCATGTTAGTGTAGCTGAATTTTCTTCTTATTTTATACAGGATTTTTAGGAATGGCTTCTGATTTTGATCAAGTGATTTGGGTTTACCATTGACCTAATCACATATATCTCCTTTAAGTTTGGATAGTATGAATTAAATTGACAAATTTGTTAAGGTTGTTGCATCCTTGCACTTCAAAATACATCGTTCCTACCTTAGTTTCTTATAGCAGTCCTCACTGTCTGGAAATATATCACATATTCAATTGTTTGTTTATGGTCTATTTCTCATCCTAGAATGTTTATACTATGACTGTTTTGTTTATCATTGTATCTTTGGCACCTAGAGTAATATCCAGCACAAAGGTGATGCTCAGTAAATACTTGCTAAATAAATAAACAAAATTTCAAAGTGTATTCATATTTTACTACAATGCTAGTATTAATTTGTCGGAAATATATTTTGAAGTTTTGCATCATTCATGAGTAAATCAATATATTGTATTACTTTTCTGGTAGCTTTATTGGCCTTTCAAATCAGTGTACACTAGTTTCTTCATGTGAATTAGGATGTTGTTTTATCTTATTCTATGGTTTGGATTTGTTTGGGTAGCTTACAAATGTCAATGCTTTAGCTCACAGAAGATCTTTTGTGTTATTTCTTTAATTCTTCTCTCTGTTTATGATTTGCATATTGATGTACTCATTTTCACATTCATGGCTCTGATCTTTTCACTCATGATTTCCATTTTATTAATAGTTTTTCTCTGCCTTCACTCTTGGAGCAGTATATATTTCTTTCATTTTTTTGTTTTTAATTGAAATTTTAAATTCTTAAATTATGTTCTCAAATTACATCTAAACCTGATTAAAACACTTTATTGTGTCCCAGTTATATTTCCTTAAGAATTTTCTTTAGATTAAAAAAAAAAAATTCTTCCCAAGGTTATAACTGACCCCAGGGCTACCAGCCATCATCAGGAGGAGTCTCTCCTGCACGGATGCGGAGGGGGAGCTGCTGCCTGGTCCCCCCTGGCAGTGGCCTAGAACTGCCCTGGAGACTTTCCCCTCACACGCAAACCATGCACAGATGCCTTCTCTGAGAATTAAGTAGGCTTAATGATAAGCCTACTTAAGAGATAAAGAGGGTCACACTGATGTTTCCCTACAATCCCTTATTTTGTTTGTTTGCATGTTTATTTTTACACGTCTCCTTCCTACTAGACTCTGCAGTCTCAGGAGTGAGACTGTTCTTCATCTTTGTTCCTCCAACATAACCTGCATTTCTCAAAACAACTGGGATAAACGTATAAACATTTACATACATTATTTTAATGGTACTCTCATGACTTAAAAGGTTTGATTTTTTCCTTATTGTTTTACTTACTATGAAAGATAGATAGTATAAATTTATTTGACTTTTAAATTGACCAGTCAGTGAGAAATATACATATTTATAAAACATATATGCCTACACACATCTATATATATTCCATAAAGAGAATGGCTGATTGGGTTTTTATTTCTTGCATTTGTAATTTGTTATGCTGACTTAGAGAAAACACTGTGTCATACCTGATATAGAGAAACTAGAAGCTTTCCTGCTAAGATAAGATATAAGGTAAGGAATTCCCTCTCACTACTGCTTTTCAGCATCATACTAGAAGAGCTTGCTAACACAACAAGGCAAGAAAAGTAAATAAAGGTTTACAGATTGGGAAGGAAGAAATAAAACTGTCTTTGTACAAAGATGACATGATCATCTATGCAGAAAATTCAAAAGAATCAGAAAAAAATAAACCAAATACTCCCAGAACTAATAAGTGATTATAGCAGGTTGTGGGATAAAAGGTTAATAAAAGTCCATCACTTTCCTATATAACAACAATGAACAAGTGGAATTTGATATTAAAAGCACAATACCACTTACGTTTGCATCTCAAAACAAATATTCACGTATAAATCTATCAAAATGTGTATAAAACCTATATGAGGAAAACTATAAAACCCTGACAATTGAAATCAAAGAAGTAAGAGTAAATGGGATGATATTCCATGTTTGTGGATAGGAAGACTCAATATTGTCAGGATGTAAGTTCTTCCCAACTTGATCTATACTTGCAATGCAATTCCAATCAAAATCCCAGCAGGTTATTTTACAGATATCAACAAACTGATTCTAAAGTTTAGGTGAAGAAGAAGAAGACCTGGAATAACCAATACAATATTGAAAGAGAAGAACAAAGTTGGAGGACAGACACTGCCTGACTTCAAGACTTATGATGAAGCCACAGCAATCAAGACAGTGTAGTATTGTGCAAGAACAGACAAACAGACCAGTGGAACAGAATAGAGAACCCCCAAATAAACCCCATAAATATAGTCGATTGATCTTTGACAAAAGAGCAAAGGACAATACAATGGAGCAAAGAGAGTCTTTTCAACAAACAATGCTGAAAAACTGGATATCTACATGCAAAAAATGGACCTAGGCACAGACCTTACACCCTTCACAAAAATTAACTCAAAATGCATCATAGACCTACAGGTAAAGCACAAAACCATAGAACTCTTAGAAGATAACATGGGAGAAAGCCTAGATGACCTTGGGCATGGCACAATGTTTTAGATACAACATCAAAGGCACAATCCATGAAAGAAATAATTGATAAGCTGGACCTCATTACAATTCAGAACTTTTGCTCTACAAAACTTTTGTCCTACAATGTCAAGGTTATGAGAAGATAAGCCACAGACTGAGAGAAAATAATTGCAAAACACACATCCAATAAAGGATTTACCCAAAATACACCAAAAATCCTTAAAATTCAACAAAAAGAAAACAACCTAATTTAAAAATGTGCCAAAGACTTTAACAGACACGTCACCAAAGGAGACATACAGATGGTAAATAAGCGTATAAAAATATGCTCCACATCATATGTCATCAGGGAAACACAAATGAAAGCAACAATGAGATACCACTACACATCTATTAGAATGATCAAAATCTCAAATACTGACAACACCAAATGCTGGAGAGGGTGTGGAGCAACAGGAACTGTCATTCATTGCTGGTGGAAAAAGAAAATGGTACAGCCACTTTGAAAGATAGTTTGGCGGTTTCTCACAAAACTCTTACCATATGATCCAGCAATCACATTCTTTGGTATTTACCTAAGGGAGTTGGAAAATTTATGTGCACACAAAAATCTGCACATGGATGTTTATAGCAGCTTTATTCAAAACTGCCAAAACATGGAAGGAACCGAGATGTCCTTCAGTAGGTCAATGGATAAACTGGTTCATCCAGACAATGGAATGTTACTCAGCACTAAAAGGAAATGAGCTGTGAAGCCATGAAAAGACCTGGAAGAACCTTATGTGCATATAACTAAGTGAAGGAAGCCAATCTGAGAAACCTACATACTGTATGATTCCAACGATATGACATTCTGGAAAAGGCAAAACTATGGAGAATAAAATAAAATCAGTAGCTGTCAGGGCTTGGGAGATGGAAGAGGGATGAATTGTTGGAGCACAGAGGATTTTTAGGGTAGTGAAAATCTGTAAAATACTGTAATGATGGATACATGTCATTACACTTTTGTCCAAACCTGTAGAATGTGCAATACAAAAAGTGAACCATAATATGAACTGTGGAGTTTGTGTGGTTATGTCGTGTCAATATAGGTTCATCACTATGAAAAATGTACTACTCTCTTGGGGGACATTGATAATAGGGAGGCTGTGCGTGTAGGGGGTTGGGAGTATAGGATAAATCCCTGTACCTTCCCTTCAGTTTTGCTGTTAACCTAAAACTCTTCTAAAAACTTGTCTTAATAAAAAAAAAAAAATCACTCTGTAACATTTATTTCCGAATTCTATTCATCTTAGTTTTCCTGTATGTATATAGTTCATAGGTAAATTTACGAATTGTACTTTATTTTTTTCCTTCTATAATGAGGAAATAAAATAAATGCAGAGAATGCAGGAAACTATTAAAGTATATAAAGCACTTGCCTTTGCCCACTTTTGTCTTGAGTGGAGTGTTTATGGTTGCTTGTGCTGCCTGCAATAAAGAAAACAGGAATAAAAAGAAGCTTTAAATCCTACTTGCCAAGGAAACAAGGGCTTTCGAGGGGAAAAAAAGTTTAGATTCCAAGTCTAAAGTCATTTAAAATGTTTTAAAGCTAGGCTTTTTTTAATTGTTCCATATCTCTCTTTGCTTGTAGCCAAAAGCAAGTTATGTTATCATTCTGTGAATTATTGCTACACAAAAGTATGTTTCTCTTGCACTTTCCACGTCTAGACTGGACACTTTGAAGTTGCAGTGGCTGCATTTCTCAGCCTCTGGCTACGAGAGAAAAATGACAGCATCATTCTGCCACCACTGGATCCAGGGATTGGGGGCAGTTTTCCTAACAAGCAGCACAGTAGATTCAACAGCAGGAACCACAGCAGCAATAAAAGCTCAGAGGAAGGCACAGGCCAGCAAAGATAGAGGAACGGACACAATTCCCAGGAATACAGAAGGCTGTGATTCAGAATTTCTTGTCCATCACTTTCCCCAGAGCATGTCCCCAGGCCCAAGAGAGTTCTTCTGCACCCTTCTTTCTTGTTCTTCAAATACGCTGGGAGAGCTCATTCTTTTGACCACTCTGACACCTACAGTGTACCAGGCCCTGTGCCAGGCACCAGCATGAAATGCCCTCAGTTCATTTGCCCTGTGATGAGTCCACTAGACAAGCAGGTGCTCTCAGTCCCACAGGTAAGGGCTCCGAAGGCACTAAACACAGAGCAGGATAGAAACAGAAGATAACGTGGAAATAGCTCTCACCCAGCCCTGGGAAATCAGGAAGGCTTCAGGAGCTGGTGACAAGTAAGCTGAGGCATGAAGGACACTTGGGGGTTTGAAATGAGTGGGAGAAGGAAGACAGTCCAGGTAGCAGGAAATCTTGTGCAAGGAACCAGAACGAGAGAGAGTGCAGCCTTCTGGGTGACAAGAAAAGGTCCTTCTAGCAGGACCGGGAAAGCAATGTGGAGGGAAAGGTGGTGAGACAGGTGAGTGCTGGAAAGGCTTCAGAAGCCTTGCTCAGGCCCCTGTGCTTAATCTGGCAGATAAAGAACCAGGAAAATATGATTAACTAGTTCCTTTACATTATTTACCATTGTTGATTGGAGTAAGTTTTTTGCACATTTAGAAGCAAACATGAAATAACTGCCAACTTCTAGAGATTGCCTAGAAAATGGTAGGAACACAGTTCATCTAGGGATGGTGAGTCATTGTAAATTTTCAAAATTATGACCCGTCTCCTCAGTTTCTTGCAGATTATTATCAGCTAACAGATACTTGTTTATGTATCCTCTCTTGAAGGTTGACTCAAGTAATCAAAATTACAAAGGAAACATTCTGTTAAGAACAAAATATTTAAACATCACATTTTATTTATCAGAGAACAGAAGCGGGAAAGCTTTGCTTAAACATGAAACTAGCAGATGCTGTGATGCCATTATGTTCCTTCAAGCTGACACATTATGAGAGCTTATGAAACCTTTAGCTTCTAAAGGAAATAAAGCACAGTTAGAATAATGAATATTGTCTTTTGTTGTCTGGCTAGGCTACAAAATTGAAAGAAAAGATATGCTCAACTTTTACACTGAGCAGATGACATCACACAAGTAGCTGCTGTTGTACTGTGGTTAGAGGGAAGCTAACATTATTAGACATTATTGGAATGGTGATGGAAATCCAGGGCAAGTTAGGACCATGCTGGAGCAACTAACTAGTCAACTGAACGTCAGACCTTGGTAAAGAAGACTAACTGCTGTACTGTGTTTAAGTAATTAACCAGATTCTCCTGAAATGGCTAGTAATTCCTGAGAATAAGTTAGATGTCAGGAAAAGCTGTGTTCTCTGGCCATTAGGTGCCTCTCAGCTCACAATACGCTATGGAACAAATACAACTTTGAAAGCTGTCCTTAAGTTCCAGAAAGATTGGAGTCAAGGGCCTTTAAGGAATGTTAAGAGCACGATGATTATGCACAAGCTGAGACATAGTAACAACCATAGTCAAAGCGTTTGCTCTCAGAATTCTGCAGTGATGTATTATCTAGGGCACAACCATTGGGGTGAAAGCTTTCTCCAAGATAATAAAGGAAAAAGAAAATCCCTGTTTTCCAGTCTGAAAGATAATGTGGAAATTTGTCTTGGAAGTTTACATGCACTGCTAAGTTAAAATCAAACACCTGTTTCGAAAAGATGATCGTTCAAAATTGGTGACAAGGAAATAGTCGTGGTTCCTATTCTTGGCTGTCACACCTTTCTGTCGTTGAAGAGTGACAGTGAAGAGTCACATAAGCAGCACATTTCAGGTTCTCAAAGCACTAGCATGAGTTTGACGGGGTGTGGCCAATGTTTATGTGCACAGAAAAATTACAGATTTCCCATCATTCCCCTGCCCAGGCGTCCCAGGCTCCAGCGAGTCTGATCCCCCAGCACAAGTTCTCACGCACCTTTGCTCCCGAGCTCTCTTCTCTACCATCTCCACCTGGCAAACTCTGACCGTTTAAAACCCACTTGAACTATCCCTTCAAAGCTGAACCTTCCCGTTCTCCCCTAAGCTGCTCATTGTTCTCTCGCCCCTGCCCAGATGAGTGTTCAGGTGTCTGGAAGGTATTTACCATGTTTTAATTTTGTTTAAATATTTGTTGATGTGTCTCATTATCCTTCAGGCTTATGGACTCTTGCAGGGATTTTGTTTACCTTTGTATCCTCAGCTTCTAGTTGAGGGCTGAGCAAGGAGAAAATATCACACTTGTTTCTGAATGAGTAAACACTGGGGGCAAAAATCCCCAGAAGCATGGTTATTTCTTGAGGTGGACGTAAATAAACTAATTAACTGGGCCACAGGCATAGCTAAATCCAGGACACAAATGTGGTCATGGGCTCTGCCTCTCCATCTCTTGTCCCTGTTCCTTTCTGAGCACTGGCTTCATTCTTGGACAGGTTCTCGCGCTGTGGCTGCAAGTGGAGGGATGTTGTGAAGCCAGAGATGCCAGTTCACCCCGGGCTGAGGAGGAGAAGGGGAGGAACAGGGTCTGAGGGTGTCTGAGCAGCTGCCTGAGCTGAGAATGAGGATTGTTTTTTCCCGCCTGAACAAAGACATTTCCGTAAACTCATGAACTTTATAAGCGTCAGTATTGACCCCAAACCTTCTAGTTTGCTCTTCAGGAATCATTTGATATGTCTCCTTCAACACTTCCCCCTTTTATTTGTAAATTATAAATAGTCAATTATGACTGAGTAGTATTACATTTGAATAAGCCCTTGTCAAGGCACACTGAAGAACTTACAATCCAGGTGTAGAGGGTAAGATAATCGTTGTATTTGTAGCTTTTGTTTTGAAGTTAGACTTCTTGAAGGGATGTGGCATTAAATGTTTTAAAATTGTTTATGTCCGGCATAAAGGGAAATGTAGGAAGTGCGCATGGATTTATTTATGTACATATTTCAAGTAGACTAAAATTATTCATTTGGACTGAACTAAAGGTACCATTGTAGTGATTCACATACAAGACTGTGTCTAGAACTTCAAGGATCATCCTGCTGGATTAGTAAGAATTTAAGACAATTTTATGTTGCAGAATCGTAATCACTTATCTACTACCCTGGGGGCCAGAAGTGTTCTAAATTTAGAAATTTTTCGATATTAGAAATATTCTGCAGTTCATACATTTTAACTGAAATATCTCCAGGAATGTCTACACCCTGTCATTTTTTAAAAAATAGTAATTTTGCAGTGAAAAGCATGAATAGTCACACTAGGCTGGATAAATATAGACCAGAAATAATGTCATGCCAGTTCAAGTCAGGTTTTGCCATAAATAAATTTTAATGCCAAGTTTAGAAAAAAAAAATTTTTGTGTTTTCAGAGCCTTTTGGATTTTTTTTTTTTAACATCTTTCTTGGAGTATAATTGCTTCACACTGGTGTATTAGTTTCTGCTTATGACAAAGTGAATCAGTTATACATATACGTATGTCCCCATATCTCTTCTCTCTTGCATCTCCCTCCCTCCACCCCTCCCTATCCCACCCCTCTAGGTGGTCACAAAGCACCGAGCTGATCTCCCTGTGCTATGCGGCTGCTTCCCACTAGCTAGCTATTTTATGTTTGGTAGTGTATATATGTCCATGCCACTCTCTCACTTTGTCCCAGCTTACCCTTCCCCCTCCCCATATCCTCAAGTCCATTCTCTAGTAGGTCTGTGTCTTTATTCCCATCTTCCCCTAGGTTCTTCATGACCATTTTTCTTTTTTTTTTTTAGATTCCATATATATGTGTTAGCATACTGTATTTGTTTTTCTCTTTCTGACTTACTTCACTCTGTATGACAGACTCTAAGTCCATCCACCTCACTACAAACGACTCAGTTTCGTTCCTTTTTATGGCTGAGTAATATTACATTGTATGTATGTGCCACATCTTCTTTATTCATTCATCTGTTGATGGACACTTCGGTTGCTTCCATGTCCTGGCTATTGTAAATAGAGCTGCAATGAACATTTTGGTACATGACTCTTTTTGAATTACGGTTTTCTCAGGGTATATGCCCAGTAGTGGGATTGCTGGGTCATATGGTAGTTCTATTTTTAGGTTTTTAAGGAACTTCCATACTGTTCTTCATAGTGGCTGTATCAATTTACATTCCCACCAACAGTGCAAGAGAGTTCCCTTTTCTCCACACCCTCTCCAGCATTTATTGTTTGTAGATTTTTTGATGATGGCCATTCTGACCGGTGTGAGGTGATACCTCATTGTAGTTTTGATTTGCATTTCTCTAATGATTAATGATGTTGAGCATTCTTTCATGTGTTTGTTGGCAATCTGTATATCTTCTTTGGAGAAATGTCTATTTAGGTCTACTGCCCATTTTTGGATTGCGTTGTTTATTTTTTTGATATTGAGCTGCATGAGTTCCTTGTATGTTTTGGAGATTAATCCTTTGTCAGTCACTTCGTTGGCAAATATTTTCTCCCATTCTGAGGGTTGTCTTTTCGTCTTGTTTATGGTTTCCTGTGATGTGCAAAAGCTTTTAAGTTTCATTGGGTCCCATTTGTTTATTTTTGTTTTTATTTCCATTTCTCTAGGAGGTGGGCCAAAAAGGATCTTGCTGTGATTTATGTCATAGAGTGTTCTTCCTATGTTTTCCTCTAAGAGTTTGATGGTGTCTGGCCTTACATTTAGGTCTTTAATCCACTCTGAGTTTATTTTTGTGTATGGTGTTAGGGAGTGTTCTAATTTCATTCTTTTACATGTAGCTGTCCACTTTTCCTAGCACCACTTATTAAAGAGGCTGTCTTTTCTCCACTGTATATTCTTGCCTCCTTTATCAAAGATAAGGTGACCATATGTGCATGGGTTTATCTCTGGGCTTTCTATCCTGTTCCATTGATCTATATTTCTGTTTTTGTGCCAGTACCATACTGTCTTGATTACTGTAGCTTTGTAGTATAGTCTGAAGTCAGGGAACCTGATTCCTTCAGCTCCGTTTTTCTTTCTCAAGATTGCTTTGGCTACTCGGGGCCTTTTGTGTTTCCATACAAATTATGAAATTTTTTGTTCTAGTTCTGTGAAAAATGCCAGTGGTAGTTTGATAGGGATTGCCTTGAATCTGTAGATTGCTTTGGGTATTATAGTCATTTTCACAATGTTGAATCTTCCAATCCAAGAACATGGTATATCTCTCCATCTATTTCTATCAAGTTTAATTTCTTTCATCAGTGTCTTAAAATTTTCTGCATACAGGTCTTTTGTCTCCTTAGTAGGTTTATTCCTAGATATTTTATTCTTTTTGTTGCAGTGGTAAATGGGAGTGTTTTCTTAATTTCACTTGCAGATTTTTCATCATTAGTGTATAGGAATGCAAGAGATTTCTGTGCATTAATTTTGTATCCTGCTACTTTACCAAGTTCACTGATTAGCTCTAGTAGTTTTCTGGTAGCATCTTTAGGATTCTCTATGTATAGTATCATGTCATCTGCTGACTGTGGCAGCTTTGCTTCTTCTTTTCCGATTTGGATTCCTTTTATTTCTTTTTCATCTCTGATTGCTGTGGCTAAAAATTCCAAAACTATGTTGAATAATACTGGTGAGAGTGGGCAACCTTATCTTCTTCCTGACCTTACTGGAAATAGTTTCAGTTTTTCACCATTGAGGATAATGTTGGCTGTGGGTTTGTCATATATGGCCTTTATTATGTTGAGGAAAGTTCCCTCTATGCCTACTTTCTGGAGGGTTTTTATCATAAATGGGTGTTGAATTTTGTTGAAAGCTTTCTCTGCATCTATTGAGATGATCATATGGTTTTTCTCCTTCAAATTGTTAATATGGTATATCACATTGATTGATTTGCATATATTGAAGAATCCTTGCATTCCTGTGATAAACCCCACTTGATCATAATGTATGATCCTTTTAATGTGCTGTTGGATTCTGTTTGCTAGTATTTTGTTGAGGATTTTTACATCTATGTTCATCAGTGATATTGGTCTGTAGTTTTCTTTCTTTGTGACATCTTTGTCTGGTTTTGGCATCAGATGATGGTGGCCTCGTAGAATGAGTTTGGGATTGTTCCTTCCTCTGCTATATTTTGGAAGAGTTTGAGAAGGATAGGTGTTAGCTATTCTCTAAATGTTTGATAGAATTCGCCTGTGAAGCCATCTGGTCCTGGGCTTTTGTTTGTTGGAAGATTTTTAGTCACAGTTTCAATTTCAGTGCCTATGATTGGTCTGTTCATATTTTCTATTTCTTCCTGGTTCAGTCTCTGGGACCCCTATAATTCGAATGTTGGTGCGTTTAACGTTGTCCCAGAGGTCTCTGAGACTGTCCTCAATTCCTTTCATTCTTTTTTCTTTATTCTGCTCTGCAGTAGTTATTTCCAATATTTTGTCTTCCAGGTCACTTATCCGTTCTTCTGCCTCAGTTATTCTGCTGTTGATCCCTTCTAGAGAACTTTTAATTTCATTTATTTTGTGGTTCATCACTGTTTGTTTGCTCTTTAGTTCTTCTAGGTCCTTGTTAAACATGTCTTGTATTTTCTCCAATCTATTTCCATAATTTTGGATCATCTTTACTATCATTATTCTGAATTCTTTTTCAGGGAGACTGCCTATTTCCTCTTCATTTGTTAGGTCTGGTGGGTTTTTGCCTTGCTCCTTCATCTGCTGCTGTGTTTCTCTGTCTTCTCATTTTGCTTAACTTACTGTATTTGGGGTCTCCTTTTTGCAGGCTGCAGGTTCGTAGTGTCCGTTTTTTTGGTGTCTGTCCCCAGTGGCTAAGGTTGGTTCAGTGGGTTGAGTAGGCTTCCTGGTGGAGGGGACTGGTGCCTGTGTTCTGGTGGATGAGGCTGGATCTTGTCTTTCTGGAGGGCAGGTCCACGTCTGGTGGTGTGTTTTGGGGTGTCTGTGGCCTTATTATGATTTTAGGCAGCCTCTCTGCTAATGGGTGGGGTTGTGTTCCTGTCTTGCTAGTTGTTTGGCATAGGGTGTCCAGCACTGTAGCTTGCTGGTTGTTGAGTGGAGCTGGGTCTTGGCATTGAGATGGAGATCTCTGGGAGATTTTCACTGTTTGATATTATGTGGAGCTGGGAGGTCTTTTGTGGACCACTGTCCTGATCTTGGCTCTCCCACCTCAGTGACAGCCCTGACGCCTGGCTGGAGCACCAAGAGCCTGTTATCCACATGGCTCAGAATAAAGGGGAGAAAAAAAAGAAAGAAAGAAGAATATAAAATAAAATAAAATAAGATGAAGTTATTAAAATAAAAAATAATTATTAGGAAAAAAAATTTTTTTTAGTAAAAAACAAAACAAACAAAAAAACAGACAGAACCCTAGGACAAATGGTAAAAGCCAAGCTATACAGACAAAATCACACACAGAAGCATACACATACACACTCAGATAAAGAGAAAAAGGGAAAGAAATATATATATCGTTGCTCCCAAAGTCCACCTCCTCAATTTGGGATGATTCCTTGTCTGTTCAGGTATTCCACAGATGCAGGTACATCAAGTTGACTGTGGAGCTTTAATCCGCTGCTCCTGAGGCTGCTGGGAGAGATTTCCCTTTCTCTTCTTTGTTCGCACAGCTCCCGGGGTTCAGCTTTGGATTTGGACCCGCCTCTGCATGTAGGTCGCCTGAGGGCGTCTGTTCCCCGCCCAGACAGAACGCGGTTAAAGGAGCAGCTGCTTCGGGGGCTCTGGCTCACTCAGGCGGGGGGAGGGAGCGGTACGGAGGAGGCGGGGCGAGCCTGCAGCGTCAGAGGCGTCGTGACGTTGCACCAGCATGAGGCGTGCCGTGCGTTCTCCCGGGAAAGTTGTCCCTGGATCCCGAGAGCCTGGCCGTGGCGGGCTGCACCGGCTCCCGGGAGGGGCGGTGTGGAGAGTGACCTGTGCTCACACACAGGCTTCTTGGTGGCGGCAGCAGCAGCCTTAGCGTCTCATGCCCGTCTCTGGGGTCCGCACTGGTCTCTGGAGCTCCTTTAAGCAGCGCTCTGAATCCCCTCTCCTCGCGCAGCAGGAAACAAAGCAGCAAGAAAAAGTCTCTTGTCTCTTCGGCAGCTGCAGACTTTTTCCCGGACTTCCTCCCGGCTAGCCGTGGCGCACTAACCCCTTCGGGCTGTGTTCATGCCGCCACCCCCAGTCCTCTCCCTGGGATCCGACCGAAGCTGAGCCTCAGCTCCCAGCCCCGCCCGCCCCGGCGGGGGAGCAGACAAGCCTCTCGGGCTGGTGAGTGCTGCTCGGCACTGATCCTCCGTGCAGGAATCTCTCCGCTGTGCCCTCTGCACCCCTGTGGCTGCGCTATCCTCCGCGGCTCCGAAGCTTCCCCCTCTGCCACCCGCAGTCTCCGCCCGTGAAGGGGCTCCTAGTGTGTGGAAACCTTTCCCCCTTCACGGCTCCCTCCCACTGGTGCAGGTCCCGTCCCTATTCTTTGTCTCTGTTTTTTCTTTTTTCTTTTGCCCTACCCAAGTACGTGGGGAGTTTCTTGCCTTTTGGGAAGTCTGAGGTCTTCTGCCAGCGTTCAGTAGGTGTTCTGTAGGAGTTGTTCCACATGCAGATGTATTTGTGATGTATTTGTGGGGAGGAAGGTGATATCCGCGTCTTACTCTTCCGCCATCTTGAAGCTCCCCCTCGCCTTTTGGATTTTAGAATTTCATTTTTTTAAAAAATTTTATACATTGGACTAGGTAGCAGACCTGGCTTATACTTTTAACTTTGGTAATAAGATAAAATTTTTAAAATTCTTTTGGAATATAACAATAGCTGTATTGATATGAAAATGGCTGCGCCATTGGACCTGACGCAGTGGTGAGATGAGAGAGCTGTGTGCTTGCTGACTTCACATCTAAGACTTTTTCCTGCTTAGAATGGCTTGGCTTGGCACGTTGCATGTCTGGTGTGTTTACATGCCTGTGCACATGTGTGTGCTTCTTTATATGCATATCATCTATTTATTTGTTGTTAACCGGAGGACGGGCAGCCTTAGAGGAGGCAGAAAGCCTTCCGTAAGGTTTTGGCAGTGGTTGTGATGCTTACAGTCAGCAACTGACCTTCTCAGCAGAGATCTGACGTGGTTTTGCTTTTTGTGGGAGCATGTTGATTTTCTTTCTCCTGATAAACTTTGCACATCATCTAGAGGCTTTATTAACATCTTATTAAGAGAAAACAAACTTATCATTGAACATGATAGCAGACTCGTAAACTTTCGAGATTTTATTTGTTTACGTAGGTGTGACCTAACTTTACAACCGGCATTGTTAAATTAGCAAAGTCTACAAGTCTTATACAACCTAACAAGTTGCATAGTTATTTTATATCCAAGCTTATATAATTATTTCCTGGATTTACGTAATACAAAGGGAGTCAACACATCAGCATGAAAACTGAGATTCGCTAATAATAAGGCACAGATGCGCAGGTCGTGGCATGGCTCATTTTCAGGTTTTTCTTATGTGCCAGGCAGAGAGTATGGTAATTATGTTCATTTGTCATGTTTTAGCTTAGGGAAAATTAAAACTATCATAATCACATTAATAATGAGATTTCTGAATGGATAATGAGACTTAAAACTAGCGGTTGCTTCTTACAAAAGAACCTGCAGATAACCAAGTGAGGAGCTCTTGGAGCGGGCAGGCTGAGGAGAGATGGACTGAGGATACTACGGACAGAATTTCTAGGCTCATGAGAGACATTTAGATTGATTCTAAGTGACAGTTTGTCTGTTGTAACTTGGTAACCGTGAGGACTCTTTGATAGGGATGTAAGATGCTTATTACTAGTTTTCTCATAAATAACAATGCCCCTGTGTCCTCAGTCCCTGTTAGTTGAAAATTTGGGTGGGTAATCTTTTGACAGATTTATTATTTAGTGTAAATATTTATGTATCTTTATTTAATGCATTTTACAGAACCATATCTGAATGTATCATTTTTCCTGTTCTGGAGGCTAGTTAGAATATGTCCCCACTAACAAGCAGTGAATATTGAAGACTTCTGACTTGGCTTTGCCTCCCGACGGTGCACCAGCACGTGCTGGTGGCGTTCAGATGCACCTGCCCTTCCTCTCTCTGCTGGCACGTGGGCTGGACAGGCAGACCCCCTCTCCTTGCTTCAGGCGGGCTTTCCCCAAGCACAGCCTGGTGGGAGATAGGAGGGCGGAGAGAGGGCAGAGCTGGGATGTTTCTCCCTTTCTCTTTGGGAGGGGTCTTTGGCAGGGGCTGCATCTTATCCATCTGCCCACCTACCCCCGTCCCCCAGTCCCCGGTGATTAGATCACCCTGCGCTAATGCTGCTAATGGCAAGGAGCTTCCTGCCCTGGTTTAGTTCTTCTGGGTTTCCACCACCTTTGCAACTAGACCTCAGTCAGCATTAAATTCTCTCAACTGAACTAACTGGTATGGGCCCTGCTTCCCTAATTTGACCCTGACACATGCAAATGGCCAGTTACTTCTTTAGTACAAACCGTAGATCCACTGCAACCTTGTAGTGAAAATTGTGTGTCCCTTTTATTTTATCAAAAGAAAGGTACCTTGCCTTTGGGGGATATTAACTAAGAAGGACTTGGAGACTAACATGGAATTTAACTCTTTGTAAAGAGAGACAAAATTTTTATTTGGAAAACATGTAATTGTTAATCAATATCTATTAAAATTGTTAACTTTAAGAAGTTCGATAAAAGTTGTTTGAAGTTTCATGAGGGAAGAAGTCAGGTCTCACTGCTGTTTTTTCAGGTTTGTGAAACTAGATTGTGTTTGAGACAAGCAGGGCTTGCCAGATGGTAGTTGTAAGTTATTTTTATAGAAATTTGGAACACATTAATTTGTGTTTAGAGTTGACGATTAGCTTCTGATTCTATAAGTTTTTATAAATTGGGTTCTTGGTGTTAATCCAATTCAGATTTTGCTGGTTTATTTATTCGTTTCCATACTTTTCATTTTCCCCTTTGTCTGTTAGAAACACTGGCAGTGTCTTGAGTCAGGTAGCAGAGTGGAATGAGGAGAAAGAGGTAGCTTCCAACAGTTGAATTGAACTGTTCACAGGTCTTTCCCTTCGTATAACATTGCTTTTTAATGGGCGTCATTCAGCCAGCGGGCTAGGCCTCTAAGATCTGAAAGGAAAGGTTGGGTGGGTTATGATAAAATATGAGGCCTCAGCGAGAATGGAAGGAAAGAATCGTAGCCTTGTCCACAGAAATGGCAAAAATATGAGTATGTTTCTAAGAACTTAAAGAATATAACTCTGTTGTATTTTGGATTTTCTCTTTAGTATTAATAAGGTGAAAAGCACCTTGTAGTACTAAATAGCATTTAACAGGGTCACATTATAAACCCAAGCACATTTTTTAAGGTCTTACTCTGGGATTTTTTTTTTTTTCATTTTTTAAAATAGTTCACACTATCATTTGTGGGAAAAAAAACCTGGCCAATTACTGTCATAGATTTTAGCTCCATAGCTAATTAGGGCTTCCCAAAACTGAGTATATGGATCCAAATGAAGTGAGCCAGCCAGTGGGAACTACAGCTCCTGGTTAGGTGGAGGAATTCATTTAAGTTAATGGGACTTGATTTGTTTGGTTTTCTTTCTTGTTTTTTTGTAGCTGATTTTACCTGTGAGGTGGCATTTGTGAAAGATGGGTGGGTCCCTTTGAGATTCTTTATTTACCCACATAAGGATCCTATATTTCCTTCACTAGAATTGACAGATGTCCCTCCCCGCAATGAACAAGAAGTTTTCTCTTCTGCACCCATAGGGGACTATATCCCTGGTGATATAGAAGTAACTTTGCTTGTCAAACCCGGCACCCACTGGAACTAGAGTAATGCCACCTCAAGCAGCCAGGCCCTGGGGCACAACCGCTGTCATCTGGCCCAGATTGAGCTGTTTCCTAGGTCCTTGTGGGAATCAGATGGTGTCATGCTCCTGATGACCAGATCTCACGGTGCTGTCAGCTTTCTGACCACACTGCTTAGACTCTGGCTAGAAGATTTTTCTGGCTTTGGCATCCTTGATTTTTTAATCTGAACAATCAAGAGAAAAACATCATAGAAAAGCAGAATTCATAGACGATTACTCCAAAAGAACCATGCAGCTGTGTGTGAGATGACAACTCTACATAAGCAAGTTGAAATACCCAAGGTAGAATTTTTCAACAAGGTTCTTCTTGCTTCTGTTTTGTTTTGCTTTATTGTTTGTGTGTTTTGAGTGCAGCCTGCAAATATCAGAAAGATTTTGAAAATGCTAACCCATTGATTGTGTAGGACAGGAAATGATCAGATAGTTCTGCTGATTCGTCTGTGGGAAAAGGTGTTATTACTATTGGGAGACACTTCTCCAGGGTTCTCTCAAGTTTCTGCACAACTTGTGAGGGAGCACTAACTACCCTTTTTTCTGGATAATCTTTTCAAGGAAATTGTATAGCAAACGACCTGGAAAATAATGATAGTATCTCTCCCTAGAGTAAAAGGTGGACCTGCTTATTGTTCAGTGTAATAAAGACAGTGTCTCCCTTCAGGACAAAGGGAAAGTTGGCTTACAGATCCTTATAAAAGATCTGGGTTCCCTAAGCTCAGGGTCCTCAGCTGTGATGCAGAAACCCCCCAGCTAGCTTGGCCTGGCCACTTCATCTCCTGGGAGTTGGGATGCAGAGAAACTGACATAATCATGATGTCCATACTTCATTCTGCCTGGGCTCTGAGCCATGCAGTTTTTTTGTCTCATGTCTTCTGCCAGCATCCCTGAGACGGTGGCAGGCTAACCTGTTAGCTTGCAAGCTGGGCAAAATCTCGGACCCTCCACCAGTTTTGCTACTCTAGCACTAGAAAAGAACCTCCTTTCATAAAAACTGGTGGAGAAGGCATGGAAATTCACTGATGATTGATACATATTTAATATACAGAGTTGGTAATTTGTATTTTAATTCTACCACGCCAAGTGAATTACTGGAATTTTCCAAACATTTGTAACTTATTATACCATTGTTTGTAAAATCCCTACCTCCATTAAAAAGGATTTTGGCTTTTATCTGACTGAGTTTTAACTGGTGTTAGAGCAGTTTGTGATTTGTTAGCTGAATGTCTACCAGTAGCTTTCTGCAAGCTAAGAAAAAATATAAATACTATCTATTTATCTGTATATGAAATACCTTCTCAATAGTCCAGCCAACTCAGCTATTTTGGAGGAATTACTTTTCGTTATGAGTGAGCATTTTTTTCATATCTGCAAAAAGCAGTCACAGCTAGCTCTGTGTATTTCACAAGGATCAGTCACGTCCTCCAGACATCTTGTTTTGATAGTCAAGGTTTGCCTTAACTCTTTTTCATAATACCCTTGAACTGACCTTTGAAGGATGTATATCATTTCAAAAAATTGAGTGAAAAGGGTGGCATTCCATGTTAAAAGAGAAAACAAAAACAATCAGTATGATTTCCATGCTGCTTCAAGGGAAGCCACGTGGGACTTTACAGACACGCCTGACGGGCTCCCATCAGCTGCACTGCACACCCCACCCATCATAGCAGGACTGTTGGCACACCCTCATCTTCGGGGCTGAGGACTGCAGGCTGGCGGGTTGGCTACTCTGTCACTTGCCCCAGGTAGGATGGGTTCTGGCTAACTAACAGCTATACCATCTGGAATTGATGAGACACTTGTTCTTAAGAATAGCCTGGGTTCCAAACTCCTGGCTTGAGGACATTTCTCTGCACACTCCAGATTTTTAAGAGTAACATATTTTCCCTGAGACGTGATATTATTTTCACATGTGATAAGCGAGGTCTGCTACAGCCGCTGTCTTCCGAAAGAATAAGTAGAGTTTACCCCCCTTACCGCTAATGTTGCTGTAACTCAGTGGTTCTCAAGTGTGGTCCGCAGAGCAGTAGTCACAGCATCACCTGGCAACTTGTTGGAAATGCAAATCCTTGGCCCCGTGTCAGAACATCTGGGGTGGGTCCAGCGATGTCTAGTTTAACAAGCCTCCTGGGTGATTCTGATGCCCATTGGACTTTGACACCCACAGGTGTGGCTCACTGTGTCTCAGGTCAGAAGAGGAGGAGGTTAGTTTGGTTACAAGCAGGGGAAGGACAGATTAAGAGCGGTGGTGTCAGATGTATAAAGAAACACTGGTAGCATTTATTAAGTAAATCTATTGATTTTTTTTTAATTTAAGAAAATATATCTAATGCTTGTCCTGTATACTGTTAGGATACAAATGTGAATAAGACATTCCACGAATATCTCAGGGTCTTTTGGTTGGACAATGTATGCCTGCAGGCAAAATCCAATTTGCCACATGTTTTTGTAAATAAAGTTTTATTAGGACACAGCCACATCCATTCATTTGCACATGGTCCATGGCTGCTTTTAGACAACAATGCAGAGTCGAGCAGTGCAACAAAGACCATATGGCCCGCAAAGCTGAAGACATTTAATATATGGTGCTTTAATAAAAGTTTGCTGACACCAGGTCTAGTGTTTAAAGGGAAAATACTTTCTATATCCCAGTAGTTATACACAAATGGAGCTGAGGATTAAGTGTATATGCAAGGGTTCTTCTGTCCTCCAGTGTTACATTTGTACAGAAGTTTTGCAGTGGCACACAATTTAACTTCATGGATGTTATTACCATGGAAGGTGTACAGACTGTTTGACAAGAAGCAGAGTACTTATCTGTCAAACACTTTGGTGTGTGAGAGGGAAAAGGGGTATGTGAAAAATACAGAAATAACAGAAGGAAAAAATAAGAAAAACAAAAAATATTTTGTTTGAGAAGGGAGAATATTATCAATCAAAAAGATTTATCTTGGGAATTCCCTGGTGGTCAGAGGTTAGGACTTCACACTGTCACTGCCGAGGGCCAGCGTTCATTCCCTGCTTGGGGAACTACGATCCCACAAGCTAAGATAAAGGAGTGTGTGGCAGGACAGGGCTGGGAAGTGAACTAAGAAGGAAAGAGGTGCGGGTTTAGAACATTCCTAGCTTCCTGGCAGGGGGTGGGCAAGTGAGACTCCCAGGGAATTCTGGGATGCCAAAGGGGGCAGAACGAGGGGAGGGGCACACTCTGCTCCTCCATAAGTCTGCAGTATTTGCATGCTTATCAATAGTTGAGATGGCTAGATTTCTTACCCTGCGCTATATTCTTGCTGCTAACTGACCAACTGTGTGGTGATCCTGTAGAAAAAGCACTGAGTTTCCCTTTAAGAAGCCTGGGTTACTTCCTGGATTCACCTCTGATTGTCTGACTTCGGGCAAATCATTTTGTGGCTCAGGGTCTCCTCTTCCCCATTTTCGAGATGCTATTTCAGGCTTCCTCCTGCATCCACACTGTGTTATTTTACCAGACTCACTTCTCACTGAGAGGTGAGCTAGGGGCACACACAGAGTGTTCCCCCAGCAACCTGGCTGAAGGAGAAAAAGAAGAAAAGACTAGCAGACAAGTGGATCCTTCTAAAAAGAGGACTTGTTGAATAGTTTGGCACAAGGGCATTAGTTTCCCTCAAAAGAGTTGATGTTGATTTATTTCAGACTCACACCTAATGATAGATCTCTCCTCCTCCTGAAGAGATTCTTTACTGTGAAAATGTTTAGAGGGGGAAATGGCCAGCCGGATTCCATGTCTGTGATCGTATTTCTCATTCTTTCAGGAATTCTTCTTTAAATGTGGAGCACACCCGACCTCTGACAAGGAAACATCAGTAGCTTTGAACCTGATCACAACAAATAGTCGAGACATCACCTGCATAACATGTACGGACATCAGGTAAGGATCTGAAAACACTGTTGCTCTCAACATCTGGCTTTCTCAACGTCTCTGAAAACAATAGGTAATTCAAGTCGCTTTTTAAGTTTTCAAATGAGAAATCCGAAACATTTTTCTATAAGTCAGAAGGCAGCCCACCAGCCAGTATTTTAGAACCTTCCATTAAAGTTGATAAAGATGGCATTAAAATATGTAGTGTTGATCATATTATCTTACTAGGAGCATTGCCTCTGTGTTTCCTGCTGTTAAGCTGTGACCTTTATATTAACAACTCACAACATCTTTCTAAGGAAATGAACCACCTCCCAGATACACAAGGAGACAATTGCTGGAAAAATAATATTGCCTCTTGCAAGAAAAATTTTCCTGTCATTATTTTTTGGGGATTTTATAAATAAAAGCTATTGTATTCATACACAGCTACTATACGTACACAGTTAGATTTAAGTGTGTATGTATAACTAACCACTTGATTGAATAAGGCCCCTTCTCATATCAGGCAGCAGAGGAATGCCCTCTCTGTAGGTTAGAGAAAATGACTATTTCTCCTTATGTTGACAGATTCATGCATAGGGATGTCATTAAAGCCTGCAGGAGGACACCCCAATATTCTGCATTTGTATTTTGCTGATTGTTGTGTTTTCCTGTTAATGCTTTATTTTTGGTTTTAGAAATAATTAACTTAAAGTGTTAGAAATTTTATCCTCATGGTTAAAAAGATTTTGGTTTAATTCTTTCCAGTATCTTGAGTATGCCTGAACATTTGCATGTCTGTATGGTGCATGTGTGTGTGTGTATATGTACATATGCGTGTGTGTGTGTGCTGTATGTAATCGTATTGTATATAGAGTTTTGTATGTGGCTTTTTCCATTTAACATGATAGCATGATAATATTTCCCTGCCATGGAATATTCCATGAAAACACATTTTTATAGGTACCTAAGATTCCATCATATGGGAATATTTTACTTTATTTAGTCATTTCCCTATTAGTAAGTAACACTGAACTCCATACCCTTTTCCAGAAATTATTGCATGCTTTGAAGCTAAGAACACAGGCAAAGGAATTGGAACAGGAGGGCAGTGGAATGGACAGGTTTAAAGTTCTTGATGCATGTTGCCAAGTTTATTTCCAGAGGAAGCTTGCACCATTTTAGATTGTAAATGTCCATGTTTATTTTATTTATTTTCATATGTGTACCAATCACACATCATTAGTCAAATTAGACATAATTAATCACACAATAGATTAAGACCAGAGGATAGTGTTAATTTACCTGTAAATATTTTTTCTGTATACTCCTTATCATACTAGTGCAAGGTAAGAATTTTAAAGACAGTTTTAGGTTTATAACAGAATTGAAAGGAAGGTACAGAGATTTCATATATACTTCCTGTCCCCATGCATGTGTAGCTTCCCCCATTATCAACATCCTCACCAGAATGGTACATTTTTTGCCAAGGTTGAACCTGTACTGACATATCGTAATCACCCAAAGTCCATGGTTTATCTTATGGTTCACTGCCGGTGCTGTATATTCTATGAATTTAGACAAATATATAATGACATGTCAATGATTCTGTTATCATATAGAGTATTTTCATTGCCCTAAAATTTTTCTGTGCCCTACCTTCCATCTCTGTCAACCACCGAACTTCTTATTGCCTTCATAGTTTTGCCTTATCCAGACTGTCATTTCATTGGAATCATACAGTATGTAGGCATCTCAGGTTGGCTTCTTTCACTCAGTGACATGCATTTAAGGTTCCTCCATGTCTTCATAGCTTCACAGCTTATTTCTTTTTAACACTGACAATATTCTGTTGTCTGAATGTCAGTTAATCATCCATTCACCTACTGAAGGATGTCATGTTGCTTCCAACTGTTGGCAATTTTGAATAAAACTGCTGTCAACATCCATGTGCAGATTTTTGTGTGGACATAAGTTTCCCAACTCCTTTGGGTAAATACCGAAGTAGGTGATTGCTGGATCATATGGTAAGAGTTTTGTAAGAAACCGTCAAACTGTCTTTCAAAGTGGCTGTACCATTTTCCTTTTCCACCAGGAACACATGACAGTTCCTGTTGCTCCACACCCTATCCAGCATTTGGTGTTGTCAGTGTTCTGGATTTTGGCCATTCTAATAACTTTGTAGTGATATTTCATTGTTGCTTTAATTTGCACTTCCCTGATGACATATGATGTGGAACATCTTTTTATACGCTTATTTGCTATCTGTATGTCTTCTTTGGTGAGGTGTCTGTTATGGTCTTTGGCCCATTTTTTAATTAGATTGTTTGTTTTCTTTTTGTTGAGTTTTAAGAGTTTTTGGTATATTTTGGATAAGTCCTTTATCGGATGTGTGTCTTGCAAATATTTTCTCTCAGTCTGTGGCTTGTTTTCTCATAATCTTGACATTGTATTTTGTGGAGCAGAAGTTCTGAATTTTAATGAAGTCCAGCTTATCAATTATTTCTTTTATTCCTTGTGGCTGTGGTGTTGTATCTAAAAAGTTGTGCCATGACCAAGGTCATCTAGGTTTTCTCCTATGTTATCTTCTAAGAGTCTTATGGTTTTGTGTTTTATATGTAGGTCTGTGATCCATTTTGAGTTAATTTTTGTGAAGGGTGTAAGGTCTGTGTCTAGGTCCATTTTTGCATGTAGATGTCCCATTTTTCCAGCATTGTTTGTTGGAAAGAATATCTTTGCTCCATTGTATTGCCTTTGCTCTTTTGTCAAAGATCAGGGTCTATTTCTGGGCCCTCTATTCTGTTCCACTGATCTCTATGTCTATTCTTTCACCAACACTACACTGTCTTGATTACTATAGCTTCATAGTAAGTCTTGAAGTCAGGTAATGTCAGTCCAACTTTGTTTTTTCATTCAATATTGTGTTGACTATTTTGGGTCTTTTCCTCTCCAACTAAACTTTAAAATCAATTTGTTGATATCCATAAAATAATGCTGGGATTTTGATTGGAATTTCATTGCATGTATGCATTGATTCGAGAGGAACCCACAACTTGATAATATTGAGTCTTCCTATCCACAAACATGGAATACCTCCATTTATTTAGTTCTTCTTTGATTTCATCAATCAGAGTTTTGTAGTTTTCCTTATACAAGTCTTATTTTATATTTTGTTAGATTTATACCTAAGTACTTCAGTTTTCAGGTGCCAATGTAAATGGTATTGTGTTTTTATTTCAAATTGCACATATTCATTCTTGATATATAGGAAGGCAATTGACTTTTGCATATTAACCTTGTACCTTGCAACCTTGCTATAAGTGCTTATTATTTCCAGGATATTTTTGTCGATTCTTTTGTATTTTCTGCATGGATGATCATATCATCTGTGAACAAAGACAGTTTTTTGTCTTCCTTCCCAATCTGTATACCTTTATTTCCTTTTCTTGCCTTATTTCATTAGCTAGGACTTACAGTATGATGTCAGAAAGGAATAGTGAGAGGGCACATCCTTGTCTTGTACCTGATCTTAGTGGGAAAGTTCAAGTTTCTTACATGAAGTATGACATTAGTTGTAGATATTTTGTTGATAGAGTTTATCAAGTTCAGGAAGTCCCCCTCTTATTCCTACTTTACTGAAAGTGTTTATCATGAATGCATGTTAGACTTTGTCAGATTTTTGTTCTGCATCTATTGATATTATCATGTGATTTTTCTTTTTTAGTCTGTTGATGTAATGGATTACATTAATTCATTCTTCAATGTTGAATCTGCCTTGTAAACTCTAGGATAAACCCCACTTGGCCATTGTGTATAATACTTTTTATACATTTTTAGATTTGATTTGCTATATTTTGTTGAGGATTTTTCTTCTATGTTCATGAGAGATATTGGTCTGTAGTTTTCTTGTATTGCCTTTGTCTGGTTTTGATATTAATGTAATGCTGGCCTCCTATAATGAATTAGGAAGCATTTATCCTGCTTCTATTCTCTGAAATAGTTTATAGAGAATTGGTAGCAAGTTAATGAATTTTATTTATTTTTGTGCTTACAAACATGTACTTCTGTATAAAAAGAGATTGGCATTTTTCATCTACCTTCTTAATAATAATTCTCTCTTTTTATGATTCTTTACAAGTGTATAATAACATATTCAAGGAACTCCAATGCCACTAAGCTAATTTTTTGACCTTAGCAATATAACAATCTCTTAAGCCTTCAGTTTCCTTATAAAATCCAAGAATTGAAGTAGGTAATCTGTAAGGCTCTGACTGGTTCTGAAGAACTGCAAAAGGTAGAAACAGTCCTTGTTCACAGCCTATAAATCAATAGCATCATTTGAGAAAGCACTTGTTTGTGGTCCTGTCTTCTGACAGATGCAAAAATAAAAAATGAGGTTTTCAATGATACTGCCCTCCAAATGACACATATTGGTTGTAATATGTAGAAAAATGTGTAAGATAAATATGCTATTCATTTCCAGATGTTAGGCTTAAATTTTAATTCAGGTACGTGATTTGTGTCTTTTGAGTTTATATTGTATATAAAATATTTCCTGTCTCTTAAAGAAAAAAGTGAAACTATCTAAGGGCTAAAACATCCTGAGGTTTTGTGTGACCCATCAGGTTCCCATCTGCCATCCAGCCTTGCAGTCCCCACTCCTTATTTACAGTAGTGGCTTGATCTTCATCCAGTTCAGGTTATCAGTTGATAGTCTTAGGTTTATGAGTAAATAGTGAATTGAGCCAAAAGCAAAAACTTGAGCCAAAACCAGAAATTACAGCACTTGAAGGTATAATAACTGTACTGTTAAGTATTTACAATAGAAATTATATCAAAAAGGTTCAACACATTCCTGGATACCTCAGTTGCACTCAGGAATAACAATATTCAGCCACAAAAAAATGACAAGGGCAATGCCAAAGTAAGACTTGTATTCCTTCCCCAACCAGTATGTATATCTTGGGGCTCACCCTGATATCAGGTAGCTTCAGGGGAAAACAGTATTTCTGTACGGTGAATCTTACTTTACAAAATGAGCCTTCTTAAAATTTAAAAATATAAAATTTGAAAACATACAAAATAGAAAAATTATTACCATGATATCATTTGGCAAAAAGTAAAAAATCACCACCCTCCTTCCCTAGCTTTGCTTCTTCTAAAGCTGCCTAGTACATCCCTGTACTTTTCACCTTTATTCATTATTCCTCGGTTTACAAAGTTGAAGACAAACTAAAAAACAACCATGTTTACAGTCAAAATTTCACCTTCCAGAAACATGTTCTATAGTCCACTTCCCAGTAGGACATTAAATCTAAGAAGCACTACTACCTTGTAATTTTCCTTAACTCTTCCAATAAAGTCTTATGTTTTCGATGTCATTGTTGTTTGATATAAATGTTTTTAAATAATTTTCTTGCTTTCAAATTTGTGTTAAGGTTCATTCAGACTACTGAAGCAATGCCTTGGATTGCACACTTAAAAGATTTACTTGGGCTTGGAGATTAGTAAAGGTTTATCTGAAAGTCTGTTTGGACTTGTTTTGGTGTTCCTGGGGGAAAGTGATTTGACTATGATTTGGTAGTATTTTGGTATGAATTCATTCGTTGATTTAACAAAGAGAGATGAGAAATGGGTATCTTAGTTATGTTCCCTTTGAATGCATTTGTTATGTCTAAGCTTCTCTTGTCAATTCTGTATAGAAGTTCCTTTTATGTTGCTTAATGGCTATCTTCTATCAACTTTACCCTTTCTTGACATTTTGGTGTCAGATGGAAACATATGATTTTATTCATCTTCAGGCTCTGAAGAGCATTGTGAGAGACTACAGGTATACTCACATAGGATTTAACTGAAATCTTTTTTTTTTTTTTATTGGAGTATAATTGCTTTACAATGTTGGGTTAGTTTCTGCTGTACAGTGAAGTGAATGAGCTATATGTATACATATATCCCTTCCCTCTTGGACCTCCCCCCCATCCCACCCATCTAGGTCATCACAGAGTCTTTTTCAGTAAGTGGCTTTATTTCTGTAATGGAAAAATCCTTGAAATTGTGTGTGTGTGTATGTGTCGTAGCAGCAGTGATCTTCTTTGAGTGTACAGATCTATATATTTCTCCTATCTGACCCAACTAGTATGTGTACTCCTAGGTAATGTAACATGCCAGGAACAAAAAATACTTCCCTTTAAGTATGGGAGTATCTTGGAGTGTCCATCTTACATAGCATTCTAGAGAAAGGTAAATCAGAATACCAAATTGATAGTAGAATAAACAGGAGTACCTTCTATAGTAGAATGGAATATCTTATAACTTTTTAAGATGAAAGAGGAAACTTCAAAGATATGTCTTCTAGCTTGAAATGAGTTACTTCACACTGTGCCCAGACCCCATTGGAGTAAGATCTCTCTACTTAAGCTGTGAGATTCTTTCCTGAAAAAGTGTGGCACACCTCAGTCTGATCCAGTCTTGAGGGAGAGCTGCTATAAACCCTTCCAGAAAGGAGAATCCTTCATGTGGGTAAAGCCTTACATTAAGGCAATTGCATTGCCTCCTTTGAAATTCGAAGGTGGTGCTTAATGACCTGTAATTCTTTAATTTCAAATTCTTTGAACGTCTATCTTACATATGAAGAAGTTGAGGCTAAGACATTTTAAAAATTACACCTGGTCTTACCACGAGGAACTGGCTGAACCAACCTACACATCAAGGCCTGTGTGTTTTTCTCTCATCACACCTTACCGCCTGCGTGGTCCCAGTTTTCTCTGGACAATAAAAGGCAAGCTATCTGGTGATGTTGGAAGGTAGGTTTGCATGTGAAAAGGAAAATACTAGCAGTAAAGTGAAATACAAAGACAATTAAACACCGGTAAGAGTTGAAGAAAGCAGCTGTATACATGCCTATCTGCTCTAAGTTGTAGGCTGCTAGAAGGATGAGGTCCAAGCTTGACTGATGTGCAAACCTGACTGATGCTATTGATACAATGTCCTGCACAAGTCTTTGCATCCAAGAGATTTACATAAATATTTGCTGGTTTGGATTAAAGTAAATCTGTTTTATTCAGTGTGACAAACAGAAAACAAATTCTTTTTATATGGAAGTCTCTACTTTTAAAAATCCCTACTGAATCTAATGGAATTTTCCAAACTGAGTTAAATAAAATAAATTAATGAGAAATCAATAGAGAGTTTTAAGGCACTATAAGAAATAAGGGAGAAAGCCAAATTTCAGAGTCCTACTCATAGGAGATAGATTACTCAGCTGTATTGTTTGGGGTCAGTTACTTATAAAAACAGAAGAAGTATTTTATCAACATTGAGACTTTGAAATGTGAGCCATGTCAGTTTTAATGTCAGTCAGTGACCTTCATTTCTCCTGCAGTGAACCCTGTAGATTTCAGATCCAAGCGGCGGCATCAGCGGGGTTTCCTGGAGATGTTACAGGTGCTTGTGCATGAAATTCATAAGCCTCACCTTTTCATTTAACTGTCGCTGCAGGTGCACAGCAGCCCCCGCTGGCACTAGTAGGACAGTATTGCAAATCCTTCTGGACCAATTTCGTATCTTATAAGGTCAACCTTCCATGTTGTAACCGTCTGGATTTTAAGCAGTTCATTTTCTGATGGTGGATGTTAAGAAGCGGCTGTATTCCTAAAGCATCCAAGTGGCCCTCACTAGGACTTTGGTGACAGCCGAGCATTATTTTTAAGGCCCATTTTTATTGGAAATAAATGCCCACAGAGTCTTTAAAGAGCTAATTTTGCTTAGAAAAATATTGTAAGTGACTTGTGCATTTGCTTTTAATTGCAACTTTATCCTTAAAATTAGCAATTCATTATAAACTTGTTGAGGGAAAGAAATTATGTGTATTGCAAATAATATTTGCACTGATTCATATCCTCAGAAAATTTAAACTGCTGGGATATTTCTTAGTGGTAAGCAATGATATCATCTACCTCTTCCTCTATATACATCAACTACGTAGTTCTTGTTTCCCATGACATTTAGAATTAAGTATTTGCAGATTTGTCCTTTGTGGCTTCACAGCTTGTAGAGCTATTTGCAACCAAATAAGCAATAGTCTCAATAACCTAGAGCGCAGACAAGTTATTTATTGAAGTAAGGGTCATGATGTGTTGATTCTGTTTCTTGTTAATTTGACAAATTCTGTGTCAAAGAAAACATGGCCTCAATTCCGGCATCTGAAGTACACTGGAAATGGAATTTCAAGGGTTTCTAGGTCTAGATGTAGATTTTCACAGCACTAAGGGCTGCTTCATGTGCTGTTGTGACAGTCCTTACACCATCACACCCACACACTGATGTGCAGAAGTGTGAACACAGAAGCCAGCATCCTATAATATCAATACCCTGGGCAAAGCAATTTTATTCAGAAGTCTATGGTCTTTAATGCCTCCTTCTCTTATAGAAAGAACTCAAAAGTCAATCAATCTGTTCATGCAACAGATATTTATTGAGCTCATCTGTGACTCAAGGAACTGTTTCAGGGGCTTCAAGCTGAGATACACATGTTTTTAAGTAGGATACAGGGAGAGCCATTGCCAGCTGCACAGGCTTGTAGATGAGTAGTGTGGTAGAGATGGGCTCGTCCAGGCAAGGCAGAACTTGACATTGCAACTTCAGTGCATTCTCGGTGTCATTGCTCTGAAACAGGGACCCAAACTTAGCTCTTTAGGCCAAGATTTTCCAGTGATTTTTTTCACTTGACCAAGACAACATTTTAAAAATACATAGGATAATTTGCTCTTACATCCAGCCAGCTAGATACTGACATTACCTGCTCTGCTGAAGCGCTTCCTCCTTTCATGTCACCCTGGAAAGAACCTTGACCCTTGATCCCAAAACTAAACTCTGACACCTGGTGCTGTCATTACCGGTCTCCATCCAGTTCCTCCTCCTGAGCCATTTTGTTTAAAACGTATGTTTGTATTTTTTTTAACTAAAAAAAAACAAAAACAAAAAAACAGGTGCCTAAAGTCTTCTTCAGTTGTAGTGTGACTAAAACATTTAAAATTGTTAATGCCTCCAATGGATGTTTCGCTACAGATCATAATATTTTAACTGAGGAAACCTACCTCTACTGGCAGCAAGCTCAGAGAAGATTTTGATAAAGTAATCTCAATTCTAACATGTTTTTAATTAAAATGAGCAAATATTTCTGACAGAATATTATCCCAAGTACTGTTTTTTGCTCCACTCAGAGAACCTTTCTTTGACAAGCATTTTTACAAAACAGAACTTGCCAAATAAGTTATTTTTATTTATGCATATTTTGAAAGTTCTACCACATTTAGATGCAGCAGAATCAGTTTTCTCAGTTCCACTTCTTTGTGATATCAATACGGAAACTACAAATTAAAAGTAGGAGTTTCACTGAAAATTTCTTCCCACCAACTGAAATATTCCAAAAGTTCAGTTATAGATTTCAGAATGGAAATCCAGTATATCATTTGAGTTCTCATCATTTAATCTATCAGTTTCCCCCCTACTTTTACAGGGATTAGTTTCAATGTCTTCTCGCAAACCTTTTCCAGTGATTTATAGTTACTTGAGGCTTCAAAAGCTGAAGATTTGGGGCACTCATTAGTTGAATACTTTGATTAAAGATTGCTAATTGATTTTGAACAAAATGCCAACAAATTTAGAAGACTCTTGTAAAGTAGTTAGTACTATTGTAGTGTAGGGGAGGAAAAAAAAATACTTTCCTTCTACCCT
The DNA here is from genome assembly GCF_028023285.1 of Balaenoptera ricei. Classification (NCBI taxonomy): domain Eukaryota; kingdom Metazoa; phylum Chordata; class Mammalia; order Artiodactyla; family Balaenopteridae; genus Balaenoptera; species Balaenoptera ricei. Next base: position 6,660,331 of record NC_082650.1, read on the forward strand.
CTAGGTTCTCCAGCTGGGGTTCTGACAAAAGACAGAATAAAAAGAAAAGAAAGAAATTTATTAGCACATGCAACACACATACACATGGGAGTACCCAGAAATGAGTAACTCAAACAGATGGTTAGAACTTGGGCTTCTGTAGCCCCTTAGCCAAAGAACAATAAATTTGTGGAGAAGCGACAAGACAAAGGAAAAGGACATTGAACTTCTACGGCAACAGATTGTGGGAAGGTAAATATATGGTGGAACTAATGGAAGGTAAGGATGAGTTAGTAAAGTTTGTTGTATAGACTCCTCTGGTGCCCTCTGGGCTGATAATGGTCTAAAGTTGTCTCCAGTGATTAACTTCTGTCCTTGATAGAGAGGGGAGGGGGATACATTGACAAATGTTTGTCCTGCTTTTAGGCAAATAAGGGAGGGCAGAGAGCTTTTCTTATGTCTGCTCCCTCTCAATCAGCTTCAGCTCAAAATAATTCTTATGCCAAAGTGACGCATTTTGGGTTGGCATATTTTCCCACCCTTCAGTTGACACTAGACTTGATTTACAAAGTAGTTTTTTCAAGGCAGAAACTTTCCTAAAAGTTGGACTGATAATGAGCTGCAGAGAGACAACAGAGATGCTTTTGTATCCAAAGTCTGTTTTGTCACAATTTTGTGGTTCAGTTACTGTCTTTATAAAAATATTTGTAAATTTTGACAACTACAGCTTCTGCTTTGATTGGTAGAATATCACAGCTTGTTTGAACACAATTATGAGTTAGATGCGTCCCATGATTACTTCCAAGCATGTTCCACATGTTCCTAAATTTAATAAGGACGTTGTTCTTAACCATAAGGCTGTATTCCACTGAAATATATATTCACATCATCACTTTAAAAACAAATAACATACTCAATGTAGAGCTTTTAAACTGAATTTGCACTAGAATTCGCAATAAATTCAGATATTTCACCATCAAGAGAATAAATTTCCAAACGCTTTACTCTGAGTCAATGAATTACATGAAAAGAAAAACTGAACAATTATTGGATTTAACAGGTTTTCCACTTTTATTATACAATGACATGACAGAAAACTATTCAGTTTAACTCCTTATGAAGTTCTTCTGCTAAGCAAGCTAACACTGACAGCTATCACTTAACTTTTTGTATATGCACAAGAAAACTTGGAATCAAAACTGAGTAAATTAACTTAGTCATTTGATCTAAATGAAAAGTCACACTTCACTGAATAATATGTAAATGTACCTTCTGAGCTGCATGTGTGAAATTGAATTCTTTGGGCACAGTATTCTTAAACTAACTACAGACTGTAGTAGACGCTGATGCTTCTTCAGTAGGTTTGTGTCTCTGGTCTTTGTCTGGTCAGTGATATTTTAAAAGCCCCTCTGGTAGATAGAAAATGTTGACTAATACCTAGGCAACTTAAATAGTCATCATTAACTTTCTTGAGAAATAGAAAATCTGTACTGCAATATTGTGATTTATAATAAGAAATATTTGTTCTCTGTCCCCCATCAGAGCCCCTAAAACCTTTGGAATTTCCTAAGTGCTGAGAGCAACAATGGTGCCTTTCATTACGTTAAGGAGGTTACTTTGGGTTGCACCTGAGAATGAGTGCTGGTTGCTGGGGGAACCAACCTTTGTGATTAGAGGGTTGGAACTTTCAGTTCCAACTTTCCCACATACCTTGCCTTTGCCTCTCTTCCACCTGGCTGTTCTGAGTTCTATCCTTTCATAATAAACTGGTAATCTAGTATGTAAAATATTTCTCTGAGTTCCGTGAACCACTCTAGCAAATTATTGAAACCGAAGGAGGGGTCATGGAACTTCCAATCTATAACAATGGGTCAGAATCCCAGGTGACAACCTGGAGTTGCGGTTGGCATCTGAAGGTGGGAGGGAGTAGTTTTGTAAGGCTAAACACTTAATTTGCAGAATCTGATGCTATCCCCTGGTAGATAGTGTCAGAAATGAACTGCAGGTCCCTCAGCTGGTGTCGGATCATTGTTTGGTGGTGGTGGGAAGCCTCCACACATGGGCATTAGTATTAGAATCTTACATACTTAACATGTACTTCTTTTAACATATTAACCTATTAAACTACTTCTTTTAACATATTACTGTTGGAAGGGTTTATTCCAAAGTAAGTAACTGATACCAACAATCACAGTAAATAATTGTTCTAGATTTGTAATTAATAAGTGACAAAAAGCCCTGCAGCAGAAGCCTCTGACTACTTTCCCATGGTCTCTATACTGTCTGTCTTCTATCTGTACATACTTCATGTAGAGTGAACCTATAAATTCCTACAGTTTCCATTGATCCCACCAACTGTTGGCCTGGTGGCTTCGTGCATCTCTCAGACTTCAGACCAGTCCCAGCACAGACGGACACATGTACTTCACATGCTGTAGATGAGACAGTGGCAGAGAACATAGAAGTACGTGTGTATGTGTACCCAAACCAGTCCAGCTTATTTTAATGTAGCTGATAATAATACTACTACTTTGAATAATGACAAATCTAGGATAAACACTAAATCAGACAGGATGCACAGACAAAAGCAAATATTGGGATTGTCTTGGGTATATCTTGTCATATCGTCCTCCTATGTATGCCTCTGAGACCAGGAGTTCCCTGGCTCCACATTTGGTAACCTGAGCGCCCAGAGACCATAGGAAGGAGATATAACACTAGCACATCACTTCTTACAGGTAAACACCTGTGAACTGAGACCCAAAAGCCACACATGCAACCCTATCCCTCCTCCTTTCCAAGGTCATATGTCACTGTTTATTGGGAGATAACTATGAACTTGAATATGAGAAAGAATGAAATGGGAGGGGATGGTGGCAGTTGCTGCAATCCAGAGAGGGCTCAACTTTCATTAAGCTCCACCCTTCAGTCTGAGATGCTGCTGGCCTCATTCTCCAATGCTGGCATGCAAGATGAAATCATAACGTTTCCCAAAATTTCGCATAACAAATCTGTCTCTCTCTTCACTAGATTAACCCCAAGTTGTGATGCTAGAACCACTGGGGTTGGGGGAGGTCCCAGTGTAGATAATAATAATTAGTGTTATACACAAACAGGGGCATATGACAGGGCGTCCCTGCATCGTTCTCCATGCTCATTAATGAGAATCCCCAATGATAAGTGAACTATTCTCTTTGTTCCTAAACAACAGTAGTAAAGCAGCCTGCCTTCCGGCTAGGTAAGGGGTTGGCATTTGGTTTTCTTACGTCCACAGACTGACTGATTCCTTGTTCTGACAAAGACGCTTTATTCCAAGCAAGACAGATTGACTTTCTGTCCCCAGCGAGCAGCAATCCTTGATTGTTCCAGCATGCCCCCTGTGCTAACAGTAACTAATCCCCATTCCACCTCACTTTCACATTTACTTAAACCTCGTCTCTTTCAGAATACCTCTTCTGGGGAAGGCTTTTCCTATTTGTATCACGCTCGTGAGTACAGAAATATGTATAGACCATTAATCCAAGAGTTATTTACAGACACGTATTATTGCATAAGTAGTCTTAAAGCAGTCCCTAAATTCTTATATCCTTACTGCAGAATTTATCCCCGAGAGCTAAAGGAGAGTTAGTCTGCTTCTTCCTTCTTCCCCTCCCATTTTCCCTCTTTTTTTTCATATTTAAGATTGTGGGGTCTTTAGTTTGACTCCAATGGCCTTCCCGGCTCCTGAGATGGGTGGGTGGTATAGTGGTTCCAGGCGCTGTCTTTGAAGACAGACTGTGTGGATCCAGAATGCGGCTCTTTCCTCCTCACCCCATCTTTCCAGATGAGAAGAGTGCCTCCTCATTTTCACAAAGTTACTGTGAGGATTAAGTTTGTCAAGCCTTGCAATTTCAGCCTCAAATGGTGATTTCCAAAGTTCTAATTTCTGAAGCCTAGATTTTACGATCCCTACCCCATTTCCTCAGAGAAAGTAGAAATGCATTACACTTCACAAAAGGTGTGCAAGTGTGTAGGTGGCACCATCGGGTGCAGACAGCTCCAGGAAGGGGGTCATCAGGACAGGCTTTGCCTCCTGAATCCACCAGCAATTGATTGTCTGACTTGGGGGACATCAGTTATTTTGACCTTCATTTCCTAAACTTGGTTAATTCCTGAGGTGGTGTTAAAATCAAATAAGTTAATTTCTACGAATACGCTTTGAAAATTTTAGATCTCTACTCAAATGCAGCACATCAGTTGTAATGATTATGATTAATAATCCTTTTCCCCTTGGGGAAATATATGTACATAAATAGTTTTTTTGGAAATGAAACATTAATCCAATCGGGAATATCTGGCCCTAAGTCTCCACTCAGAGGAAATATTTTGAGTTTCGAGGGACCATGCTGCTGCAGGCAAAAGAATTTTGATATTAACGGGAGGAATTTTGTGGGCATGTGATTGTATAAAAAGTGGTTGTAAAAGAAATTGGGCCTTGGTGACCAAAATATATTTGGGGAGGATAAGACTTCTTTAATAGGATAGCTTTGGAAATTTTAGTAGAGATTTAACTTCTTAAATGTGGCTACTGTAAAAGCTGTGACAGGGGACATATAGCAGGTTGAGTTCTTCAGAAGCAGAAATTGAAACAGAAGTTGATGTGTAAGATTTTTTTACTTATTCATTAGAGACCAAGGCCTGTGAAGGGGAAAGGGAAGGAACGAGCTTGGCAGCTCAGACTTGGCCAGCTGCATGGGGCGCTCTGGAGTGAGTGTGGCCCACAGAGCGCCCAGGGCTGAGTCAGACCGAGCCTTTAGCTCCTGCCTTGCTTAGCCCCACGACATTGCTGCTGGACGGTCACTGATGCAGATCCTGAAGGAGCTGAGGGCTGGGAGCACTTGCTGACCACACGCCCCGCAGCTAGGCAGCAAGTCCTTTGAAGCGGGATCTGTGTGGTACCACTCTGTATTCCTTACAAGCCACAGACAAGAGGCATGAAAAGAACCTGAGAATCCTGAGAAGAGTTATTTAGGACAGTATTAGAAAGTAGAGTGTACAATATGTATTTCTGGACAAGAATTAACAAATATAATCACATTTAACCTCTTCTGGTAATTGCTATAATGTGATTACCAAGAACTTACTCCATTCAATGGAATAATGTACAGTTTTGAGAGCAGAAATAGACTGAACTACTATATTCCTTACACACCCGGACATTCTTACATAAAATGCAAGTCCTGTCACAATGCTAATAGCTGCAAAAGAAAATCCAAGTTTTAATCATTCACATTTTTTTGCAAATATCATGATATTGATTTCATGTAAAACTGCTGTAAATTTTTACTGTTATATGTGATATAAATGATCACTTTTAAAAAACATAAGATATATTTACATAATCAAAATGTATCTTAAGAAAAGTTTAGGAAACAAACTTCAAAATTTAGTTTCATATTCAAAACCCATATGGTTTAAGAGGCATGAGAAGAGATGAAGGATCCACGTGCCTTACAAGAAATACTGTTGTCGCTCTAAAACTTTACCACAGTACAAACAATCAACAATGTCACTCATAAATTACCCTAGTAAATTAATAATTAATTCACTGATTCTTAAGTGCAAACATTCTGTATCTCCTTAATTGTGCCTTTTCACTGTTCAAGGACTTGATATCAATATTAACATCTTAAGCTTTATGGAATTCCATGAGCTTCTGGCATGTGGAATTACATTTTGTTGTCAACTAGACTTTCTTAATTTGAATTGTTTTTATGCCCATTTTTAAAGGCTATTATATTTACAAATATATTTTCTCAGTGATCATTTCAAAGGTTAACCTCAAATTATGTCCATTGATAAACCTGTCTTGACTAAGTTAAAGTAATCCTCTACAAAAGAAGAATGGGTGGGTTAATGGATCCACATAGCTGAATTAAAGCCTGGACTGAATAGGAGTTGAGAAGACTTTCCCACTGAGTTGATTCCTTTGTCTCCTGGTGGCATGATGGGGCAGAAAGCAAACACAATCGAGGTCAGACCTGGACTTAATTACAAGCTGTGTAAACTCAAGCTAGTCATTCAACCCTCAGCTACCATTTTATCCAGTGAGGCTGATAATACCCACTTAAAAGGACTGTCAGGGTTGGGGTGATAGTCCAATAATAAAATCCGTGTGAAGGTGCTTGGTAAACTGTAAAATGGTATTCAGTGTTATTAGCAGTGGGCAATCTCCCCCAGATTTGCCAGTCCCTCTTAGAGCCTCTGCTACTCCAGAGGTTTGCATGTTTGAACTGAGACGGGGTGCTGTAGGGTGCTGTCTCACTCCAGTTCTGTGCTAGGAAACTAGTGTGATGCTGGCTGGCTGATGGGCGCGTCCTCCTAGCAGGGGTCTAAGGAATCAAACCTCCGCATTGTCATGGAGTCCAGTGCGCAGGCGTGTTGGGGAGCTGTGCGTGGAAGAGCTAGCCAAGACTCTCTCCTGGACCAGATGCCCATACTAAACTTTTAAGTTCAGATTGTCCACAGAAGTTTCCTTAAGTGTCCTTTAAAATCAGTAAGATAATAGCTAGAGTGGCTCTATCACAACTAACTCTTATTACAGAATTTATGCAGAACGGTATTCTAGGAAAATCATAAAATGCATGGAGTGCGATGATCCCGTCATACACATTAGCTTTCACAGAACTGTCAGTGTTCAGCTCTAATCTGGCTTTCTGGAATGATATTTTCGGCTCCTGCAACACCAAGTCCATATGGAAAGAGATTTTGATTCAGCAAATTTAAAAAAATAAACTTCATTCTTTGAACTTTTTTTTTTTTTGTATCCTTACTAAATAGGTGGAATTAGCCTTTTGTTTATCTTGAAAAGTCGGTTTAGTTAAGTTTATTTTCCCATAAATATATTGGAATGCCTTCCTTCGCACTACAGCTTGCTTCTTGGCCATTTGCAACGTCTGTTTTACACCAAGCTTGTTCTGTAATGAGACTAGCAGAAGGCACAGAATTTTCTCTCCTCCCCCAGTCTCTCACTGTGTCTGACTTTCCTATTTCCCAGTTTCCACTGACATTTGTTTCTGAGCATAGATTGATTTGCCCTAGAGCCACTCCGTGATGCCCAGTGATGCCAACCGAGTCAGCCTCTGATGAACAGAGACTGTGACGGAGAGCTGAGGCTCTGGAGAAAGAATGCTGGGCTCGGAACCCGGTTCCACCTCTAATTAGAACAATTGCCTTGTTCTTCGGACAAGTTGTCCAGCTTCTCTGAACCTCTTCAAAAGGGTCTGAAAAATTAAATGAGATAAAATTTGAAGAGTGCATGGCACATAGCAAACACAGGAAATACTAGCTAAGATTTTGGCTCTGAATTGCTAACTAAAAGAGCATATTGTAGGTAAGTTTTTACTGATCTTGTCTCCTCTACATTTTGCTCTCCAAACGTACATCAACCTTGGCTATACGAAGCATAAGTAAAGAGTATTTAATCTTTTCTATGACTGGTATGTCTGCCTCAACATCCCAGGAATCATCTGACAAAACGTCTCATGAACAAGCCTTTCATTAGCTCGCTGAACGGGAATATTTCTTTTCCTCTGAGAAAAGTAATATTTTTAAGGCCAGTTCTATACTTTTATGGGTATAGCTATGACTACATAAAATTTAATTGACGCTCCATGCAAACCGACTTTTCTTTTTAATGATATGGTGTGAGGCAAGAACACATAGCTATAATGTTCTTACATAGCTGTAGGTTAGTGCTTCTTACCCAGGGGTGGTTTTACGATGTCTGGAGACACTTTGGATTGTCGCAGAGCAAAGGTGGAGGGGTGGTGCTAATGCCATGTGGTGTATGGAGGCCAGGGATGCTGCAAAATATCCTGCAATGCTCAGCACCCAAATCAAGGAGTCCTGAGGCTGGAAAAGCCTGCTGTAGGTGGGGGAGGAGGTGGAGCCCACCCACCTCTGGCTTCGAAAGGCAGGAAGCTCACTTCCTGTTACGTTAGACTGCTATCTCTGTCTGAACTCTTTTTTGTTTTTTTATTTTGCTATAATCTTTTTTTTAAATTAATTAATTAATTAATTTATGGCTGTGTTGGGTCTTCACTTCTGTGCGAGGGCTCTCTCTAGTTGTGGCAAGCGGGGGCCCCTCTTCATCGCGGTGCGCGGGCCTCTCACTATCGCGGCCTCTCCTGTTGTGGAGCACAGGCTCCAGACGCGCAGGCTCAGTAATTATGGCTCACGGGCCCATTTGCTCCGCGGCATGTGGGATCTTCCCAGACCAGGGCTCGAACCCGTGTCCCCTGCATTGGCAGGCAGATTCTCAACCACTGCGCCACCAGGGAAGCCACCTCCGTCTGAACTCTTAAACCTTGCATTCCAAACTCTACTATTTCTCTAAGTCATTTAACAAACTTAGTTCCAAATTGCAGATTGTGCATGTGAATGCCTTGCCCTTTATATGCAGCCATGGAGCTGGCTGTTTTCCATTGGGTTTTGATAAACTAAGGAAGAAAACCCGGCTTAGCGAGTGTTGGAAAACATGCTTGGTGGGTCTCAGTCAGTGTAGTGATTAGGAAGTGTGTACTGTGAAGAGAGGTTGAATCTGGTGTACAGAGATAAACAATTCTGAAAGTCATTTTCCTGAGCCAACCAACTGTAACTTTTAAGTTCTGTATTTTAAATAAATTTGAAAACCTCAATCAGATTTAAAAGGTGTCACCCTTAGACTTTGTGTTAGCTGTTTTTTCCCCTATGGTGGAAGTGAATCCGTAAATTCGTGAAGAATGGAAACAAATCTGTGGTTCTCTAATAAACCAATTACAAAAGTCATTTAATTTCATTCTGGAAGAAAAACCCTCCATTATATATCAGTGTGATTTCAGAATTATTGCAGAATTTTTTTCATGCTGTTTGGTAACTAGAAAGCAAAGAGAATGAAGGAGGAGAAAAGGTCAGGCAAAAGAGACCTGTATGAAAGAGCATTTGCCATCCTTCAAATTCAGTCTTACTGTGGGTCACCCATGACAATAGTGATGTCAGATGTCAGTGAAGGCAGAGTTTCTGGTTTAAAGCTGATCCCTGTCAGGATTACAACAGGTTTCTAGTCTTTAGTAGGACTGATTAGTGAGACCCTGCTCAGGGCTGCAGCCCACTTCTGCAGAAGCCATATGTTTCCAAGTGCTTAGCTTCCATGGATTATAGAAGCCACATTTGAGCTGCACATGGTGATATGAGATTCCCATCAACTAAGTCCCATATTCTGCTGGAGCCCCGCCGGGCTGTGAAAAATCTCCTCCTGATCAAACCTCTCAGTGGTAGTTCTTGCTAAGTGTGTTTACAGGTATCATCTCCTTTAATGCTCAGAACAGCCCCGTTCTGTACCAGAGTACCCCCGAGGCAGGTACTGTTATTGTCCCTGGGCCTCACATACATCACCTGAGGCTTAGTGGGAGGAGTTTTGGAAGTAAATCCGATATGGCATAGCTGATAAGTGACAACAGAGTCTCAATCCAGGCCTTATGCTAAAATATGTATTCCTGAGTACACTCCACGCCGGCTGGTTACTGCTAAATGCATCCAGGAAAGACCTTATTCAGGGATCTAAGATTCGGGTGCATCAGGCCACTCTGTCCCCCGCCTTGGTGCTTTCTGTCTTCCCGATTTTGTTCTCAGAATGCACTGACGCATGCGACATAAATACTATATGTGTGTGGCATTTCATAGCAATACAATTCTACCATGCCTGCTCTCACGTGACTCGTATGTTGCTTTTTCCTACTTGTTGTATCTTGGCACTTGCCATGTCAGAACCGACAGGGCTCGGGGTCAACAGGTATGCAGAGATATGACTGAGCTCCTGGTGAGTGGACACTTGGTGCATAGCTGTTGCCCTGACAGTGAGCACGTTTTCTGGGTAAACTGGCTATTTTTATTGGTTCTTCTGTGAATGTCTTGTTTTGGCCTTTCCCCGCCAAGCTTTCTATCAATGCTTGTCTTTTTTTTTTTTTTTTTTTAATAAATTTGGAAGATTTCTTTTCATGTCAAGAATGCTAGCACTGTTCTATACATATAATAAATGTAAATGTTTCCCCATTTATCGTTTCTCGTTTACTCTGTTTTTAGTGTTTTTCCATACCAAGTGTTACATTTGTATGTATTCAGTTATCAGTGATTTTGATTTTTCTGACCCCTTAGGAATTTCTTTGCCAATGCTGGGTTATTGATTCAATTTACCTGTGTTGTATTCTCACTGTTTTACAATTCTATTTTTTTTAAACATTTGATTTTTTGACCTCCCTAAGTATCTGTGTTGAGGAATGCTAAAAGTACCAAGCTTTATTATCATTATCATCACTATATTAACTATTCTAACACCCCTTAGCAAGTCATCTAATATCTCACTAATTTGAAATCACACAGATATATTTGTGTCTCTTTTAGACCTCTATCTGGCCTTCTACTTCTGTTCATTACTCATTCTGTGCCAGGCACATAGTTTAATTACTGTAACTTTAAGTAAAATTTGAAATATGGTTAGAAAAGTCATTGGCCATCTTTTTCATAACTTTTTTTGGCTAGTCTATGATTGTTCTTCTTTTAGAAACAAATGAATTTTTTCATGCACTAAAGAAAATGAGTAGAAACAGAGAGGGCAACTCAAATTCCCCTTGTCACATCCCGATGGTTCAGTGGCCATTACCTTTCTAAGACTAAACTAAATTCCGTTTTCAATATGGCATCAATTTTAATGTACAAGGACCAGACTTCAAATATTTTTGTCAAATGTGGGATACTGTTTTACTGTTTTTAAAAAATCCTGAAATTATGGGTTTGTGTGTCTGAAAGCTATTTGAGAGGTGCTATCATTTATATTTCTCCCTACAGATAGGAACACAACTAAAATGAACCAGAGAGAGGAGGAGTTAGCCTTTATGTTTCAGAAAGGTTTTAGTTTATCTATTCCACACCACAAGCTTGTGTCTGGTTTGACCTTGAGTCTCCTCCAAATAAAGTGACAATTTCTCTACTTTGGGACACACTCTTGGGCAACCTGCTGGGGATTTTTCTTTCAAAGACTAATTTCCTGAATCTCTGGCTAAAGAGAGAAGGTTAATAGTTTAGGGAGTTTGTTTATAGGCCATTAAAAACAATTAGCACATTGCTGAGATTAAAAGCACTTCTCCAGAATGTTGGACGGCCTAGAAAGGAAACAGGACTTTTAGAAACAACTATTTTTAACAGCTAATTAAGATAGACTTGGAGATTCCCCATCCTCTCCTGCCACACTATTTCATATTTTAATTACCAAGAAATTCTTAATTTCCTCCAAGCTAAGTTCTGCCTAAAGTAACTTAAAGTGATACTAACTTGGAACCCTATCCATGGATTCTTGTGAACAAATTTTTAAATCATCTCATAACGTTTTTTAGGCTGATTATTTTCATTCCTGTACTTTTCCTTTTTGACAATTTTTTCTTAATATTCTAATTTCTGAATGATTTTCCTTTTCTCCTAATAATCACCTTTGTTCCAAGTAGGCCGTTCTCCTTGATGCCTCTGGAACATGCCAGCCATTCATGTTCTCGTTTTAGTACTTTAATCCTGCCGCTGCTTCTCTTTCTCCTGAGACATCCACCTCTAGCCCTTCACCCCGCTCTTTCAATGCTTGAAGACCCAGTGCAAATTCTCACACGCTGTGTGAAGTTCCTGGAGCCTCTTTGTTTGGGGCTCCCACTCCCTCTGTGTCGGTACTGCGTGCTCCCCAGTAATTGAGGCCCCAGTCAACGCGCCTCGTCCGGCTCTCACGTGCCCTGCACTGCCACGCACCTCGTGACCTCGCAGCAGGAAGAATTTGTCAACTCAGATTTTATCAGTGCCCCTACTATATTTTGGTTTGTAACCATCATTTTTTTCCTCTTAACTACTGTAAAGATAGAACCAATCTATTGTACTATAGAGCTGGATCCGTTTGTGTTTTCTATGTTGTATGTACTGCAATTGCACGTGGGCGTTGATCAGCCGCCTCTCCCGCTGAGAAATGATGAAATGAGGGAAAAAGGCAGTTACCCCCAACTACCCACCTCTACCCACCTCGACACTCAGTCTTCAAAAACAGAACCAGAGCCGCCCACCTCTGCTGGCTCCCTCTTACCTCCCTCACTCGCTGCATCCAGAGCTCTGGTCTTCCTCTAGTTCTTCCAGCAAACTGTGCTCCCTCTCGCCACAGGACCTGGGTACGTGCCGCTTCCTTCACATGTAACGTTCTCCCAATCTCCCTCGCCTTAAACCCACTCCCCTCCCAACAACTTCACCTAATGAGACGAAGCTTTAAAAAAAGAAAAGAGGTGGGCTTCCTTGGTGGCACAGTGGTTGAGAATCTGCCTGCCAATGCAGGGGACACGGGTTCGAGCCCTGGTCTGGGAAGATCCCACATGCCGCGGAGCAAATGGGCCCGTAAGCCACAACTACTGAGCCTGCGCGTCTGGAGCCTGTGCTCCACAACAAGAGGCCGCGACAGTGAGAGGCCCGCGCACCGCGATGAAGAGTGGCCCCCGCTCGCCGCAACTAGAGAAAGCCCTCACACAGAAACGAAGACCCAACACACCCAAAAATAAATAAATAAATAAATAAATTTAAAAAAAAAAAAAAAAAAAGAAAAGAGGTTCTCTGCCAGGGACATCTGGCATCAGCACATGTAACCCACTGACCACCCGGTGACTTGAGCTGACCCGGATAACCAGGTGGGTATCTTCTGTTTTCAGCAGTGCCCTGTGCCATCCTCCAAAAGCTGTGACTCCAGGGGGTCAGAGGCAGCCCGCTGTCTCAGAAGATCAGCGGTAGGCTAGCAGGCAGGGTGGCTGGTTAGTCATCCCTGCAAGAGGGACGCACGTGCGGCATCACAGAGAACCGTGTGTGTCGGCCCAGATGGGGAGCAAAGGAAGCTGGAGTTTGACCTCAGTGAATTGAAAGTAGACAGTATAAGAAAAGAATTTGGGGACCACTTGAAAAGGGCCTTGTATATCCTCCCAAAGAGTAGTTGCTTTATCACTTAGCCACTGGGAAGTCATTGGAATTTTAAGTTAGGAGAATATAATGGCCAGTTTTGTGTCTTAGGAAGGTAATTCTGGTGGCTGGGGGTGGGGGGAGCAGGATTTCTCCATTGTGCAGTTATGCCCTACATAAAAGCATCCAGCTGAAATCATTCATCCCAAGCTGTGTTCACCTAGCAGCCTGGAACCCGAAGTTTCCATCAGGCCCCCTGCAGCTCACAGCCAATCCTCTCTGCTCTGCTTCCCTCTAGTCTCTTTGCCTCCCAGGAAGAATTAGAGAGCTGCACTTTTGTTGAAATTCTAGGGCAAATTTCTAAAGAATTTCATGTGACATTTTATATGACATAAGAACACATACAGTTAATTACAGGCCTATTTGGTAAATGCAAACTAACTGCGAGAAAGATCTAAGCTGAAATGCCAGCCTTATCATGAAAGCCTTAAACAGACATGTATTTATTGACATGCATCTGTGCCCATGTCACATCTCCTCTCCTGTCAGAGTCCTTCGTCTCTGCGCTCCAGACTCACAGACTTGATTCCCATTCCCAGGCGTGCTCCAAACCTTTCTGCACCTCAGGGCCTTTGCATGACTCATTGCTAGGAAAACCATCTCTGGCTTTTCATGCATCTGACTCCCACCCAGTCTTCAGGCTTCTGCTTGCACGTCCCTTCCACAGAGAAGAGCACCCAGTCCTGATGCCTGCAGCCTGCTACCTAATGTCTCACCTTCTTCCTTTCTCTTCCTTCATGTATCATAATGCAATTTGATACTCTACTTTCATTTATGACATCATAGAATTAGTCTGTTGCCCTCAGTAGATTTGAACTGTGTCTGTTATATTCACGCTTGTACCCCAGCACCTAACAAAAGTGAATGAAAGGAAGTAGGAAATTAATAAGTATCTGCTGAATGAATGAATGAGCCCAGAATGAAGATCTACAATAGTTGGTGAGAGCTGTTATTGAAATTACATCCTGTGATGTATAGTAGGAAAACAGAAAATAAATATTCTCAGCCCAAAACATGCTCTAAGAGGCTGGCATAGGAGAATGTGCCTCCAGTTTGATCTCAAGTTCCAATCTGAGCAGAAGATGTGCATGGTATATATTAGGTATTGTTGAGTGTGTGAGTGTAAGTTAAACATTTGTAAATCAAAGTACATTTCAGATGTACTAAGGCAGCTCTTTTAAAAAGTAAGTCTATATTAAATCATCTTTTGATATGAAAAGTACCCTTTTAAAATTGAATAACCATGCTATAACACTCTGTTTCACTAAAAGTGAACTTTCTTTCATTTCATAAATCAGTTATAGTGGCCAGTTTAATGTATGAATATGAGACCTGGTTCCATGGCAGGCATCTGAGTATTAGAGCATTGTATTAGTGTCACATGCACGTCATTTCTCCATAACTCGTTCAAGGAGATGAGGGTGGACAGGGCCTGTATGCATTTTCAAATGCTGTAGGTTCAAGGCAGGTTTAGGTCTGTTTTTTGTTTTTTTTTTAGTATTAAACATTATATATATATATATATATATATATATATATATATATATATATATATGTATGTATATTAATTTTCTTTTTTGTTTTTCTTTTTTTTTTTTTTAATCTTTATTGGAGTAGAGTTGCTTTACAATGTTGTGTTACTTTCTACTGTACGGCAAAGTGAATTAGCTATATATATACATATATCTCCTCTTTTTTGGATTTCCTTCCCATTTAGTCACCAGCATTGAGGAGAGTTCCCTGTGCTATACAGTAGGTTCTCATAAATTATCTATTTTATACATAGCATCAATAGTGTATATATGTCAATCCCAATCTCCCAATTCATCCCACTACCCACCCCCCCTTCCCCTTTGGTATCCATACGTTTGTTGTCTATGTCTGTGTCTCTATTTCTGCTTTGTAAATAAGATTGTCTATACCAGTTTTTTTCAGATTCTGCATATATGCATTGATATATGATACTTGTTTTTCTCTTTCTGACTTACTTCACTCTGTATGACAGTCTCTAGGTCCATCCACGTCTCTACAAATGGCACTATTCCATTCCTTTTTATGGCTGAGTAATATTCCATTGTATATATGTGCCACATATTCTTTATCCATTTCTCTGGTGATAGACATTTAGGTTGCTTCCATGTCCTGGCTATTGTAAATAGTGCTGCAGTGAACAGTGGGGTGCATATGTCTTTTTGAATTATGCTTTTCTCTCGGTATATACCCAGTAGTGGGATTGCTGGGTCACATGGTAGTTCTATTTTTAGTTTATTAAGGAACCTCCTTCCTGTTCTCCATAGTGGTTGTATCAATTTACATTCCCACCAACAGTGCTAGAGGGTTCCCTTCTCTCTACACCCTATCCAGCATTTATTGTTTGTAGATTTTTGTAGTTATGGCCATTCTGACTGGTGTGAGGTGATATCTCATTGTAGTTTTGAGTTGCATTTCTCTAATAATTAGTGATTTTAAGCATCTTTTCATGTGTTTGTTGGCCATCTGTATGTCTTCTTTGGAGAAATGTATGTTTAAGTCTTCCACCCATTATTTGATTGGGTTGTTTGCTTTTTTCATATTAACCTGCATGAGATGTCTGTATATTTTGGAGATAAAACCTTTGTCAGTTGCTTTGTTTGCAAATATTTTCTCCCCTTCTGAGAGTTGTTTTTTTTTGTCTTATTTATGGTTTCCTTTGCTGTGCAAATGCTTTTAAGTTTAACTAGGTCCCATTTGGTTATTTTTGTTTTAATTCTCATTACTCTAGGAGGTGGGTCAAAAAAGATCTTCCTGCGATTTATGTCAAAGAGTGTTCTGCCTATGTTTTCCTCTAAAAGTTTTACAGTGTCTGGCCTTATACTTAGGTCTTTACTCCATTTTGAGTTTATTTTTGTGTATGGTGTTAAGGAGTGTTCTTTTTTTTTTTTAACAGTTTTATTGGAGTATAATTGCTTTACAATGGTGTGTTACTTTCTGCTTTATAACAAAGTGAGTCAGTTATACATATACATATGTCCCCATATCTCTTCCCTCGTGTCTCCCTCCCTCCCACCCTCCCTATCCCACCCCTCTAGGTGGTCACAAACCACCTAGCTGATCTCCCTGTGCTATGCGGCTGCCTCCCACTAGCTATCTACTTTACGTTTGGTAGTGTATTTATCTCCATGCCACTCTCTCACTTTGTCCCAGCTTACCCTTCCCCCTCCCTGTATCCTCAAGTCCATTCTCTAGTAGGTCTGTGTCTTTATTCCCATCTTGCCCCTAGGTTCCTCATGACCATTTTTTTTTTTTTTAGGTTCCATATATATATTTCAGCATACAGTATTTGTTTTTCTCTTTCTGACTTACTTCACTCTGTATGACACACTCTAGGTCCATCCACCTCACTACAAATAACTTGCTTTTGTTTCTTTTCCTGGCTGAGAAATATTCCATTGTATATATGTGCCACATCTTCTTTATCCATTCTTCTGTTGATGGACACTTAGGTTGCTTCCATGTCCTGGCTATTGTAAATAGAGCTGCAGTGAACATTTTGGTACATGACTCTTATTAAATTATGGCTTTCTCAGGGTATATGCCCAGTAGTGGGATTGCTGGGTCATATGGTAGTTCTATTTTTAGTTTTTTAAGGAACCACCATATTCTTCTCCATAGTGGCTGTATCAGTTTACATTCCCACCAACAGTGCAAGAGGGTTCCCTTTTCTCCACACCCTCTCCAGCATTTACTGTTTGTAGATTTTTTGATAATGGCCATTCTGACCTGTGTGAGGTGATACCTCATTGTGGTTTTGATATGCATTTCTCTAATGATTAGTGATGTTGAGCATCCTTTCATGTGTTTGTTGGCAATCTGTATATCTTCTTTGGAGAAATGTCTATTTAGGTCTTCTGCCCATTTTTGGATTGGTTTTTTGTTTTTTTGATATTGAGCTGCATGACATGAGCTGCTTGTATATTCTGGAGATGAATCCTTTGTCAGTTGCTTCATTTGCAAATATTTTCTCCCATTCTGAGGGTTGTCTTTTCGTCTTGTTTATGGTTTCCTTTGCTGTGCAAAAGCTTTTAAGTTTCATTAGGTCCCATTTGTTTATTTTTGTTTTTATTTCCATTTCTCTAGGAGGTGGGTCAAAAAGGATCTTGCTGTGATTAATGTCATAGAGTGTTCTGCCTATGTTTTCCTCTAAGAGTTTGATGGTGTCTGGCCTTACACTTAGGTCTTTAATCCATTTTGAGTTTATTTTTGTGTATAGTGTCAGGGAGTGTTCTAATTTCATTCTTTTACATGTAGCTGTCCAGTTTTCCCAGCACCACTTATTGAAGAGGCTGTCTTTTCTCCACTGTACATTCTTGCCTCCTTTATCAAAGATAAGGTGACCATGTCCATGGGTTTATGTCTGGGCTTTCTATCCTGTTCCACTGATCTATATTTCTGTTTTTGTGCCAGTACCATACTGTCTTGATTACTGTAGCTTTGTAGTATAGTCTGAAGTCAGGGAGCCTGATTCCTCCAGCTCCATTTTTCTTTCTCAAGATTGCTTTGGCTATTCGGGGTCTTTTGTGTTTCCATACAAATTGTGAAATTTTTTGTTCTAGCTCTGTGAAAAATGCCAGTGGTAGTTTGATAGAGATTACATTGAATCTTTAGATTGCTTTGGGTAGTAAGAGTCATTTTCACAATGTTGATTCTTCCAATCCAGGAACATGGTGTATCTCCACCTGTCTGTATCATGTTTAATTTCTTTCATCAGTGTCTTACAGTTTTCTGCATACAGGTCTTTTGTCTGCTTAGGTAGGTTTATTCCTAGGTATTTTATTCTTTTTTGTTGCAATGGTAAATGGGAGTGTTTTCTTAATTTCTCTTTCAGATTTTTCATCATTAGTGTATAGGAATGCAAGAGATTTCTGTGCATTAATTTTGTATCCTGCAACTTTACCAAATTCATTGATTAGCTCTAGTAGTTTTCTGGTGGCATTTTTAGGATTCTCTATGTATAGTATCATGTTATCTGCAAATAGTGACAGTTTTACTTCTTCTTTTCCAATTTGTATTCCTTTTATTTCTTTTTCTTCTCTGATTGCCGTGGCAAGGACTTCCAAAACTATGTTGAATAATAGTAGTGAGAGTGGACATCCTTGTCTTGTTCCTGATCTTAAAGGAAATGTTTTCAGTTTTTAACCATTGAGAACAATGTTGGCTGTGGGTTTGTCATATATGCACTTTATTATGTTGAGGTAAGTTCCCTCTATGCCTACTTTCTGGAGGGTTTTTATCATAAATGGGTGTTGAATTTTGTTGAAAGCTTTCTCTGCATCTATTGAGATGATCATAAGGTTTTTATCCTTCAATTTATTAATATGGTGTATCACATTGATTGATTTGCATATATTGAAGAATCCTTGCATTCCTGGGATAAACCCCACTTGATCATGGTGTATAATCCTTTTAATGTGCTGTTGGATTCTGTTTGCTAGTATTTTCTTGAGGATTTTTGCATCTATGTTCATCAGTGATATTGGCCTGTAATTTTCTTTCTTTGTGACATCTCTGTGTGGTTTTGGTATCAGGGTGATGGTGGCCTCGTAGAATGATTTTGGGAGGATTCTTCCCTCTGCTATATTTTGGAAGAGTTTGAGAAGAATAGGTGTTAGCTCTTCTCTAAATGTTTGATAGCATTCGCCTGTGAAGCCATCTGGTCCTGGGCTTTTGTTTGTTGAAAGACTTTTAATCACAGTTTCAATTTCAGTGCTTGTGATTGGTCTGTTCATATTTTCTATTTCTTCCTGGTTCATTCTCGAAGGTTGTGCATTTCTAAGAATTTGTCCATTTCTTCCAGGTTGTCCATTTTATTGGCATATATTTGCTTCTAGTAATCTATCATGATGCTTTGTATTTCTGCAGTGTCAGTTGTTACTTCTCCTTTTTCATTTCTAATTCTATTGATTTGAGTCTTCTCCCTTTTTTCTTGATGAGTCTGGCTAGTGGTTTATCAGTTTTGTTTATCTTCTCAAAGAACCAGCTTTTAGTTTTATTGATATGTGCTATTGTTTCCTTCATTTCTTTTTCATTTATTTCTGATATGATCTTTAAGATTTCTTTCCTTCTGCTAACTTTGGGGGTTTTTTGTTCTTCTTTCTCTAATTGCTTTAGGTGTAAGGTTAGGTTGTTTATTTAAGGTCTTTCTTGTTTCTTAAGATAGGATTGTATTGCTGTAAACGTCCTTCTTAGAACTGCTTTTGCTGCATCCCATAGGTTTTGGGTCGTCATGTTTTCATTGTCATTTGTTTCTAGGTATTTTTTTATTTCCTCTGATTTCTTCAGTGATCTCTTGGTTATTAAGTAATGTATTGTTTAGCCTCCATGTGCGTGTATTTTTTACAGATTTTTTCATGTAATTGATATCTAGTCTCATAGCATTGTGGTCAGAAAAGATACTTGGTACGATTTCAATTTTCTTAAATTTACCAAGGCTTGATTTGTGACCCAAGATATGATCTATCCTGGAGAATGTTCCAAGAGAACTTGAGAAGAAAGTGTATTCTGTTGCTTTTGGATGGAATGTCCTATAAATATCAATTAAGTCCATCTTGTTTAAAGTATCATTTAAAGCTTGTGCTTCCTTATTTATTTTCATTTCGGATGATCTGTCCATTGGTGAAAGTGGGGTGTTAAAGTCCCCTACTATGAGTGTGTTACTGTCGATTTCCCCTTTTATGGCTGTTAGCATTTGCCTTATGTATTGAGGTACTCCTATGTTGGGTGCATAAATATTTACTATTGTTTTATCTTCTTGGATTGATCCCTTGCTCATTATGTAGTGTCCTTCTTTGTCTCTTGTAATAGTCTTTATTTTAAAGTCTATTTTGTCTGATATGAGAATTGCTACTCCAGCTTTCTTTTGATTCCCATTTGCATGGAATATCTTTTTCCATCCCCTCACTTTCAGTCTGTATTTGTCCCTAGGTCTGAAGTGGGTCTCCTGTAGACAGCATATATATGGGTCTTGTTTTTGTATCCATTCAGCCAGTCTGTGTATTTTGGTTGGAGTATTTAATCCATTTACATTTAAGGCAATTATCAATATGTATGTTCCTATTACCATTTTCTTAATTGTTTTGAGTTTGTTATTGTAGGTCTTTTCCTTCTCTTGTGTTTCCTGCCTAGAGAAGTTCCTTTAGTATTTGTTGTAAAGCTGGTTTGGTGGTGCTGAATTCTCTTAGCTTTTGCTTGTCTTTAAAGGTTTTGATTTCTCCATCAAATGTGAATGAGATCCTTGCTGGTTAGAGTAATCTTGGTTGTAGGTTTTTCCCCTTCATCACTTTAAATATGTCCTGCCACTGCCTTCTGGCTTGCAGAGTTTCTGCTGAAATATCAGCTGTTAACCTTATGGGGATTCCCTTGTGTGTTATTTGTTGTTTTTCCCTTGCTGCTTTTAATATTTTTTCTTTGTATTTAATTTTTGATAGTTTGATTAATATGTGTCTTGGCGTGTTTCTCCTTGCATTTATCCTGTATGGGACTCTCTGTGATTCCTGGACTTGATTAACTATTTCCTTTCCCATATTAGGGAAGTTTTCAACTATAATCTCTTCATATATTTTCTCAGTCCTTTCCTTTTTCTCTTCTTCTTCTGGGACCCCTATAATTCGAATGTTGGTGCGTTTAATGTTGTTCCAGAGGTCTCTGAGACTGTCCTCAATTCTTTTCATTCTTTTTTCTTTATTATGCTCTGCAGTAGTTATTACCACTATTTTATCTTCCAGGTCACTTATCTGTTCTTCTGCCTCAGTTATTCTGCTAGTGATCCCTTCTAGAGAATTTTTAATTTCATTTACTCTGTTGTTAATCACTGTTTGTTTGCTCTTTAGTTCTTCTAGATCCTTGTTAAACGTTTCTTGTATTTTCTCCATTCTATTTCCATAATTTTGGATCATCTTTACTATCATTATTCTGAATTCTTTTTCAGGTAGACTGCCTATTCCCTCTTCATTTGTTAGGTCTGGTGGGTTTTTGCCTTCCTCCTTCACCTGCTGTGTGTTTCTCTGTCTTCTCATTTTGCTTAACTTACTGTGTTTGGGTCTCCTTTTTGCAGGCTGCAAGTTCGTAGTTCCCATTGTTTTTGGTGTCTGTCCCCAGTGGCTAAGGTTGGTTCAGTGTAGGCTTCCTGGTGGAGGGGACTGGTGCCTGTGTTCTGGTGGATGAGGCTGGATCTTGTCTTTCTGGTGGGCATGTCCATGTCTGGTGGTGTGTTTTGGGGTGTCTGTGGCCTTATTATGATTTTAGGCAGCCTCTCTGCTAATGGGTGGGCTTGTGTTCCTGTCTTGCTAGTTGTTTGGCATAGGGTGTCCAGCACTGTAGCTTGCTGGTCGTTGAGTGGCGATGGGTCTTGGCATTGAGATGGAGATCTCTGGAAGATTTTTGCCGTTTGATATTACATGGAGCTGGGAGGTCTCTTGGACCAGTGTCCTGAACTTGGTTCTCCCACCTCAGAGGCACAGGCCTGACACCCGGCTGGAGCAGCAAGACCCTGTCAGCCCCATGGCTTTGGGAAGTCTAAGGTTTTCTGCCAGTGTTCAGTAGGTGTTCTGTAGGAGTTGTTCCACATGTAGATGTATTTCTGATGTATTTGTGGGTAGGAGGGTGATCTCCGCGTCTTACTCCTCCGCCATCTTGAAGCTCCAGCTTTATATTTATTTTCATCTCAACAATTCCAGACCAAGATATCATTTTGTCTTACAGCCCCTCTAGGTAAATAAATTAAAAATCATGCTAAGTAAGAAGATTCATCATTTCCATGCTTCAAGGGTGTTCCATTTATGCTAATCCACTGCCCTTTATTGAAATATTGAGAATATTCTGAAGTTTCTGAGATAGACAAAATTCCTACCTGTATTTTAAAGGGAAAAAAAAAAACATGACAGTTTCTACTCATTTAGTTACAAGTATTTGTTGAGAACTTACTAAGTCCTAAGTACGGTAAGGGATAAGACTAATAATAAAAACCAGGCATTACCCTAAGGAATTTCTCTTCACCGTATGGAATTGATGGGAGGGATAAGATATAGGAATTTTAAAAATATTTCTAGGGACTTGGCAAGACAGTGGGTGATACAGAAATGATAACAAAAGGCTCATTCATGCAAGGATCTTAAAATGTTGAATGTGACAGATATTGTGAGTACAAACATTTCTTTGATACTCTAGAAGAGGGACGCCATCATTCCTGGCTTCAAGCTGGATGTGCAATTTGAACTGAACCTTGAAGTCCAGGGAGGACTTTGATGGGTGGAGGTGGAGAAAAGAGCAGTATAAGTGGTGGCAAAGATTAAGCAAAGCAATGGAAACAGGAAATATTTATGTTTTGGCCCATAATCTGGCTTGGCTGGAACTTGGTGTATGCGAGAGTGTAACTGAGGATGAAAGGAAGGTTGGGTTACTGTCAATGTGGAAAGCTTTGAATGCAGTATAAGGAGCTTCCTTGTGTGTCATGGGAGCTATTGCATATTTGGGATTTTCTCAGCTGGGCTTTAGGAAAATTAATCTGCTCAGTGATATTTCAGAGTGGCAGGAGAACAGAGGGGGGGAAACCATCTGGAAGACGATTATACCAATTCAAAGAGAACATTCTGATACACCTTGAACTAGAAACCAAGCAGCTTTTTTATAGGTTATACCTGGCTTAAACTGAGATGATAATTCTCTTAGAGAGCCATAAGGGCTGTATCATAATTTACTAATGAATGAGAAATGAAGTTCAAGCTACTGAATAATTGGAAGGTAGATACAGAGATATCATGAATCAGGAAAAGTGCTACTACGTGGAGTTCCGGCCTCCATGAACCTGGGAAATGTTTGCTCCTACAGAAAGAGCAAACATTAAGTCAACTCAATGTGAAATTTGTATACAATGTAGAAACTCAATCTCTGAACAGTCCCAAGGGACCCTGGTGGAAAATGCACTCAGTGTACCTTGAGGAAGTAGAGCTCCTCGGGAAGAAATTAAGGAAGAATGTGAGGAGCTAAAGTTCTTAAATAGGGTTAAGAACTGGAGAGAGTAGCAGTTGATTCACTGTTGAGCATTTTTGATTGGGAAGCACTGTGAAGACACTGTGAGAATTCTCAGAGGAGGTCTCCCTGAATTCTCTTGTTGCTGCTGTTACCAATGATGCTGAAGATGTCAGTGATGATGTGTACCTTTCCACTTTAGATGAGAACCCAGGCCCTTATCACACCATAATTGTGGAGTGGATACAACTCAGGGGGAAGTTGTGAGAGGTGCTGAGCTGTGGTGCACTGGAGTTGGGCCTACTGGCCAGGGAGAATCAATTGTTAAATTTTCAGGAATTTCATGAGCCAGTTATTAAACACAATTACTTTAAAAATTATATATTTAATGTAGTAAATTATATTTTAAAAGATAATAAATACTCTAAACTCATCATTTAGTCATCATCTTACTACATTTTGCTGTTATCTCTGTTCTTAAAGTAATTTTCATCTACAACGTGAAGATGGTGGAAATACTATAGGATAGTGGGCTACTGAGCAGCTCTTCCCAACTTTGGTTCAGTGGCTTCAGGTTGGTAGCTTGAAGCTGACCATGCAGGAGTATTTACACCACAGAAATCAGCAAAGGCTACAAATCAGACCTTTTTATCCCCCCGGAAAACCAGTTGTTAAACATTTACCATGTGACCTCTGACTCTTCAGAAGAAAAGGATGACTGAAATGTTTCTAAGTAGTTCCTACTCATTTATTGCTTCCTTCTGCAGTTCCTTGGGTGTCTATCACATTCTGGTATCATACAAAACACCTGCAAGTGTAATGTTGTGATCAACTTTATACTATGCCCACTTTCACTGACCAGGAGATTGCAGCTTTTAGTGACTATGAGAACTTGGACGAATCACAGTCTCTCACTCATGGTTTGTTCATCCTTATCGTTCATAAGTTGAAGTAGTTTTCTCTGGTGCTTGACTTTGTCTTTCAACCTGGATTCTAATACCTCTTCAACCAGGGACCCTAATACCTAAACAAACATCACTGGTTTTGAGGAGGAAAATTTCAGGTAAATGAGAGTTTGTATTTCATTTTATCCCATGTTTATGGGATATCTGGGCATCTTTGCTTACTCAAGCTATGTGATCTATGCTTGAGCTTACTATAATGCAAGGCTTTGATGATAACACAATTTTCTTATCACCTTGCTAGAGCAAATGAAAAATATTAATTTCTGTATGCAAGTAATAGGATGTCCATTACTTCTGATTCTTATTTGAAAAATGTCTTCTGATGGAGCCTCCAATAACTGAGACTTCCTCTCCCCATTTCAGCTTCTTATCCAATATTTTTAAAAAGTTTTTTATATTCAGTAGGCTTTAAAGTCAATCTTGATATTTTCCCCTGTTATGATTCTCAGCTCTAACTGGATTACACCGACAATACAGACAAATGTAATCTTCTTCATATATAACTTGAGGATCAAAGGTCAAAAACAAAGCGTGTTTCTCTTCTCTCCTACAGATAAAAATGCAAAGAGCTAATTTCCTTTGAAGTTTGTAAATGCAACATGTATTCTGTGTTCTTTGTAGCATTAAATAAATAGGTCATTGTGATCCAGCAAAAGTTAAGTCATCAAAGTCTCTGCCAGGCTGAGAAAAGGGTTATTTTCTTCTAATATTAACTTCTTAGTTGTGATGAAATCAATCATGTGACACCTTGTTTTTTGCTTTACAAGAATCCTGTTCATAAAGTGCCTATTTTGGACAGACTCTTTCTTATTTTATTCAGACAATTCAGTGATATCCTTCTTATCAGACTTGGCCCCAAGTCTTACTGTGCTCGGGCCCAAGAAAGAGAGAAATTCAGTCTATACCATTGAAAGGCTCACAGTCAAGGAAAAATGACAGTACAAGGTGTTGACGTTATAGCTGAGGTGTATGGAAAGCACAGAGAAAGGAGTCAGGACTGAACTCTGAGTCGGTGATGGCCCCAAGAAGGAGGCAGAACAGAAAGGAAATGATGACTAGAGCAGCAAGGAAAACAGCAGCTACTCTGTATTCAGCATCTAGAATGTGCCAGGCCTTGCAGGGAGGTGAGGTTGAAGGCCTGGGGTTGTAAGAGCCCTGCAAATTATCCTGGTAAAATCCTCCCCCAACCCTTTGTCAAGTTATCAGATACCTTAAGCGTCCAGTTGCAGAGTTTTAGGAATAAGATCTTGATATTGTATCAAATTACAGATTATGGATAATACAAAACATGGTGGGAGAAGATGGGATAAAGTCCAATAATATGACTTCCATTTTCAGCACAGTCTGAGAAATCTGGCATGCTTTCAACTTTTACCTACTGAAAAACTTTTTTATAAAAGCATAAAGTGGTAGTTTGCGAAATAACATAAAACTATTATATTCTTCAAAATATACTCTCCGGATATTACTTGGCATATCTAAAAACTACTTATTCATTTGTGCATTTGCAGAAAAAGACCTAGGTAAAAATAAAATGAGTGATAAATAATGTCATTTCCCTCCTCTGCTAACACAATGCTTGGCACAAAGTATGTCAATAGCATTTGATGAATGACATCAAATAGAGTTTTATAGTTTCTTCATGTTTTTTTCTAATTTGACCAAATCATTTTCTCCCTCCTGCCACCTTCATAGAGGAGTCAAGATATTGGCAGGAGAACTGTAATATATATTAAAATAGGCTGATGGACAGCGGATTTAATGGAAAATCTTCAAGTTCACTGCAGAGGTTAATAAGCCTAAATATCTTAAAACTAAAGTACTTTTTACCTTAAGAAGGCATTAAAGTACTTTTTACCTTAAGAAGGCATTAAAAAGAAAAGTTTGATGGCATTTTACCTGATTCTAGAAGTAAGTAGCATTTGTATGGCAAAAAGTACCACTTGCAACTCAGATAAGAATAAAGATTTTTTTTGTCTTCCCTGAATGTATCTTTGAAAGAAAACAATCCTCACTAATCATTATCCTTGCAAATGTCTAATTTAAATTTTGCCTTAAAATACTTACTGATGGATACTCCAGCTAATTTTTTGTGTGTTTGCCTAATCTTAAAGGGATACATGCTGTATTTTTTATTACCGATATTCAATATAAATTTTCCTGTCCTTATTTTAGATTGTGGTTTCCACCTTAAAGTTTCCAAATAAATGATATCAACCATCTTTTCTCATTTACTTTGTTTTGTGAAGGAGTTCATATTTCTTGATCAAATCTCTTGAGTTTTTTCCATTTTGAGTAACTACAATAAGATCAATTTGCAATTCCAATGTCTTGCACTGTATTTGAATTGGAACAAAAGGAAGCATCTAAGAACAAAGCCTTGTTGAGTGGAGTAATTTCAAATGCCTTTAGTTCAAATGAATTTTTTGGTGGAAGCAGCAGGAAAATGCTCTACCTTTCCCCAGAGATGCCTATTGTTTGCCAATGAAGAACAATAATCTGTAATTGTAAGTACTGCAGACGTGTGCCAGTAAATTTGGTAGCTCCAGGGTCATATTTCAAATTGTCTATAATTTATAAGAATATATCTTTGTTTTCTACAAACACTGGTACTCTCTTATGCTTTATTGAAAATATTATTTTATAAACAAAATGTTTTAACTAAAAACTTAGTGCAAAATTAAAATACCCACTGGTTTGCTTCATTAATAAAAATTTCTATCTTGTCCTAAAATTGTACACTCACCTATTTTTGCACACCCTTTCCTCCATGTCCCATCTCTTCATTAAGATCTTTATCAGTGTCTCTATCCAGTTAGTTCTGTTCTGTCAGCAACAATATTATGTAGCCAAACAGAGTAGCATGGATGAATTTCATGGCTTGCGAAGGGAGAGTCTAATATAGCTGGGAAACAAGAACACCAAAGTGTGATTTTTTTATATAGTAGTACCTCTAAGAGTTAGCCATGCAGAAACTGAGCATTTGTGGATGTTGCATTTCAACTATGCAGATGCAGAGAGCAGGAATTTACCTCCTTTCCTGCCACATGTAATATAGACATTCTAATTTCTGAACAGGCACTTTCTGGCTCTTCTTTTTAGGACTCGGGGATGACAATTAATATATGTTAATGAACTGAATACATTACTCTTTTATAAAGTGTCTGAAACAAAGGAGCATAGGAAATATAAATTGGTTAAGCATCTGAGAAACAAAAAAGCATATTATATGTTATCAAAAGCCTAGACCTTAT
This sequence comes from Balaenoptera ricei, assembly GCF_028023285.1. Taxonomy (NCBI): domain Eukaryota; kingdom Metazoa; phylum Chordata; class Mammalia; order Artiodactyla; family Balaenopteridae; genus Balaenoptera; species Balaenoptera ricei. The sequence goes on from NC_082650.1 coordinate 6,687,572, forward strand.
TTACCCTTTATGGTCTCTGGTTCTAAAACTTTCAGTCAGTCCGCAATATTTTTAAATAAATGAAGGGTTGTTAGAATACATTCAAACTTAAGAGATATCAACTTAAAATTATCATATATATAAACCTCATGGTAATCACAAACCAAAACTCTATAATAAATACATACATAAAAAATAGAAAGGAATCCAAACATAACAACAGAGATAGTTATCAAAACACAAGGGAAGAGAGCAAAAGATTAACACAAGAACACAAAAGAGCTACAAAAACAACCCAAAACAACTAACACAATGACAATAAGTACATACCTATCAATAATTACTTTAAATGTAAATGAACTAAATGCTCCAACCAAAAGACATAGAGTGGCAGAATGGATTAAAACAATCAAAATACTAAGACACATATATATGTTACCTACAAGAGACTCATTCCAAATCTAAAGACACACACAGACTAAAAGTGAAAGGATGGAAAAAGGTATTCCATGCATGTTGAAACAAAAAGAAAGATGGCATATCAGTGCTTATAGAAGATAAAATAATACTTTAAAATAAAGACTGTAGCAAGAGACAAAGAAGGACATTGCATAATGATAAAGGGATCAATTCAGCAGGAAGACATAACAATTGTAAATATATATGCACCAACATAGAAACACCTAACTACATAAAGCAAATAACACAATAATAGTTGGGGATTTTAACAATCCACTTACATCAATGGACAGATCATGCAGTCAGAAAATCAGTAAGGAAACACTGGCCATAAACAACACATTAAGTCAGATGAACTTGATATATATAGAGAGAGAGATCGAGAGAGATATATGTAGATTTTTCCATCAGAAAGCAGCAGAATACACATCTTTTCAAGTACACATGGAACATTCTCCAGGATAGATCACATGCTAGGCTGCAAAACAAGTCTCAATAAATTTAAGAAGACTGAAATCATATCAAGCATCTCAACACTATGAGACTAGAAATCTACACAAGAAAAAAAACAACTACAAGAAAATACAAACATGTGGTGGCTAAACAATATGCTACTAAACAACCAATGAGTGACTGAAGAAATCAAAGAGGAAATTTAAAAAATACCTGGAGATAAATGAAAACATAAACACAATGATCCAAAATCTAAGGGGCACAATGAAAGCAGTTCTAAAGAAAATTTTATAGCAGTACAAGCCTACCTCAGGAAACAATAAAAATCTCAAACAAACAATCTAAACTTATACCTGAAGGAACTAGAAAAAGAAGAACAAACAAAACCCAAAGTTAGTAGAAGAAAAGAAATCATAAAGATCATAGCAGAAATAAATAGAGACAAAAAATAGAAAATATCAATGAAAGTAAGAGCTGGTTCTTTGAAAAGGTAAACAAAATTGATAAACCTTTAGCCAGATTTATCAAGGAAAAAAGAGAAATGTCCCAACCAAAATCAGAAATAAAAAAGAAGTTATAACTGAAACCACAAAATATAAAGGATCATAAGAAATTATGAAGTCATATGCCAATAAAATAAACAACCTGAAAGAAATGAATAAATTCCTAGAAACATACAGTCTTCCAAGACCATATCAGGAAGAAATACAAAATATAATCAGACCAATTACCAGTAATTTAAAAACTCCCAATGAACAAAAGTCCAGGACCAGATGGCTTCACAGGTGAATTGTACCAAACATTTAAAGAAAAATTAACACCTCTCCTTCTCAAACTATTTCAAAAAATTGAAGAGGAGCTAATTATGTGAGGCCAGCATCACACTGACACCGAAGCCAGACAAAGACACCACAAGAAAGAACAAAAAAAGAAAATTTTGCAAAATTCCTCAACAAAATATTAGCAAACTAAATTCAACTGTACATTAAAAGGACCATACACCATGATCAAGTAGGATTTATCCAGGGATGCAAGGATCTTTCAGTATTTTCAAATCAGTCAATGTGATACACCACATTAACAAACTGAAGAATAACTATCATATGATCATCTTAGTAGATGCAGATGGTTTTGACAAAATTCAACATCCATGTATAATAAAAACTCTCAACAAAGTGGGTATAAAGGAAACATACCTCAACATAGTAAAGACCATTTATGACAAACCTACAGCCAACATCATACTCAATGGTGAAAAGCTGAAAGCATTTCCTCTAAGATCAGGAACAAGATAAGAATGCCCACTCTTGACACTCTTGTTCAATATAGTATTGGAAGTCCTAGCCACAGCAATCAGAGAAGAAAAAGCAATAAAAGGAATCCAAATTGGAAAGGAAGAAATAAAACTGCCACTGTTTGCAGATGACATGATACCATATGTAGAAAATCCTGCAGACACCCCAAAAAAGCTATTAGAGCTAATAGTTAAGCTCAGTAAAGTTGCAGGATACAAAATTAATATATAGAAACCTGTTTTGTTTCTATACAAAAACAATGAACTATCAGAAAGAGAAATTAAGAAAACAATTCCATTTATAATTGCATCAAAAAGAATGAAATACCTAGGAATAAATCTAACCAAGGAGGTAGAAGACCTGTACTTTGAAAACTATAAGACACTGATGAAAGAAAGTGAGGACAACACAAACAAGTGGAAAGATATACTGTGCTCATTGACTGGAAGAATTAATATTGTTAAAATGACCATACTACCCAAGGTAATCTATAGATTCAATGCAATCCGTATCAAAATACCAATGGCATTTCCACAGAATTACAACAAATAATTCTAAAATTTGTATGTGAACACAAAAGACCTTGAATAGCCAAAATGATCTTGAGAAAGAAGAACATAGCTGGAGGTATCATGCTTCTTGATATCATGCTTTCAAACTATAACACAAGGTTAATGTACTCAAAACTGTAAGGTACTCATACAAAAACAGACACATATATCAATGGAACAGAATACAGAGCCCAGAAATAAACCCACACTTATGGCCAATTAATCTATGACAAAGAAGGCAAAAGTATAATGAAGGAAAGACAACTTCTTCAATAAATGGTGTTGGGAAAACTGGACAGCTACACGCAAAACAGTCAAACTGGACTATTCTCGCACCATCTACAAAAATGGATTAAAAACTTTGAAGGGAGACCTGAAACCATGAAGCTCCTAGAAGATAACATAGGCAACATGTTCTTTGACATTGGTCTTAGCAATATATTTTTCAAATATCTCTCCTCAGGCAACAGAAACAAATGCAAAAGTAAACAAATGGGACTACATCAGACTAAAAAGATTTTGTGCAGCAAAGGAAACTACCAACAAAATGAAAAAGGCTGTTTATTGGACGGGAGGAGATATTTGCAAATTATATATCTGATAAGGGGTTAATATCCAAAATATACAAAGAACTCATACAACTCAACTTTAAAAAAATAAACAATCTGATGAAAAAATGTGTGTAGTACCTGAATAGACATTTTTCCAAAGAAGACGTACAGATGGCCAACAGGTCCATCAAAAGATGCTCAAAATCATTAATCATCAGGGAAATGCAAATCAAACCCACAGTAAGATATCACCTTACACCTGTCAGAATGGCTATTGTCCAAAAGACAACAAATGACAAGTGTTGATAAGGATGTGGAATAAAGGGAACTTTCATACACTGTTGGTGGGAATGTAAACTGGTGCAGCCACTATGGAAAACAGTATGGAGTTTCATCAGAAAATTTAAAATAGAGCTACCATACGATCCAGCTATCCCACTTCTGGGTATTTTTCAAAAGAAAACAAAAACACTGATTTGAAAAGATATATGACCCCCTATGTTCATTGCAGCATTATTCACAATAGCCGAGATATGGAAGCAACCTAAGGGCCCATCATTAGGCGAATGGATAAAAGATGTGGCATATATATATATATGTATATATATAATTTTTAAAAAAGGATGAAATCTTGCCATTTGCGACAACATGGATGGACCTAGAGGATATTATGCTAAGTGAAATAAGTCAGACAAAGAAGACAGATACTATATGAGTTCACTTAGATGTGGAATCTAAAAGACAAAACAAATGGACAAACATAACAAAACAGAAAAGTCATAGACATAGAGAACAAACAGGTGTTGCCCGAAGGGAGGGTTGAGGGGGGATGAGTGAAATAAGTAATGGAAAGTAATAGGTACAAACTTTCAGTTACAAAATATATGAGTCACAGGGATGAAATGTATAGCATGGGAAATATAGTTAGTAATAACGTAGTATCTTTGGTGACAAAGATGGGCAAAATTTACAAACTTCCAGTTACAAGATAAATAAGTACCAAGGATGTAAATGCACAACATGATTAATATAATTAACACTGCTGTATGTTATATATGAAAGTTGTTTTTAAAAAAAGAATCCTGGAAATCCTGACTCAGTCTGTTGATATATCTAAAATTTGTCTAAGCACTGTCAGCTCAGAAATCTATACCCAAGTGATAATGATTTGAAATGTCAATTGTAGTTCAGAGTACCTTGTACAGTCCTTTTCTAAAAAGTTCTGAGATTCTACTTTGTTGAAGACACATGCTATGCTTTGTACCATAGAGCAGAGCCTTAGGAAGGCATCGGAGTGGAATAAAACTTTATGTAGATTACAAAGACTTGGAAGCTGTTTTTACTGTAACCAATACTATCAAAATGGAAGAGAATGAAATTCTCTACTCTCAATGAATTTATATGTGCGTCCCCTGATAGTAAGAACATATTGTAGACAGAAAGGGCATTGTGAAATCTCCAGGGACTTTCCGTAAAGCATACATTTCTGAAATATTTTTATTTGCCTATACAACCATAACATAGGGGCTGAATTTTTCTTCAGATCTGACAGTCCTTCTCATGCAACTCTTAATATAATAATACATTAAGCAGATCTATTTATTTCCAGTGTCTCTATAAGATAAAAGAATAAACCTTGGTGATTTTCCAGGGTTTTTTGGGAAACCTCAAAGATAGTTTTAGAGAAAACATCCTAAAATTTTTCTTTTCTTTTCTTTTCTTTTAATATTTAAGGTCCAGTTTGGGGAATGAAAAAAAAAATTGTTAGAGGAGATTTGGTTACCAGGTTAAGATAGGATCATGGATGTGTGATAAAAATACTATCTTAGCAAAGTGACAACATATATTTAAAATACAAACATAGAAGACAAGACAATTGTAAAGAATCTCAGCTGTTTCTTAAGTGATGAAACTTTTTTTTTCTTAAATAATCAAAGGCATTATAAAGTCATTCTAAAGCACAGAAAATTATTCTGGTAAGACACAGAATCTCTGCTAGGTAGGCAGATTAGACCAAAGGTAAAGGATACACTTTCATAGAATTTGTTTTTATATTGTGGGAGAAGTCCCTATATGGTGGGTGAAGGCATTAAACAAACCCATCACAACTGAGTAATCTTTGTTAAAATTTTAACATATTTTTATAGCTTCTTTTCAGATACAGTTTTTATATATAAACCAAGACAAATAAAAAACACTCTCCAGGAGTGGCCCTTCAATATGTTCTTTAATACTGTGGAAGAAACAATTTGCTTTCTAACAAACTGTGGCCCAAGGACTCTGAGGGTCCCTGAGATGTTTTCAGGGGATCTATGGGGTCAAAATCATTTTCATAATGATAATAATATATAGAGTTTTCCAGAGGCTACATGATCACAATAGATTGAATGAAGAAACCAATTTGAAAATCCACCAGTTGTTTGTTAAGCTAGACATTCAGGATATTTTTGTAAAACTGTTAAAGGGTGAGAATTTCCTCTTAAAAAAAATTTTGCTTTAGAAATATTATGTTGTTTATGTTACTACCCAATGGGTTTATCCTTGTTATTTCCCAATACATTAATAAATATTTTAAAATTCCTGTTTTGATTTTTAAACTTAAATATTGATAGTTATAACTCATATTATAAACCACTTTAACAAAATGCCAGTAGAGTCCTCAGTAACTTTTAAGACTCTAAAGGATATAGAGACCAAGCATTTGAGAACCGCTGCTTTATAAAAAAAGAAAAAAAAAAAGCACATATGCATTATATTTCTCTGTAGTTATTAGTATAGCTGTAATCATCCATATTAACTGTAACTTAATATCTACTTCACAAAGATAATTGAAGAATAGATAATTGAGAACTATCTGTCATATACAAGAATTTAGTAGACCAGCAAAGCTCATAGACACACATAATGTAATTTTTTACAGTAACCTGCACTCCTTTTATACTTTGTAAAGTAGGAAAACTGAACATAGTCATTAATATAATCAAAAGATATGGCCTCTCTGTAGCACATAAAAATAAAAAGGAAAAGTATACAAACTTGAAATTATACCTGACAGTTAATGTTTCAGTATTCTTTCCATCTTACTTTGAAATTGTCTAAGTATCCAACGATTTTCCATTAAATAACTTAATTTAATATTAGCCCAAGGTTGTAAGTTACCTAAAGATCTTGGAAATTATCTTTAAGCTGATATTCTACAAAACACAATTACAATTGACATAAAAAAGCATGTCAGAGTAATGATTCAATGAACACAAATTTATATTTTTTTCTTTTTTTATAATCGTAAACATTATGTAGGAGTAATGTTATGGTATTTGAATATACTGTATAAGTTTGGGAAACACAAACCCACATAAAATAAAATGTATGATTGCTTTATAATTAATGGTGATAAATTAGAGAAAAGACATATCTGAATTTTTTAAAGACTTTATTGTTTTGGAGCAGCTTAAGGTTCACAGCAAAACTGAAAGGGAGGTACTTCCCATACACTCCTCCAGCCCAAAGCTTCCCCTACTATGAGCATCCCTCACCTCAGTGGCATGTTTGTTAATCTGGGCCTACGTTGACATGTCATTGTCACCCAGTCTGTGGTTTATGTTAGGGTTTACTCTTGGTATTGTACATTTGGTGGGTTTAGACAAGTGTATAATGACATGTATCCATCATTATAGAGTATTTTCACTGCCCTAAAAATCCTCTGTGAATTTTTACACCAAAACTATTAAACGAGTTTCATATGCCAAAGAGTTATCTTAATTGTATGGACTTGGATTTTTAAAATATTCCTGAGTTATTTTTTGTAAGAATAAAATTTATCTAACACACTTAAAATATCAGAAGATTAATATCTTCCTTTTCTGAAAATTGTAGTAGTAATTTCCATTTTTATAAGTGCTTATTTATTATTATAAAGGTAATAAGAACAGAGCTCCTTTAATTTAAGAGATTTTATCATCTAACTCATTAATGCTCTCTGGAATTAGGCAAACATTTCACACCCTTACAGTAAGAAGTGAAGGCCTTTCTGCATTATGGACACACACACACTAAGAGACACATAGAGAACTTAGACTTCAGTTTCTTACAACTTCAGCTGTGTGTCAGGAGTAAACAGAGAAACACCAAAACTTACTGGTCCAGTTATCAAAGAGCTGTTCTTTCCAATGGGCACAAAATCCTTCATTAATTTGGGATCAAACTTGACAAATAGACAAACAAATAAAAACAAAAGTGATTTGTCTGTCTCCCAAAAGAGAATACATCTCTGTCAACCATCCACAGAAGTTACCAAGTGGACAACTTACAAGACCAAGTTCCCAATCACTGATGCCACCCCAGGAGAATAACTAGAAAGAAAAAGAAAACAAAGACTGTGTAGAGAAACAGAGTCAACGAAGTTAAAAATCTATTGCCACTTGGAATTCACTCTGAAAGCCAATAGAGGCATACCTGGGCTTCCACTTCCTGTGAAGTGTCCTTCTCAGCCACGTAGCTTACCTGCCCTGTCAGGTGAATTCGTTGGACATCTTGGTGGATGATATCCCAAAGTGTTAAGATAATTTTAAAGGTGAATAAAATTATGAGTCCCATACAAATATAAAATGGACAATGTCAAATATCTTGTTAACTCGTTAATTACAAGAGAACCAGTAAACTATTAAAAACCCATTCAAAGGAGACTCCAAACAACAGAAACATACACAAGCAATTATGAGTACTGACATGAATTTAACGGACGCAGAACTGGCTTCTTTGGGCTGAGGAGGGAAAACAATTCCACCTGCACCAGACAAAATTCACATTTGTATTCAGGCCAGTCTTCTACACCCTCCAGAGTAGTAAAATAGCTCAAAGTTAATGAAAGGCACAGACCACACTATAGGATCAGGTAACTTAGAGCGTTAGACACAGCCCAGAATTCTAAAGGGCACCCTGGCTGGTTTTCTTTTAAAATGTGCCACCTTCTGCATTTGTCTGATTAATTCTTCATGGGTAGGTTCAGGTTAAGCATTTTTTGGCAAGGCCACTTCATAGGTGATGAGCTTCTGATACTGTTGTGATCACGGTTCCAGGGATACAGTGCTGAGTCTCTGCCGTCTTAGGGCACACTTTGTAGGTGGGGATCCAGATGTGGGACAATTATAACTGCACCTCAAGTGCTCCAAAGTATGATGAAGTTTTCTGACACACCATACCTGAGTGCTCAAGGATCAGAGAAGAGAACTGTAGCAACTAACATTTTACTTGAGTTAACTTTGGTGTTGGGAAGGGCATATGAGGGTGGGGTAGAAAGGAGGGAAGAGGAAGGAGGGACCTGGGAAAGCCCCAAGAATGGAGCCTGCGGATCTCAGTTTGAAAAAAACCCAGAACAAGTAGCGAGACATCCGGTGATTGTTGAGAAGTCAGATAACGTGTAAGCCCATTAAGAATTTCAGCTCCTAGGCTTAGAGCAGTGGGAAACCGCTGAAGCATCTAGGCTGCGGATCACCTGATGCTGTTTGTGGATGTTCGACTGTCACTCCAACATCACGAGGGATAGGACTGGAGGGGAGCAAGAGTGGGAGGAGAGCACCAATTTAGGGGCTCCTGGACTGTCCAGCGGAGAGGAAACCATGACTTAGACTAGGGCTTTGGCGTAGACATGAGGGGGAAAAGCATCTATTGGGGAAATCCTCCAAAGCTACATTGTCTTGTTTACCTCAGATTATATGGCAAGTAAAGCCCATGGCTCTGACTAATCTTAGCTGATTTACGGTTCCTGGATGGCTCCCACTTTCTCTCATTCACCCCTTCCTTCCTCCATCTCTTCCTTCGCCACCTAAATGTCCTGTCATCACACACCGGAGATTATCGTAGCACAGCATCACCTCCCGCAGAGAGACCCCCAGGAGCTCTTGCTGCCCACCCCTCCCATCTCACGCGTGAGGCAGTAGCGAGGCACTGGGGAGCGCTGGGCACTCAGTGAGTGGAGGAGTTACAGCTGACACTCAGTTCCCGTTCCCATCTCTCTTGTGTTTCTGTGCTTTGCACTAAATAAAGCTGAGTGCCTGGCTTGTGTCAGTGAAGAGCTCTGTGCAGAAGTCAGTTTTAGCTGAGTTCTGAAAAATGTACAGGATTTAGCCAGCTGAAGAACAATCCAGCCCAGGGAAGGAGCTGTGTAAATGTGTGACCGTGGGGAAACGTGTGGCCCCTTACCTTTGTCTCCTTAAATGTGCACCCTGGGCGCCTCCCGCTTGGTATTGTAGAGGAGCTGAAAGGAGGGCAGGGTGACTGCCTGGTGGTGGCGGGTACGGAGGCCAGACGACAAAGCGCTTTTACTCTGCAGACTAGTATGCATAGACTGGATCAGCACCAAGGTCCTACTCTAGAGTGCAGGGAACTGTACGCAACATCCTGGGATCAAACGTAGTGGAAAAGAATATGAAAAAGAATGCATGTGTGTGTATACCTGAGTCACTTTGCTTCCGTACAGCAGAAACTAACGCAACATTGTAAATCAACTAGACTTCAGTAAACTATTTTTTTTCAAGCGCTTTTACTAACAGCTCTACCTGGAACTGTAGGTACTAAGAAATGAGACAAATGTCAGTTGAATGTTTGGACCAAAAAACAAATAGGTCCAGAGACATAAGAGGAGAAAGAGAGGAAGGTAGAGCCAGGAGGGCAGCGTTTGAGGAGGAGCTAGGGCTGGGGTGTTGACTGATTTGGGGGAGAGCCTTGCAGCCCTCCGTGGGGTGGAAGGCGCCAGGCAGGGTGCAGACAGATGACAGTGAGTAACAGACCTTCCCTCAGATGTAGCAGGAAGTGGACAGAAGAGAAGCAGTATTCAAAGAGAGCTCCCAAATGATAACTTGAAAAAAATTATTTTATGAAGCTAAACATCTGTTATTATTATGGCGACCATATAGTTTGGGGGTGAAAGGAGGCATTATGAATAATTTTCTGGACAACGGAAAGAAACTGGGACTTTCTGGGCAGACCAGACAGATGAGACATCATTCAGTTTGGCTCTGTAACCACCTGAAATTCTCAGTGGCACAGAAGGAGAAGACATGTTTCTTGCTCCTGTGTCTGCAGGTCAGCTGGGGTTTGTTTCATTGGGCTGCACAGTGCTGGACTCAGGTCTGCTCTGTGTTCTGGGACCAGCAACCGGCAGGAGCTGTTTTTCTCAAGGTGACTGCAGAAGTGCAAGAGGGCAACCCAGCATCTCACCCCCGCTCACTTCAAGTCCCATTGGCCCAAGCACATCCTGGGGAAGTTAACAGTTCACCCACCATGAAGACTAGAAGCCCGTGGCAGAGTGTTGCTGCTATTACCAGTAGTAAATGAAGGGAGTGAGAACTGAGACAAACAATTTCACCTTGCACACCTGATCGTCCTAGTTATTATGAATATAGATTTCTTTTAACAATTCAGAAAAGAGAAGTAGAAATTAATAAGGATAAAATTGGTATTCTATAGGTGGGTCCGATTTTTCTAACTCTACACTCTAAAATAGCTTTAAATTTTCACAAGCCTTATCATCCTCATGCTGCAGTCACTTTCTTTTGTATGTTTTATTCTCCTTACTGTTGTTATAATGTCATTTCTGTTATTTTCTTTTTGTTCTTTTTTGATATACTCATTTCCCTTATTCTGCAGTTGTGTAGGGTCTTGTTGCTCCCCAACCAAGAAAAAACAAAGGCATTTCCATACAGAATTGAGAAGAATTTCTTGTGCTATTATTTCAGTTTCTACAAGCCTTTAAACTGTGGGAAATCCTCTGGATTATGTGACGATGCTTCCTTAAGATAAGTGAAGTCATTTTGCATCTCTCATACTTTGTGTGACATCGTTGCATCCACCTCTGTGGCTCTGGCACCTCTTCACCTCTTTCTATTATGAATACTCTCCTGCTAGACTCCAGATCCCTGGTATTTTTCTCTTGGCCAGAGTAGAGCGCTGCTGCTCAACTCCTCTTCAGCCAAGCTCTTGACTGACAACGTTGAAGCATCTGTAAACTTCTGAAAGGAATAGTTTGACATGGGGAAACTGCTGAAGGCTTTTCACTGTCCCGCTAAACTCCTGGATAACCTTGACTTCAGTGGGTGAATTATTTTCCTTTCCTTTTCATGCTCTGCAATCTCCTAATTGGTAAGAAATGAAAACGTTTAATTCTCTTGAAATCACAGCTTTGTCTTTAACATCATGTTTGTATGCACTTTGATAATCACGGCTGTTGAAATCTCTCTGCCTTCCAAAGGGGACAGTCTAAGTGATCCACAGCAGTCACCATCGTCAACACTTTCATACTTATAAACTATTATTAAACATGTTGATTTCTTTTTAAGTTTAGAGGAAGTATCCACTTGTGGTTTCTTTCAGAACAGTATCTCTTCTAATGGCATTGTTAAAATGGAGAATACATCTTTCTCAGGTTTGTTGTTGGTCGCACAGAGCAGGAGCATGTGATGCTATAGGAGCCTGTGGGTGTCGGCACCGCTGGCAGGTGGGGGGGGAAGTGGCCACACTCAGGGAGCTCCTCCGGGACCCTACTGACCGTGTGTCAGGCAGAAACAGAAGAAGAGCAGACCCAATCCTCAAGTCTTAATGATAATGTAGTCTTTTGCTTTTTTTTTTTTTTTAAGGAAAAGCTCTTTGTATAGCAAAAATAATACCAAAATCACCCCTAAAAAGCATGGAGGTAGTAAAGAAAAAGGAAAAGTAACCACTGCTAAAATGCCTTCTGGTTGTAAACCCATGTGATGGACAATACACAGTGACTTAGCCTTTTGACAGGCCTGCATCTAATAGCTCTGAAGTATAAAGGAAAAACACTTCTGCATGCGTCTCTCCTTTACTCTCCCACTATCACCACATAATACTTCATCCTATTACCACGCAATACTTTGTCCTATTACCACATAATACTTCATAATATTACCACGTGATACTGTGTAATATTACCACATAATACTAATATTACCACATAAGAGCGACACCAGATGCGTGGGTTTTCCCACATCAAGCAAATTTCCGATACCAGCTAGGTACCCTACAGTTCAACTCCGTTCTGACACGAACCAGAGTTAAAGCAGACCCCACACATTAAGGGCTCGTCCCACAAGACCACCCCACTTCAGATGCCAATTGCAAGTAGCAGGTCCCCAGGTTACCCACAGATTTTGTCTGCCTTAGCTACAAATCAGAGGTTCCCATGACCCCGCCTCCTGGATTCGGTCATTTGCTAGAACAGCCCACAAAATTCAGGGAAACACTTACGTTTACTAGTTTATTATACAATAAAGGATATGCTAAAGGATATGGATGAACAGCCAGATGGAAAGATACACAGGACAAGGTCTGGAAGGGTCTTGAATGCAGGAACTTTTGTCCCCATGAAGTTGGGGTGCACCACCCTCCAGCATGTAATAGATATGTTCACCAACCCAGAAGCTCTGCAAAACCCAGACTGCTGGCATATTTTTGGAGGCTCCATCATGGAGGCATGATAGATTATTAACTCCATCCCCAGCCACTTCCTGAAGAATGGGGGCTGGCGGAAGAAGTAGAGCTGAAAGTTCCAAGCTTCTAATCAAGGCTTGGTCTTTCTGGTGACCAGCCCCCATCCAGGAACCCAAGAGATACTTCGCTGGAACAAAAGACATTACTATCACCCAGGAAATTCCAAGAGATTTAGGAGCTCAGTGTCAGATGCGCCTGTCACTCAGGAAGTTGCAAAGGTCTTAGGAGCTCTGTGTTAGGAACCAGGGACAGAGAACAATGTATATTTTTCTTGTTGTATTACACTCAGTTTTTTATTTAAAAATGTATGTTTAATCTCCTTATTTGGATCCATGGTATGTAGACCATTCTTATTGTCCAAGGATACACCATAAAGATGGGGTGTTTGCTCATTCCTGTATTGTCTTCAGTTACACTGATTAATCTTTTCTCTTTTCCTTATAGGTTCTATTTCTGATTTCCTTAGTAATTTATTTTTACCCACATCCCTCTCTTCACTGTCATAATCTTCTTTAAAATGTGTATTCTCCAGTTGGAATACTCAAGTCCATATGTGTGAGCACCTCAGTTACCACCTAATATCCCAATGTATATGGTGATGCTTGTACGCCAGGGTCGACAGGACCCTGCATGGCTGAATGTGGGCTCAGATGCAGGTTAATCAGAGGGTGTCCCTAGTCCAGTTCATTCAGAATTTCTGGGGTTATAGAGGATCTCTTTGTGGTAGCAGTTTGGATAACTTGGTCCAGACCACTGTGAGGGAATCCCAGGGACCCCAGAAGCTTCCTGATAACAAAGATGTGCTAGGGCCCTCTCTAGGTAGGTAGTGGTTCTGACTGTGAGTCCAAATGCCCGGACAGCAGTGGTATTTAGCATCACAGCTAAATGTCTTGTTTCACTTCTTATTTTGGTTCCTGCATAGTTTTATGCAAAGAGTCACTCAGACATCTCTCTCAGCTTCTTCAGTGGATTAGTGTAATAATACTGACTTCAGCTCCTTATGTGGGGAATCGAATGACTTGTAGGTGAAAATGTTGTGAATGCCACACACACACACAAAAATCTGAATTATGTAAGGGTAGTAACGTTGTCTTTACTAAAAAAAACAAAAAACACTGCACTTAAGAGTGGCGAGGTCCTGATTGGGAGCTACCTGGACAGCATCAGCAGCCCTCAGGCCCCCTTTCTCACTCCCAAATCTGGCTTCTCTCTCCTCGGCAGCCATCCGCATGGAGGGCAGCGCCGGAGCCTCTCGGAGAATGGCTGTGTGTGCAAACTTGCCTCCCAGTACCTTCGTGGGACTTCACACAGGGCCTCAGGGTGCACCAGTGCCACGTCTCCTCTGACCACACACATCCATGGGTTCATTCATTCAGTTAGTCATTGTATTAGTTTTCTTTAGCTGCTGTGACAAGTTACCACAGACCTAGTGGCTTGAAAACAACACAGTTTATCATCTTGTCACTGGAAGGAGGGACTCCTTTTAGGGCCGAAGAGTGGGGTCTTGTCTAACACTCAGAAATGAATTGTCCAAGGAGACGCACATACTGACAAAGCAAAAGACTTTACTGGGAAAGGACTCCCGGGCGGGGAGCAGCAGGGTAAGGGACCCAGGAGAACTGCTCTGCTGCGTGCTCGCAGCCTCAGGGTTTATGGTAATGGGGTCAGTTTCTGGGTTGTCTCTGGCCGGTCATCTTTCTTGTGCCCATATTTGGTCTGACTCAAGGTCCTTTCTGGCGGCGTACACATCTCTCAGCCAAGGTGGATTCCAGCGTGAGGGTTTCCGGGAGGTTGGCAGGACATATTATGGGCTGGCGTCTCCTCCCTCCTTTGGTCCCCTCCCAAGTTCTCCTGGTTAGTTTTCAGCAGCACCATGTTCCTTATCGGGCCCTCCTGTTGTGAGACAGCTCAGGGAAGCCGTTGTTACCATGCCTGCCCAAGACAGGTGGTTTCGGTCAGTGGTTCCCTAACATTCTTACTGTTCTATATGTTAGAAGTCCTAAAATCAAGGGGTCACAGAGATGTGTTCCTTTCTGGAGGTGCATAGGGAGAGTTTGTTTTCTTGCCTTTTCCAGCTTCTAGCAGCTGCCAGCATTCCCTGGAGCTAGCCCCCTACCATCTTCAAAGCCAGCAGTGGCCAACTGTGTCTTTCTCACACTGTTATCATTTTAACACTGACCACTCTGCCTTTCTCTTCTACCATTTAAGGACCTTTGTGATTACGTTGGTACCACCTAGATAGTTCAGGCTACTCTCCCTATTTAAGGTCAGCTGATTATCAACACTACTTCCATGTGCAAATTTAATTCCCCTTACCATGTACCAGGACATATTCCCAGGCTCCTGGGATTACGTCACAGACGTCATTGGGGTTCATTGTTCACAGTCATTCAACCAGTCATGATTACTCAGCAATTCAGAATTTCTACTATGTGCAGGAACACTAGTGTTACCATAAAGTGCTGAGCTCTGTAGGTAGAGGGGAAGAAAACATATCCCATCACAAACTGTTGCATTTCAGTGGATTTTGTTAAATGTGATAAACCTTTGATCCAGTATGACTCCAGCTTGTTTCCCAGCCAACATTTGCAGAACACTCTGTTCTCATTTTCATTTGTCCGTACATCACCCCTAATGTACTGCTTTGCATCAGATACTTTCTGGACACTATTTAATATTATACCGATTATATGCAAGATAAAGTCATACTTTATTTCATTTCACTAATAAATTATTAACTTATAATTTGGGGAGACTTTATTTCATTTCACTAATAAAATATTAACTTATAATTTGGGGAGACTTAGAAGATAATGTATCAATCACTTCTCTGGCCTAATTTCATCCATTTGTATGGATGGATAGGTAAAGTGACACCAAGAGCATGTGACCTACCCAGTTCACACACTTCCTTGAACAGAGCCTGGAACTGGTCTTCTGATCCTTATTCTGGCTCATCAGTGCTTATCTGCCCGAGGAAGAATGCAGGATTCAGGAAGATCCAACTCAGTTGCTAAAGATTTTCCGTCTTACTGAAAATTCAGTATGCAAAGGCAAAGGAAACACCTCCCTTGTTTATTCAACTATGGAAACAGGGAATCCTAGTTATCTCTTATAATTTGTAGAAGTGCTTTGAGCCTATTTTTTTTGAGGTGAAATTCACATAACATAAAACAACTTTAAATAACCTTTTTATGGGATGAACAATGTAATGGTGTTTAGTGTATTTCCTGTGTTGTGCAACCATGACCTCTATCTATTCAAAACATTTTTATCACCCCAAAATAAAACCCCATCCCCATTAAGCAGTTACTCCCACTTCCCAGTCCTCCCAGCCCGCTGCAACCACTAAATGATTTTCTGTCTCTATAGATTTATCTTTTCTGAGTATTTCATATCAGTGGAATCATACAATATTTGTCCATTTGCGTCTGGCTTCTTTCACTTAGCATAATGGTTACCAGTTTTATACATGTTGTCACATGTACCAGTACTTTATTTCTTTTTATGGTTGAAATATATATATATGTTGAAATATATGTGTACATATGTACATATATATGTATATCTATATGTGTGTGTATGTGTGTATACAATTTGGTTACCCATTCATCTGATGATGGACATTTTAGTTATTTCCACCTTATGGCTATTATGAATAGTGCTGCTATGAGTATTTGTCTAAGGTGTGCGTTTGAGTCTTCGTTTTTACTTCTTTTGGGTATATAGGAGCGTAATTGCTGGATCACATGGTAATTCTATGTTTAACTTTTTGAGGAACTTGAGCCCATTTCTCACAATGGGTCCAAGACAAGTTTAAGAAACTCCAGAGTCCTCTTCTCAACTCCGAAGTTCTTAGGGGTGGTGAGATGCTTTGAAAAATAAGCAGATTCCAGTCCTGCCTCTGGGGATCTATGTGACCCTTATCACGTTCCTTAACTAGATTCTGAGCCTCAGTTTACTCATCTGTTAAAGCTGAAAAAACACCCTCCTCTGTAGGTTTTTCCCTGAATTCATTAGGGGAAAAAAACAATATTTTCCCCAGTGAATCTTGACCTTTGACCTCAACAATGATGTCTGGCAAATTCTAAGTACGTTCTTGAACTGCCGGAGGCTGCATTCGTGTCCTGTTTGTAGGAGCGCCCCGTGGCAATGTTTGAAAGACTATGTTTCCCCTTTTACTCACATGGCACTTTCACAGTTTACACTTTCACTGACTTCTTGCTATTTTATTTGAGTACCAAGTGGATTGTCTCAACTTCCTCCCTGTTAAGTTTGTTTAAAAAACAAATCTAACATTGAATTTAATGCTGAGAAACTGACTGCTCGGAAGAATTAATTCCTCCTATGTTTTTAACAGCTTGAAAATCAGCACACAGAATTTCACGCTACATGCAAATAACTTTCCCTGGGTGTTAGGGTATTTTGGAGCCCCCTGAAGCATGAGTATGTATTCTACACTTAACCTATCTGGACTTTCCCTGAAAAATCAATTGCCAACCTAGTTTGGGAAAATTATTTTGTCCATTAGATCCTGAAATTCATTCTGAATTCTGAATTACTGATCTTCATTCATTGATTCAAAAAGTATTTATTAAAACATTTTCATGTGCCAGGCACTTTGCTAAATACTAGGCTTATGAAGTTGAATAAGTCAAATTTAGTCACTATTACAAGACTTCAAACACAGTCTAGAAGAAACAGTGATAAAAAATTCTTCAAAAAAATTATAGTAGGTATGTTTAGAGGGAAAATACAAGATAGCTAGATGCACAGGCAGGGTTACTGAATTCATACTTGGGGATCAGTGAGGCCTTCCCAGAGTGGGTGAAATTTAAGCTAAGGTCTTAAATGAATGGTAGTAATAGCAGCAGCAGCGGTACAACTAGTAATAGTACCAGTAGTACTAGTAATAGTACCAATAGTACTAGTAATAGTACTAATAGTAGTAGCAGTGGTAGTGGTAGTAGTAGGAAGAGGAGGAGGAGGAAGAGGAGAAAGGGTAAGTGTGTTTTAAATGCTCACCTTTCCCAGGCACTCTTCTAAGCTCTTGACCTAAAGTATCTCACTTTGGCCTCACAACAATCTCACAAGACAGTTACTTTTTCTAATCCCATTTTATAAATGAGAAATCTGAGCCACAGAGAGGTAACCACCCCATGTTCCCACAACTATTAAATGGCAGAGCCTGTACTCAAATCCAGACAGAGATTCAATAGCAAGTTCAGCTGAGGGGAGAACAGAGCTGGCAAAAGTATCTGAAAGTAAGGGAACAGCATTTATGAAGGATTGAAAGGGAGCAAGAGAGTGTGGAACATCAAGGAACTGACAGTTGAGTACACTAGAGCACAAAGTGCAAAGGCACTGGGGCAGACAGGGAGAGGTGGAGCTGGATGACCAAGCTGGGCCAGATCATGAAGGACCTTGTAAGTTACATCAAAAATTTGCATTAGCAGAATTTGATGATTACCCAGTGGTTACATAACAGAGTTTCCTTTTTCTTAGGAGACACTCATTGAATTATTTGGGGTAAAGGGTCATGATGTCTGCAACTTGCTCTCAAACAGCTCAGCAAACATATAACAACAACAATAATAATTTATATATACTAATAAATATATATTATATATATTAAATAGATGATGATGGTCATGATGATGTTCATGATGAGAGAGAGAGATAGGCAGATAGAAAGCAAAGTTTTAGAATCTACCTACCCAGTCATTTTTTTCATGCACAGTTTCTACACACTGGGTGTCATTTCTACATAGAATTTTATACCCTACCCTTTTCATCTCAGTTATAGCTGAAACATTTCCCATATTATTGAACACCCATCATAAACATTATTTTAATGGGTGCGTAAGATTTCTTTTTTCAATTGCTTTTTGTTCTTGTTCTTCTTCTTGACCCCCTTCACCCATTTCTCCCACCCACTAACCCCCAACTTTGACAGCCACTCATCTGTTCTCTGTATCTGTGAGCTTGGTTTTTTATTTGGTTTGCTTGGGTTAGAATCCACATATAAGAGAGATCATATGGTATTTGTCTTTCTCTCTCTGACTTATTTCATTTAACATAATGTCCTCAAGGTCCATCCATGTTGTCACGCATGGCAAGATTTCATTATCTTTATGGCTGAATAATATTTCATTTTTATGTGTGTAAATATTTTCTTTATTCATTCAGCAAACAATGGACACTTACCCATTGTTTCCATGTCTTGGCTATTGTAAATAAAACTGCAGTGAACATGGGGGTGCAGATATCTTTTTGAGTTAGTGTTTTCATTTTCTTCAAATAAATATTCAGAAGTGGAATTTCTGGATCATATGGTAGTTCTATTTTTAATTTTATGAGGAATATCTACACTGTTTTCCATTCTGGCTGCACTGATTTACATTCCTAGAACAGTGCATAAGAGCTCCCTTTTCTCCACATCCTCACCAACACTTGTTATTTATCTTTTGATAATAGCCATTCTAGCAAGGGTGAGGTGATATCTCATTGTGATTTTGATTTGCATTTCCCTGGTGATTAGTGATGTTGAGCATCTTCTCATGCACCTGTTAGGCATCTGCATGTCTTCCTTGGAAAAATGTTTACTCAGATCTTCTACCTATTTTTTAAATCAGATTGTTTATTTGCTGTTGAGTTGTATGAGTACTTTAGATATTTTAGATATTAACCCTTTATCAGAGATATGACTCGCAAATATCTTCTCCCATCCACTCAGTTACATGTCTTATGGTTTTCAATATACAGATCTTTCACCTCCTTGGTTAAATTTATACCTAGGATTTTATTCTTTTTGATGAAATTGTAAATGGGGTTGTTTTGTTAATTTCTCTCTCTGATAATTTGTTATTAGTGCATAGAAACATGATAGATTTTTGTGTAATGATTTTTGTATCCTGCAACTTTACTGAATTTATTTATTAGTCCTAACAGTTTTTTGATGGAGTCTTTGGGGTTTTCCATATATAATATCATGTCACCTGCAAACATGACAGTTTTATTTCTTCCTTTCCAATTTCATGTTTTCCCTCTTGGCTAATTGCTCTGGCTAGGATTTCCAATGCTATGTTGAATAAAATTGGTAAGAGTGGGCATCCTTGTCTTGTTCCTGATTTTAAAGGAAAAGCTTTCAGCTTTTCATCATTGAGTACGATGTTAGCTGAGAGCTTGTCATATATGGCCTTTATTATGTTGAGGTATATTCCCTCCATACCCACTTTGTTGAAAGCTTTTATCGTAAATGGATGTTGAATTTTGTCAAGTGCTTTTTCTGCATCTATTGAGATGGCCATACAATTTTTATCCTTCACTTTGTTAATGTGGTATATCACACTGACTTATTTGTGGTTGATGAACCACCCTTGCATCCCTAGAATATATCCCACTTGTTCAGGGCGTATGATCCTTTCAACGTATTGTTGAATTCAATTTGCTAATATTTTTTTTTGAGGATTTTTGCATCTATGTTCATCTGAGACTTAGCGTCCATAGACAGCCACAACAGGAAATAGTGCTAAGCGAACTGGATTGTGGTCTGTTTAAACTTCAGTTGTGAAATATAATCATAGTTAAAATAATAGCATCAATTTTTTATTATAATTAATCATCTTCTTTATTATAAATTCCAAAATGTGTGAAAGTTGAAAACAAACTGAAATCTCTCTAAAACCTTCTCTGTTAACTTTGCCTAATGCTGGCCTCTTTGTTCTTGACCCCTTTGTAATCATTTTCTGTATTTCCAGAATTAAGACCTCCTTACAGGTTACACAGTATCTAATCATGAGTAACGTATATTCTAGAACTTTTGTATGGCAACATACAATGCTGACATATGTTACTCCATTTCATTCACTAATTACTCCATGTAGCTATGTCATGTCTTAAACAAATTATGAAATTCTGGTTCAGGACCTAGAAATTTAGGCTTGTTTCCACGTGCATACACGTAGGCATGCGCGCGCACGCACACACACACATACACATCTGTGTTTATGCCTACCCTTAACAAATTACTGTCTAATATGAGAGAAAGAAGTAAGTATGAGTGTCTGCATGCAATGTGAGGAGTGACAGACATTGGTCTTGCACACCATGGCAAAAATGTGGGGCAGCAACTAAACGGACTCTGAATAAGGTAGCTGGAAATGAGGGCACATTGGAGGATTAGGAAAATCGTTTTTTAAAACCATAGACTTAATGAGAATGGTAAGGCACAAGCAGGGAATATTTAGAAAAAAAGATGGGAAATAAAGTTTTCCTAGGCAGCTGATGCTCTGCCAAATGCTCCTACATTTGACAACAGAGGGGTTTACTAGAGTCTCTTTTGTTTGAATCCTGAGTGGCAACAAAATGTTAATCATGTATTACTTGCCTTATTGTAGGTAACTGTTAATTTTCTGGGCTTTTTAAACATGAATCAGAATTAGATGTGGGATTTCTTATTGCTTATGAGAAATTCAGTCAACATTTCTCAGATTTAACCAGTTGAGGCTGACATCTGCCTTGTAGCATCCTGGAGAATCCACTTTCTTCTGGTAAATGAACTGGTGTTCTACAAGAAATGGTGCAAAGGCCCTTATATCTGTGTTCATTTCAGTTGTCAGCCTATCATATGCTACTTGTGTTCTTACTAAGAATTAGGAGTAGATCAGAGGACGATGTTTCAGAAAGCTTCAACAAGGAGATTTTCTGACAGATCAATAAATGCCACCCTATGGTGTAGGACACATTCCTGATGATTTTCCTCAGTGGGTGAAGCAGAAGATCATTTTAACGATTAAAAACCCGTGCTTAGCACCCTTGCTATGGAGGAGAAGAATCTGATCCCTCAACTCTTGCCTCAGTGTTGCTATCACTACTTACAAAGCTGTTGAAATGCTGACACAGTTCTTTAATCAAGTTGGCCAGTTCCCTGGAAAATCTCCCTGGCACTTTTCAGCATGAGCGTTTGCTCTGTGAGGTCATTGGAATAGCTTAGTACATATTGTTGACTGGCCGACTGAGGATCTGGCTGCCCCTTTAAATTATTGGCCCTGTACTTGGAGCATTTCTGAAGACTTCTCAGTGGTTTGGGAACAGGAAAATGCATAGTGGTCTGATCATAAAAAGGAATACCTGAAACCTTTCACCCTATAGAGCAAGCTATATTCTTAGTTTTCTGAAGGAAAGTCTCAGGATACCCTCTCTAGGAGAAAGATAATGCTATTATTAACGTGTAATTACGACAGAGTTATTTATTTATTTATTTAATTTTTTAAAACATATTTATTGGAGTATAATTGCTTTACAATGGTGTGTTAGTTTCTGCTTTATAACAAAGTGAATCAGTTATACATATATGTATGTTCCCATATCTCTTCCCTCTTGCGTCTCCCTCCCACCCTCCCTATCCCACCCCTCTAGGTGGTCACAAAGCACCGAGCTGATCTCCCTGTGCTATGCGGCTGCTTCCCACTAGCTATCTGTTTTACGTTTGGTAGTGTATGTATGTCCATGCCACTCTCTCACTTCGTCCCAGCTTACCCTTCCCTCTCCCCGTATCCTCAAGTCCATTCTCTAGTAGCTCTGTGTCTTTATTCCCGTCTTACCCCTAATTTATTTATTTTTAAAGTAAACTTTTTACAATTCGTGAACGCGTACAAGCTTCACAAATCTTGTTTATGCCTTGATGCATTTTGATAACTTTATTGGGGTATAATTTACAAATCATGCGAATCACCTGGTGTAAGTGTGCAGTTAGACAGTAAATATGTACCAGTGTGCAACCATCATCACACACAGTTTTAGAATGCTTCTGTCACCCTAAAAAGTTTCCTCCTGCATATTTAAGACATCCCCACTCCCACCCTCAGCCCCAGGCAATCAGTGATCTGTTCTCTGCTTATAGAGTTTTGCCTTTTCTAGAAATTCCATGTAAATGGAATCATTCAATATGCAATCTGTCATCTGGCTGATTTCCCTCAGCATAATTATTTTGAGATTTTTTTCAGAGTTGTTGTGTGTATCTGTCTTCTTGATGAGCAAAATCCCACTGAATGGATATGAAGCATTTGGTTTATCTGCTCACCAGTTGATGGACATTTGTATTGTTTCTAGTTGAGATTATTATGACTTGAGCTATGGGCATTTGTGTACAAGTCTTTGTGTGGTTAAATGCTTTCATTTCTTTCAGTTGGATACCTCAGAGAGGAATCACTGGGTCCTATGGTCATGTGTGTTTAATATTTTAAAAAATTACTTAAATGTTTTCAAAGTGGCTGTAACATTTTACAATCCCATCAAAGCAGAGGGGTTCCAGTTTCTCCACATCTTCACCAACTTGATATTTTCAGTCTTTTTCATTCTGGCCATTTTAGTGGGTATGTAGTGGTCTTTTACTGTGGTTTTAACTTACATCTCTCTAATTACTAGTCCTACTGAGCATCTTTTTCATGTGCTTATTAAGCAGTCATATATGTTGTTTAGTGAAATCTCTTTTCAAATATTTTACCTAATTATGGCATTTTTTTAAATCATACAACATGCTGGAATGTTTGCTGTGTACATAGAAGTTGAGATGCCCTTCCTTAGAAGTAAAAGAACTTGCCCCACTGAGCTTTTAAAGCATTTTATGTGATACAAAAATGATGCACCATGGTCATGTCAGTTAAGAGATATTTGTATACAAAACAATATTTTTCATAGCTAATGAGATTCTAAATCTAACTTTTGGCATCAAAATCATTATTGTTCTCCCATTTGGTTCTCTGTTTTTTATAGATTTGTTCATAATTCATGGTTAAAAAAGAATAAAAGCTGTCTACCTCACAAGGGGCTGAGCTGCATCTCCCCTGCAACTTTTCCATGAGAACTACTTATTGTTAATTATGATTAAAATAATAACTCTTTAACAAAGCATGAGTAACTTAGATTAATCAGCTGCTTTCCAGGCAGATACTTCCTGGGATCCCTAGGGTTTTCATCAGCAAATTGTAGTAATGATGCTGCTTTGCATGGTGCTTTTGTTTTAGTGGTAAATATGTGAATTGATTACCCATGAGCCCAGGTCGTGATGTACTGTTGTTTTGCTTTATTCTTTATTATGTTAGGAATCGTAAACAGCAGGGGGCTGATATCTACTACACGGTCACCTTGGAACTTCTAATATGGAAACCTAAATGAATTCTTTGTTACCGTAAATTACAAACAGAACAACAGCAGCCTGCTTCCACACTTATAAATATGTATGTCCTTCCCACCCATGAAATTATGGTGAAGGATAGATCAAAGTGAATTAGCACCTGTCAAGGAAATTTGATAGGTCATTCTGTGCTGTAATGTTATTCCCTTTTCTTCTGAGTGTGACATAATAGCCAAACTCTGCATCTAGCTCTCCTTTGCCCATTGTGGTTAACAGCAGTTCAAATGTGGAAATGAATCACCTGGTATATTACTTCTATGCAGCAGGAGGCAAATTGAAAACTAAATTTTTACAATGAAAATGAGTTTGACTGTATTTAGACTCTGACTGTTGCTTAGTGTTTGTAGCTACTGTAGTGTTACGCCGTTGTGTATCTAAACATTGTAAAATCTGTTGCTATGAACCTCTTAGGTTTTCATAAAAATCCAAAGCTAGCAGTCCTAAAAATCTATTCACTTGACCATATAATTTTCCTAGCCTTATTGACAGTAAGAATGCTTCCATCATCATAACCTATTGTTTTCACACATCAGAATGCCAAGAAACCATCAAATAAAACTCTCATTACTACCACAAATATTAATCCCAAAATGTTTTTTAAATGTTATGGAATTTTTAAAGGGGGAATCCAAAACACATGGCATAAATTTGAGGTGGAAATGAAACAATTAAAAATAAAGAACTAAATGCTTTATGTTTATAAGATTGGTATAATTCAGAAAAGAAAGATAAAGAAGGTTAAAATTTAAATAAAGGAAGTAAAAAAAAAAAGAGAACAGGAGATAGCAGGGAAGAGGGAATGAATAGTAAATAAAGGACCAATTTTGACTAAAGAGCAAATACCAACAGAACCCAAACTACTGTAGTAGACTCGTAACTCCTTTCTTCTTGGCTTTATCCTGCATCCTTCTAATGACATCATTTTAAAAATTCAAATGTAATCATATCAGTCATTCATGATAATATTTTTCCACTTAATGGCTTTAAATTTTTATTTACTTCTTTATTTGTTTGCTTTGAATTTGGCTTGCAACACTCAGCTACTGGCAATGTACATTGTATTCTTACAGAGTTATATTGCAATTCAAACTACTTTCCGTTGTCCTTGCTCAATTATATATGAGCTTTGCTGTTTCATAAATGGTTCCATCTTCTTGATATTCTCATGAGTTTTCTCTTAATCTCTCATTTCTCTATAAGCCTTCCAGAGTACCTTTTGGTTCTATGGAGCCTGAAACACCAAAATAGACTTAAATTTTCTTATTGAAAAATTCCCAAAAATTCATACATAATACAGCCTTCAAACATAACAAGAATGTTAGTGTTCTTAACACCTTTTGTGACATTTGGTTGTTCAGGGTTCCAACTGGGTGTATCTATTCTTTTCCTTTTTCTTTCTTTTGTCTTTCTAACCAAATAGGAGTAATGCTTCTTTTTTTTTTTTTTCAGTAAATGCATAGCTATTTTCTTTGCCAGTTGATACAGTTAGAAATAAATTTTATATCAATTTGTTAGTCATAATTCGGGTTCCACATCTACGATCGTCCTTCAAGTTTGCACTGTGGGTTCATGCTCATTCATTATTCGATTTGAAGTGACTCTCTCTCTCTCTCTCTCAGGTAACTATTCATATTTTTGATCATGATACTATGTCTATTTGGACATTTCCCTATTATTTATTCATATATTCCAAAACGTTTTCCAAATGAGAATGCTTAATGGAACTATCACCCCAATCACACAAGTTTGAATCTGCACCACCCTGCTAGATCCACAAACTGATCGCATACCCATATGACACACAGCGTGCTGTGGGGCATGAAAACGTTCCAGTTCCACAAGATTTTCAAGGTCTGCTTGCCTCTGATGATGTTTTAGATTTGGTCTGTCACACTCGCCTAGCAGAGATCATCCAGTTCCCACATTTACAAGGGAAAACACAAAAGATATTAAGAAACCTAACACTTTGATATAAAGGCTTGTGTTTTTTGATAAGGAAATTAAAAATCTGCTTTTGTTTTCAAGCCCTTAAAAATACATCAGAACAGGGCTTCCCTGGTGGCGCAGTGGTTGAGAATCTGCCTGCCAATGCAGGGGACACGGGTTCGAGCCCTGGTCTGGGAAGATCCCACGTGCCGCGGAGGAGCTGGGCCCGTGAGCCACAATTACTGAGCCTGCGCGTCTGGAGCCTGTGTTCCGCAACAAGAGAGGCCGCGATAGTGAGAGGCCCACGCACCACGATGAAGAGGGGCCCCCGCTTGCCACAACTAGAGAAAGCCCTCACACAGAAACGAAGACCCAACACAGCCATAAATAAATAAATAAACAAATATTAAAAAAAAAAAAAAACATCAGAACAGCTTCTGGGAATTTGTCGACTCTCCTGGGCCTCAGCCTGATTCTGTGATTCTCTGAGCTACCCTGATGCTCAGTGCTTCCCAGCCCATCTTCTCCCTGCAAGTTGATTGGAAACCTCTGGAGTGCCCGGGGTGAAACTGGCCCCCAAAATCAAAAGGCCAAGAGAGACTGAAGAAAGAGGCCACCCACTCCAGATAGATATTGTGGCTGGTCACCAATTTGAAGGAAATTCGGTGATTCTTTGGATTTGCATGTCTACTCTCTCAGCCGTGTGGCTGACAGGGTCTTGGTGCTCCAGCCGGGTGTCAAGCCGGTGCCTCTGAGGTGGGAGAGCTGAGCTCAGGACATTTGTCCACCAGAGACCTCCCGTTTCCATGTAATATCAAACATCAAAAGCTCTCCCAGAGATCTCCATCTCAACGTTAAGACCCAGCTCCACTCAGTGACCAGCAAGCTACAGTGCTGGACACCCTATGCCAAACAACTAGCAAGACAGGAACACAACACCACCCATTAGCAGAGGGGCTGCCTAAAATCATAATAAGGTCACAGACACCCCCAAATCCACCACCAGACACAGTCCTGCCCACCAGAAAGACAAGATCCAGCCTTATCCACCAGAACACAGGCACTAGTCCCCTCCACCAGGAAGCCTACACAACCCACTGAACCAACCATAGCCACTGGGGACGGACACCATAAACAACAGGAACTACGAACCTGCAGCCTGCCAAAAGGAGACACCAAACACAGTAAGTTAAGCAAAGTGAGAAGACAGAGAAACACACAGCAGATGAAGGAGCAAGATAAAAACCCACCAGACCAAACGAATGAAGAGGAAATAGGCAGTCTCCCTGAAAAAGAATTCAGAACAATGATAGTAAAGATGATCCAAAATCTTGGAAATAGAATGGAGAAAATACAAGAAACAAGGACCTAGAAGAACTAAAGAGAAAACAAACAATGATGAACAGCACAATAAATGAAATTAAAAATTCTCTAGAAGGAATCAATAGCAGAATAACTGAGACAGAAGAACGGATAAGTGACCTGGAAGATAAAATAGTGGAAATAACTACTGCAGAGCAGAATAAAGGAAAAAGAATGAAAAGAATTGAGGACAGTCTTAGAGACCTCTGGGACAAAATTAAATGCACCAACATTCAAATTATAGGGGTCCTAGAAGAAGAGAAAAAGAAAGGGACTGAGAAAATATTTGAAGAGATTATAGTTGAAAACTTCCCTAATATGGGAAAGGAAATAGTCAATCAAGTCCAGGAAGCACAAAGAGTCCCATGCAGGATAAATCCAAGGAGAAACACACCAAGACGCATATAAATCAAACTATCAAAAATTAAATACAAAGAAAAAATATTAAAAGCAGCAAGGGAAAAACAACAAATAACATACAAGGGAATCCCCATAAGGTTAACAGCTGATCCTTCAGCAGAAACTCTGCAAGCCAGAAGGGAGTGGCAGGACATATTTAAAGTGATGAAAGGGAAAAACCTACAACTAAGATTTCTCTACCCAGCAAGGATCTCATTCAGATTCCACATAGAAAGTAAAACCTTTACAGACATGCAAAAGCTAAGAGGATTTAGCACCACCAAAGCAGCTTTACAACAAATGCTAAAGGAACTTCTCTAAGCAGGAAACACAAGAAAAGGAAAAGACCTACAATAACAAATCCAAAACAAGTAAGAAAATGGTAATAGGAACATACATATCGATAACTACCTTAAATGTAAATGGATTAAATGCTCCAACCAAAAGACATAGACTGGCTGAATGGATACAAAAACAAGACCCGTATATATGCTGTCTACAAGAGACCCACTTCAGACCTAGGGACACATACAGACTGAAAGTGAGGGGATAGAAAAAGATCGTCCATGCAAATGGAAATCAAAAGAAAGCTGGAGTAACAATACTCATATCAGATAAAATAGACTTTAAAATAAAGACTGTTACAAGAGACAAGGAAGGACACTACGTAATGATAAAGGGATCAATCCAAGAAGAAGAAATAACAATTATAAATATATATGCACCCAACATAGGAGCACCTCAATACATAAGGCAACTGCTAACAGCTGTAAAAGAGGAAATCAACAGTAACACAATAATAGTGGGGGACTTTAAACACCTCACGTACACCAATGGACAGATCATCCAAACAGAAAATAAATAAGGAAACAGAAGCTTTAAATGACACAAAAGACCAGATAGATTTAATTGATATTTATAGGACATTCCATCCAAAAGCAACAGAAAACACTTTCTTCTCAAGTGCTCATGGAACATTCTCCAGGATAGATCATATCTTGGGTCACAAATCAAGCCTTGGTAAATTTAAGAAAATTGAAATCGTATCAAGTATCTTTTCTGACCACAATGCTATGAGACTAGATATCAATTACAGGAAAAAATCTGTAAAAAAATACACACATGGAGGCTAAACAATGCGTTACTAAAATAACCAAGAGATCACTGAAGAAATCAAAGAGGAAATAAAAATTACCTAGACACAAATGACAATGAAAACATGATGACCCAAAACCTATAGGATGCAGCAAAAGCAGTTCTAAGAGGGAAGTTTATAGGAATACAGTCCTACCTCAAGAAACAAGAAACATCTCAAATAAACAACCTAACCTTACACCTAAAGCAATTAGAGAAAGAGAACAAAAAAACCCCAAAGTCAACAGAAGGGAGGAAATCATAAAGATCAGATCAGAAATAAATGACAAAGAAATGAAGGAAATGATAGCAAAGATCAATAAAACGAAAAGCTGGTTCTTTGAGAAGATAAACAAAAATGATAAACCATTAGCCAGACTCATCAAGAAAAAAAGGGAGAAGACTCAAATCAATAGAATTAGAAATGAAAAAGGAGAAGTAACAATTGACCCTGCAGAAATACAAAGGATCATGAGAGATTACTACAAGCAACTATATACCAATAAAATGGACAACCTGGAAGAAATGGACAAATTCTTAGAAATGCACAACCTTCTGAGGCTGAACCAGGAAGAAATAGAAAATATAAACAGACCAATCACAAGCACTGAAATCGAAACTGTGACTATAAATCTTCCAACAAACAAAAGCCCAGGACCAGATGGCTTCACAGGTGAACTCTAGCAAACATTTAGAAAAGAGCTAACATCTATCCTTCTCAAACCCTTCCAGAATATATCAGAGGGAGGAACACTCCCCAACTCATTCTACGAGGCCACCATTACCCTGATACCAAAACCAGACAAAGATGTTACGAAGAAAGAAAACTACAGGCCAGTGTCACTGATGAACATAGATGCAAAAATCCTCAACAAAATACTAGCAGACAGAATCCAACAGCACATTAAAAGGAACATACACCATGAACAAGTGGGGTTTATCATAGAAATGCAAACATTCTTCAATATACATAAATCAATCAATGTGATAAACCATATTAACAAATTGAAGGAGAAAAACCATATGATCATCTCAATAGATGCAGAAAAAGCTTTTGACAATATTCAACACCCATTTATGATAAAAACCCTCCAGAAAGTAGGCATAGAGGGAACTTACCTCAACATAATAAAGGCCATATATGACAAACCCACAGCCAACATTGTTCTCAATGGTGAGCAGCTGAAAGCATTTCCACTAAGATCAGGAACAAGACAGGGTTGCCTACTCTCACCACTATTATTCAACATAATTTTGGAAGTTTTAGCCACAGCAATCAGAGAAGAAAAAGAAATAAAAGGAATCCAAATCGGAAAAGAAGAAGTAAAGCTGTCACTGTTTGCAGATGACATGATGCTATAAATAGAGAATCCTAAAGATGCTACCAGAAAACTACTAGAGCTAATCAATGAATTTGGTAAAGTAGCAGGATACAAAATTAATGCACAGAAATCTCTTGCATTCCTATACACTAGTGATGAAAAACCAGAAAGAGACATTAAGGAAACACTCCCATTTACCATTGCAACAAAAAGAATAAAATACCTAGGAGTAAACTTACCTAAGGAGACAAAAAACCTGTATGCAGAAAACTATAAGACACTGATGAAAGAAATTAAAGATGATACAAACAGATGGAGAGATATACTATGTTCTTAGATTGGAAGAATCAACATTGTGAAAATGACTATACTGCCCAAAGCAATCTACAGATTCAATGCAATCCCTATCAAACCACCAATGGCACTTTCACAGAACTAGAATAAAAAATTTCACAATTTGTGTGGAAACACAAAAGACCCCGAATAGCTGAAGCAATCTTAAGAAAGAAAAACGGAGCTGGAGGAATCAGGCTCCTGGACTTCAGACTATACTACAAAGCTACAGTAATCAAGACAGTATGGTACTGGCACAAAAACAGAAATATAGATCAATGGAACAGGATAGAAAGCCCAGAGATAAACCCACGCACATATGGTCACCTTATTTTTGATAAAGGAGGCAAGAATATACAATGGAGAAAAGATAGCCTCTTCAATAAGTGGTACTGGGAAAAGTGGACAGCTACATGTAAAAGAATGAAACTAGAACACTCCCTGACACCATACACAAAAATAAACTCAAAATGGATTAAAGACCTAAATGTAAGGCCAGACACTATAAAAGTCTCAGAGGAAAACATAGGCAGAATACTCTATGACATAAATCACAGCAAGATCCTTTTTGACCCACCTCCTAGAGAAATGGAAATAAAAACAAAATTAAACAAACGGGACCTAATGAAATTTAAAAGCTTTTGCACAGCAAAGGAAACCATAAACAAGATGAAAAGACAACCCTCAGAATGGGAGAAAATATTTGCAAATGAAGCAACCGACAAAAGATTAACCTGCAAAATTTACAAGCAGTTCATGCAGCTCAATTTCAAAAAAAACAAACAACCCAATCCAAAAAATGGGCAGAAGACCTAAATAGACATTTCTCCAAAGAAGATATATAGGTTGCCAACAAACACATGAAAGAATGCTCAACATCACTAATCATTAGAGAAATGCAAATCAAAACTACAATGAGGTATCTCCTCACACCAGTCAGAATGGCCATCATCAGAAAATCTACAAACAGTAAATGCTGGAGAGGGTGTGGAGAAAAGGGAAACCTCTTGACTGTTGGTGGGAATGTAAATTGATACAGCCACTATGGAGAACTGTATGGAGGTTTGTTAAAAAACTAAAAATAGAACTACCATATGACCCAGCAATATATTGCCCAGCAATCCCACCGCTGGGCATATACCCTGAGACAACTATAATTCAAAAAGAGTCATGTACCACAATGTTCATTGCAGCTCTGTTTACAATAGCCAGGACATGGAAGCAACCTAAGTGTCCATCGACAGATGAATGGATAAAGAAGATGTGGCACATATATACAATGGGATATTACTCAGCCATAAAAGGAAACGAAATTGAGTTATTTGTAGTGAGGTGGATGGACCTAGAGACTGTTATACGGAGTGAAGTTAAGTCAGAAAGAGAAAAACAAATACTGTATGCTAACATATGTATATGGAATCTAAAAAAAAAAAAAAAATGGTTCTGAAGAACCTACGGGCAGGACGGGAATAAAGACACAGACTTGGAGAATGAACTTGAGGACATGGGAAGGGGGAAGGGTAACCTGGGACGAAGTGAGAGAGTGGCATGGACTTATATACACTACCAAATGTAAAATAGATAGCTAGTGAGAAGCAGCCACATAGAAGAGGGAGATCAGCTTGGTGCTTTGTGACCACCTAGAGGGTGGGATAGGGAGGGTGGGAGGGAGACATAAGAGGGAGGAGATTTGGGTATATATGTATATGTATAGCTGATTCACTTTGTTATAAAGCAGAAAGTAATACACCATTGTAAAGTAATTATACTCCAATAAAGATGTTAAAAAAAATTATATATATATATATATATCAGAACAAGCATAGCTAAGTGAAGCTTGTGAGTGGGTGTGATTCTGTTTGAACATCAAATAATAAGAATAAGGTATTCTCCCACAGAACACCTTTCAGGTTCAGGAAAATTAATCTGTGGTTAAAGAACATGTGAAACAACATAATTGTTCATGATACGTATCCGTTTCCTCCCATATGAATTCAGAACCTGGGCTGAGTGCCAAGAGTTC
Source organism: Balaenoptera ricei (assembly GCF_028023285.1). NCBI lineage: Eukaryota > Metazoa > Chordata > Mammalia > Artiodactyla > Balaenopteridae > Balaenoptera > Balaenoptera ricei. The sequence goes on from NC_082650.1 coordinate 6,720,066, forward strand.
CTTAAGTGCTCCTTAGCGATGTCACCGCTCCTTAGGCAGGTTATTACTGGTGAGTCTGGGGTGGGGAGGACAGCACCCCTTGTCGGCTTGTTAGTGGAGCCTGTGGCTGCTAGTGTGTGTCTCAGCATTGGGAGCCAGTGGGGGGATGTGCTTTTCTTATTCTCCCAGAAAGTCCAGCCTTCTTCCAAATCCTCCTGATGCGGCTCCAACCTAGCAGAGAGGGATGGTGTTTGCATAATGTCACACAACACAACTCTATGTGCATATGTGAGCCCAAAGAACAGATAAAGGTTAACAGTACTCCTGTGTTCTGAGCTTGGGGGACGGCGGAGCTCTTGGCACAAAGGCCTCTCAAGATTTCACTATTTTTTCTTTTCTTTTTAATAAAAATTCCATGTTAACTACTAACATGTACAGATGGGTGTAGAGTGAAAAGTAAGTGTCTGTTTCCTCTCACACCATGTTGTCCAATTCAGTACTCCCAGTCCTCAGAGCTAATCACCATTAATAGTTTCTTGTGTCTACTTAGAAATGTTATATAAGTATACGTGTATACAAATGTGCAATATGTGTGTGCTTGTATTTCTTTCATAAAAGTTGACAAATATTATCCTACAGTCTATTCTGATCTACATCTTGATTTTTTTCACTTTATTAACATCTATATATCCTCCTAAATCGGTATGGAAAGTTCTACCTTATTCTTGTAAATAGCTACACAATAATATATTGTATAGCTGTGCTGTAATTTTTTAATAAGATTCTTATGGATGGATATGTGGAAGTCTCCAACATGTAAGATATTATAAATAATGCTTAATGAACATCTTTGTTCATGTCTTAGTCTGCTCTGGCTGCCATAACAACATATCATATACTGGGTGTCCTGAAAAACAGAAATTTATTTATCACAGTTACAGAGGCTGGGAAGTCCGAGATCAAGGTGCCAGCAGATTCAATTCTGGTGAAAGCCCTCTCAAGAATTTCTTGCAGATGGCCACCTTCTCACTGTGTCCTCACATGGCAGAGAGAGAGAGAGAAAATTCTCAGATCTCTCTTCCTCTTCTTATAAAGACACTAATGCTATCATGGGAGACCTACCATCATGACTTCATCTAAATCTGATTACCTCCCAAAGGCCCTACATCCAAGCACCATCACAGTGGAAGTGAAGCCTTCCTCTTTGTGAAGACAAACATTCATTCACTTCATAGTACTTCATATATGTTTGCATCCTTGAGTAAAATATGTTATAAAACATCTTGTTAGAAATTCTATTGCTGGGTCAAATAATATATGCACTGCATTTTTATAAACACTGATAAATTGCTCCCAGCAAGCAGTACATGAGAATACTAGCTCTGTATCATCTCCACTCTGTTAATTGTTCAGCTTTTAAATATGTTCCAATCCAATAGGCAAATAATGGAATCTCATTGCATTTTTTATAAAATTAAGAGAGCTTGAACATCTTTCAAAAGATTATTGACCCCTTATATTTTGGTCCTTTGAATTACTTCTTAAATCTTTTTGTTTATTTTTGTAGTGAGTTATTTGTCATTTTTCTAATTGATTTTAAGATCTTTTTGTATATTTAGGAAACTAGTCTTGTGATATATATTGCTTGTACTCTTCCCAGTTTGCTGTCTGACTTCTGGAGTGTTCCAGTTACCTATTGCTTCATGAGAAATTATCCCATGTCTTTTAAAAAAACGAATTTTTCTTCTCAAAATTCTGAGGGTTGTGAATTTGGACAGAGCACAGTGAGGATAGTGTGATTCTCTGTGTGATACCATACCTAGCTAGGAAGTTAAGGTGGCTGGTGGCTGGCTGGAATGGCTTGACCAGGGTCATAGTTCTGGGACCTTGTGTCAGCTAGGTGTCTTGGTTTTCCTCAATGTAGATAGACATAGGGCTCTCCTTCCCACGTAGCCCCCCCACAGGATCTCTTAATCTGGTATCTCCTGCAGAGTACCTCAACTTCTAACTTAGCAGCTCAGGACTTGCAAGAGTGCAAAGGCAGGAGCTTTGGTCTGAAACGTCTATCACATCCTGTTGGTTAGAACAGGTTACACACCCTGCCCAGATTCAAGAGGAGGGAGCTCTACAAGGGCAGCTTTCTACAAGGCATGGGGTTTTTTGGCGACCACCAATATAGCACACTACCAGAAGGTATTTTGGGTGGTTTTTTGGTTTGTTAGTTTTGTTGTCATAGGAAATTTTAAAATATTTTCTTGGTAGTCAGATACTACTTCTTTAAGGCTTCTGGTTTTAGGGCCACCTTAGAAAGGATTGCACTATTCCAAAACTAGAAAACTTTCATTCATTGTTTCTTTTAATACTTTCAGTGCTTTGATTTTTTTCACATTTAAATTTTTGTCTCATCTAGATTCACTTTATTTTTAAAGATGAAATGCAGATATGAATTAAACTTTATTTTTTGTTTATTTCAATACTGTCTATGGAATAATCCTTCATTTCCCACTGATTTGAAGGAACATCTTTATTATATACTAAATTCCAAAATTGATGTATATTTATTTCCATACTCTTTATTTGCTACTCTTCCTGAATTTCCCTACATCAACAATAACGCCACACTGTTGTGAATGGTAGATTTTTTTCAATGCTTTGAAATACATGGAAAACAGAGAGACATTTTCCAGGGTTGGGTGACATGAGATGGACAGAGGAAGCTCTTGCAAGAGGTGAGATTTCTAGCTGGGTGCAGCAACTCAGAAAGAGAAATGACTAAGAAAACACAACCCCTGGCATCACCACTTCCTTTTCTATAGAATACAGGAAGGAGATTTAAGCCTTCTTATAGATACTAAAATAAAAAATGACCAAGGGGACTATATGACTGTGTTCATCTGAATTATATTTGCTGGGTACACCTGCAAATCACTCTATCAGATGGTCCCACTCTATCAGCAGTTCCCACCTGTGGACTTGTGTCAGCTGTATGTCATGGGTGACTCCTTCACCTCCTCACTAGGGCAGTCTAGGTAGGATGGGATGGGATGGAACAGGCCCATGGGTCACAAGTCTTGGCTTCTTCTCTAGGACTGCCCATACCTGTTTTCTCTCATCTTCTGGTTCCTTCAGAAAATGGGGCAAATGAAAAGAAATGTTCTCCTCAGTTAGAGAAAGTTTATTTTATATATGTATGTAAATATAGATCACACCCCATACAAAGTTATTATAATATTATTGACTATATTCCCTGTGCTGTACATTACATCCCTGTGACTTATTTATTTTATAACTGGTGTGCAATCTATAAAAATATCAAATCACTATGTTGTACACCTGAAACTAATATAATATTGTAAGTCAACTATACTTCAATAAAATTTGCTTTAAAGTACGTGATTTTACTGCTGCATGAATAGTTGCAAAATATTATTGGTACTGATTTCTTCACTGAAAATAGCTCCTTATAGCACTACCAATCTATATTAATGCACAGAAAAAATTATTTAAATATTTCACGATTGCCAAGGAAATACTGGCATCTATAACCATGATAAAAGTCATTAAAGCACTGATTCATTCTTTCATTAATTCACTTACCAAGTAGTTATGATATGTTCCCTCTATTACAGAGTATGTATAGAAATGTATTACCACAGAGGCAGGATCTCCTCTGGTCTGTGTAAAACCTGCTTTTAGGGAGGAAAAATGTTCATACTTTTTTCAGCAAGTGAGAGTCATCCCATGTCCTGAAAGCTTAGGAAGGGTTCTGATCAGAACCACCCTGCAATCATGCTAAATTTCATATGTCCAAATTAAAGAACTGCTACTTCTTTCTTTGAAGAGAGCTCTACTGATTTTTGCGATAATTACATAAAAATCTGGATTTGAAATTAAACTCTTAGATTTTAAAAAATCACTTCAGGCAGAAGAAGGATGTAGTAAAATGTGGAATAAAATATTTTTAACCTCTGTCAAAATAATTTCATACCATTTTACTGTACTTCTTTCACCAAAGAGAATTCACTAAATCTCCAGAATACAGTTTATTTGTCAAATAGCAGGAGATGCTTTAGAAGATTTAGAAGATAGGACTGTGCTCTAAGTAACTGACAGTGTGGGAGGAGAGAGAAAGAACACACAGGAGAATTTGCAATGGACGACATAGGCTGTGTAAACAAGGTACTGATTGTGGATCCAGCAGATTCTCTGAGACCAAGACTCCTCTAGGTGTGATATGTGCACCTGTGATTAGACCTCGAGACTCTCACTTGCTCTACTGGTTCTTGGTGATTCAGAGCTAAATTGATTAAATACTGCTGTTCACACATATTTCACAAATTATGAATTTTATGTTTCAGTTTCATAGAAAATCCTTTATGTTCTTAAAGTTATACCTGTGCTAAAAGGGCTATTGTGGTCTTCTTAACCTCAGGAAATACACAGAACTGTGCAGACAGTCCTGGCTCACGTTCCCTGTCACTTACATGTTATTGTTTATGTTTATTCTGCCGTCGTCCTTCCTTTGTCTCCAATGTACACAAAAATAAATCAATGGCACAATGTTTTATTTTACGCACCAAAGTAAAGATGAAAATCTATAATTTAGAATAACTTAGCAAATATAAATTGTGAGCAAAATTTCAGTACAAATATAGACTATGTGTCTGTATGTGTAAGGATTAGACATCTGCAAATGTGGTTATTTCGCAGAAATGATTTTTAAGCATATATAGTAGTAAAGATGTTAATTACCTTAACAATGAATAATCCATGCAATACTTGTCTTCTGTTATCTTTTTTTTTCAAATAGTGACAAAGCCATTGAAGCTTTTGCCTCATTTTTAGTCAAAGCACACTGAAGTTTCTGTTAAACCACTGAAATTCTTCAAAAAACAGCACAAATAATGCATTCCAAAATGAAGTAAAGCAGTTTAGTCTCTAAAGGCAAAAAAAAAAAGAACAAAACCATAGAAATAGTACTCAAAATTACACTCCTCAGAGAGAAACTGAATATAACTCACACTATTCCCTAGAAGGTTATAAAATCAATCACAAAATTAATAGCAAAAGAAGCCCTTGGGAATAGCATTTATCATCTGACCAAGAGCAGTCAAAATGGAGCCTTGGAGTGGTGTCTTCCTTTTGCCCTTGGGCAGGATCCAGCCTATCTCCTTGAGAGGTCTCCTACCTACAGCAAAGTGAAGCTGGCTGACTCCAAAGTGCTACCCACACACACACACCGAAGTCCACTGATGCTGATGCTAGAGTCCAGGAAATGCTGTCAACATTTGGAGGGGGATTTGCTTTCAGCATGGAATCCTATCCAAGTTTTTATTAAGTGTATAAGTCTACTAGTCAAGGTTCTTCAGCGAATCTCTCTCTCTATAGATAGATACATATATATATATGTGTATATATATATATATATATATATATATATATATATATATACACATATATATATATATATATACAATAGAGAGAGATTGATTTCTTAGGAAGAATTGGCTCACACAATTACAGAGGTCCAGAAGTCCCATGACCTGCCATCTGCAAGCTGGGGACCCAGGTGTGCCAATGGTGTAATTCCAGTCTGAGTACAAAGGCCTGAGAACCAGGGGAGCTGCTGGTATAAATCTTAGATCAAGGGCAAGAGAAAACTGATGTCCCAGATCAGACAGGTAGGCAGGAAGATAAAAAGGGACAAATTCTGCCCTCCTCCACCTTTTTATTCTATTCAGTCCCTCAACAGATTGGATGACGCCCACCAACATTGGAGAGGGCAATATGCTTTATCTAGTCCAAAGATGCAAATGCCAATCTCAACCAGAAACATCCTCACAGGCACACCCAGACACAGTGGTTAATCTGGGTGCTCAGTCAGGTTGACACATAAAATTAACCATCCTAGTAAGCAAGTAAAGACATATGCAGATGTGAAGAATCCAGAAATTTTTACCTCCCATGCAGCTTTTCTGAAAATATTTATTATGTGATCTAGACTCTGACAAAGACAAGGAAATCAACAACAAAAAAAGCATAGGCAATTCAGAGTATATAAAAAGAATTACTAGAGGAGAAAAAAATGACCTAAAAATCTATTCCTAAAGAAATAAAGTTGAGACCCAAGATAAAGGAAGATAGGGGATTCAATAAGAAAATTCCAGAAAGACATCTTGGTGGCAGACCTGAAAAGGAAGGAGTCCTTTTAGAACAATCAATTAATGAAACGGTAAAAGAGCTAGAAGAGCTTAGTGTTCAGACAGAGAAGACATGTTTATTCTGTCAACAAGAAGAAAGAAAGGCAATTTGACACTCAAGAAAAGCAAAAGTTTGTACCAGAAAACTATCCATGTATAAAGCAAAAAGACAAAAGTAGTTAACTGAGTACAAGAAATAATAATTCATTTGATGTGAATTTTGGAAACTTCCTCCTTTGAATGACCCATGTTTCGTAACATAGGAGTGGGACTCCTCCTTAAATTCCAACCAGAGAATACAATTGGCATAAATTTAGTATTATGAATGTGTTTATTTAACTTAATTTCCGGAATATACCTTTAGGCAAAGCATGGAAGATATAACCATTTCAGAACAAAAGGTAAATGTTACAGATCTTGAAAATATAAAAATAATGGTGGAGCTGAAGAAGGCTCAGAAGTGAGGGGGAAGGGATGGAGACACCACACAGACCCTCATTTCTTCATTTTACATTATGGATAGTGAGGATAGGACCAAGTTACTGGGTCAAGAGGTAGATAAGTCTTAAACATCAACATATGTTCGCAACTAAGACCCGGTGCAACCAAATAAATATAAATAAATAAAAAAATTTTTTTTAATTTAAAAAAATCAACATATGTTTAAGGTAAAACATCAGTCAATGTAAGAGTTGAAAATAAAAATGATAACCAACAACTGGGAGGGGAAGAAGTCAGTAGTGGAGAGTCCTCCCCTTGGGGACACTTAGCCTCTGCGGCTCTGATCTGACCCTCGTTCTCACCCCCTCAGCCCTCCTGTTCCTTGGCCCTTGTCCTCCGGACCTTAGAGTCTGTCATCAGGAAGTTCTCTGTATCCTTCATCTCTGCACTTCCCTTCCCTCCTTACCTCTCTAAGCAAGTCAAACTGTGTAATTCTGAGGCAAATGATCGGTCAGCTCTTTTGACCACAAATCTAAGCTACGATTTTCAATAGGCCTTGCTAGGAACAGAATATAAGTTCATGTTCCCTGTCTTACCCTTTTTTCTGTCTCTAAATTGATTAGCAACTCAACAAATAAAGCTGAGCATTCATTCACCCTCAAAACCACATGACCCTCAGAGGCTGCAGGGAAGCCCGTGGCTGTTTGCTGTCAGCTGGGAAACCAGCCACTGCACTTGCACTTTGACTCGGTACACTTTGACCTCTGTTTCCTTCAACAGGCCAAAGTTTTCACTTTCTTGACTCGGCCAGCTTCTATCCAATGGTGCTGACAAAGGTTTAAGGATCAGACCTCTGAGGAAGATAGCCCTGCTTTGTAGTTGTTGCCAACTTCCGTGGCCCATTGAAAGTCACCAATGTGCCCACACTGGGTACAGACTTGGGAAGAAACGCACGTTTGACCCTTGAGCCAGTGCAAGCCAGCTCCAGTGCAACCCATCTCCTCTGGGATGGTTCCTCTAAATTCCTCTCACTGGATCCAGAGACTGGGTGCTGGGTGACCTGACACTGCCTTTAATTACAACAGCTATTAATGTTCCCTGGAGGTGGGAGCTGGATCTGAGAACAGGAATAACTTACCATCCTACCTGTTAGGTGGAGAACCAGCCAAAATCAGTATCTCACAGGTTTCTTGCTGCATTCAGGTTTCTTAGAGTAGGTTTTTGTATATAGGCAGCATTAGGGTTTTCCTTAGCTTTGTGCCTTAATGCTGTTTTTCCTACATCAGAGATTTTATATATTTTAACTGTATTTATTTATATATATACTTAACCATATATATGCTTATTTTTTAAATATATATATACAGTTGTATATATAAAATATATATTATATATATACAGTTGGCCCTTGAACAACACAGTTTTGAACTGTGCAGGTCCACTTGCACGTGGATTTTTTTCAATAAACACAGTGCTGCACAATCTGCATGGGTTGAGTCTTCACACGCCGAACCGTGGATACAGAGGGTTGGTCAAGGGACTTGAGCATCCGTGGATTTTGGTACCCACACCCGTCCTGGAACCAACACCCCCCAGACCACCTCCCCACATATACCGAGGGACAATGGTATATGTAGTACACACACACACACACACACACCAGTGATTCTAAACCATTCTCTTCCCAAAGATACAATTATTTTGGATGAATAATAGAATTTATATGAAACATTCAGACCATTTTACCCATTTATGTTAGAATTTTTATGTAATCATGACATACCGTTTTAAAGGGTTACACACAGCCCCTCTCTTGTGGTTTAATCAGAAGTCAAATTTGAAAGCTAGTTTCTTCTGGGCCTCAGCAGCCTGATGATGTTTCAACATCTGGAGAGCAGGCCGAGGCCAGACTGTGATGATGAGGGTGCGGGCACAGGGGTGTCACCGGGAGCCCTTCTGTGCACTGGCTGAGAGGCAATAACCCAGTCTTACCAGTGTTTTAGGGAAATATACATGTATAAACTCCTTTTATTCTATTTTTCCCTGGTCAAAGGGGAAGTCTGCTGTCGATATATTGCCCTGAAATAGAGGTAGAAGAATTTGCCTTCTGTAATGAAAAGAAAGCAATATTCAGAAAAGAATTTTCACGTGACTGAGCTGCTTGCTCTGATTCATCACTTAATGTGCCGGCCCGGCTCGCTGCCGGCTCCATCATCCAGCCGGTCCCTCTGTCCCCTGCACGCCTGCTCCTTGCAGCCCCAAGCTGAAGCACTGGAAGCAGCAGCAGGAGGGTCAAAATGTTCTTTCTGAGAATCTTCTTAACTAACTACTTCCTGGAGAAAATCGGCCTTCTTTTGCCATCATACCTATATGTGTTAAAGTGCATGAAATTATTGAATATTTCCTGTGGCCAAGATGAATTTACCAGATGCAGTAAACAAAATCCTCACTTTTCAGTATGTACTTTAAAACAAATATTTTCATTTTTATATCCTCCTCTCTGTTTAAATTAGATCCTCACCATTGTTTGTAATCATTTATCTGAATGCCATTGTTTCTGGATACCAGACCAAAAATTCAACATGGGTATAATTATGGGATAGCGGAGTAAAATACTTAAAATTTAGACCATGTCAGAAAAATCTAAGGTGTATTGTCACAGAACTTTTGTAATATCCTATTATGTGAGTATTTGGACCTGAGAAAATTCAGACAAAAAGTCACTCAAGGAATGGAGGTGAGGCCGGCTGGACTGATGCTCTTTCTCACCCTTATCTAGCCCCTCAGCCTTCTTTCTTTTATCCCTCAATTTAATTACTCATGGGGAACATTTCTTCTCTCTGAATTCATCCTACGTATCATGTCTCTATTCCTTGGGCTGCTGATCTGAATTGCCTTTTGACTTTTATTATTAAATTTATTCAACATTATTTCTCTCTCCAACTTGCTCATGCACCCAGTGACAGCAGAATCTGGGCGTCACCCAGAGCACCTTGACCTGCCTTCGCAGCTCGGCTTCCTGCTCCATCTAACCGGACCTTCTTTTGCTTCCATTTCAACAAGTTAAAATCCTACCTATACTTCAAATAGTCCAGTTCCAGAAAGACTTTCTTGATAACTTCAGCTTTCAGTTGTTTCTACTTCCTCTGAATTCACCTAAAATATTTTATTTGTCCATATTTTTTAGTATGTTACTTCTCAACAATACTCAATCCCACAATACACATAGAGTACAATGCCAGGAAAATAGCGTGTCTCCAAGATATATTTGGAAATAAGTGGAAAAAAAGAATAAATGGTTAGAAAAATGAACAATGTACGTTCAGGAAGTAGTTGTCCATTCTGACTTGACTGAAGATAACCGGATGAATAGGCTGATGAAGGGACAAGGCATTAAGGAATAAATTTCTGTTTGTAAAGATAGCACATGCTATATTGGCATATGGAAATATATAAATAAGAAATAAATATTACCTTTAATCACACTTCCTAGTGAAAAATCCTTTCACTTTTGATTGGATGTCCTTTATCTGAAGATCATAACATTTAGTAAATATTTTACAAAAGCACAAAGCTACCTATTATTTTTGGTTTTCCCCAAGGCTCCCTCAGAGTGCTCTTAGTTGCAGTTATAGGGGGGAAGTACTAGTCATCTATAGGGATAAATCTTTTAGTAACTTTTACAAATATGGATTTATATAACACCATTTTGTAGTTCTAATCATAGAATGCACTGAAAGGTGTTTCCATCTGGCCTCATTTTTGGACAGTGGGAAATATATTTATGCAAATGTTTTTGTGAAGTGTCCCATTTGCAGTGTAATCTGTGAGATTCGTGGCTGACTTACCAGGGTCTCCCCACTCCTCATTTATCACTGTGGCTGTAGTCACACAGCTGCCGGGTGGAGGACATCCGTGCTGGCCTGGCCTTCAGGCGGGCGGGGCTGCTGTGAGGCCAGCTGCCAATCTTACGTAAGAGATTCTGCGAGCAGACGACCATAGAGTTTCCAGACTCTTTGCCCTTGACTTCAGCCTATGATTTGCCATGGATCTGTAATCTGGACTCTTTTAGACATTTTCCCCAATCACTTTGCTAGACCGACCTTCCTTCTCTTGCAAATTACAAAGAAGCCACAAGCATATATCTTCAATAGGAATTGGGCCACTGCCACAATTCTCTTAAAATTGTCCCAAGGCAGGGGGCGGGGGGGGGGCTCCCAAATTCTCATCTAATTAAACCAGGTTTTAACTATTACTCCAGAAATGTGAAGACTTTTTGAAACTTACCACGTTATTTTGCAAGTTCTGTCTGTCCACACGGCTTTGCCTGATACCAAAATGTACATTCCACTGCCAGCAAAGACTCCAACGACTTTAGCCTTGAAACCACTCACTTCATAATCATGTGCAGGACCCACTTGAGCCACAGCATTTTTAGATGAGCAGGGGCTGTGATGAGCACAAATTGCATGTGTTTCCGTTTCCTCAGATGCAAGAGGAAGATAATTACATCCACCTTGGAGAATTGTTGTGAAGTAAACATTAAAGTCATGTGAATGAAGAGATATTGTGAAAATGTGGGACAATATACAGAAGTAGCGAATAAATGTTATTGGTTGTGGTGCATTCATGATTCTCTAAAATCTATAGCTCATTTCCCTTCTATCTTACACACATCCTGACTCAATTTCCAGAGCGTAAAATTTTTTCAAGTGAAATACTTTGGTAATTTAGAGGATTCACTATACCCAAATAATCTGATTGCTCATGGTGATTCATTTGTAGTATTTTAGACTTCTTTTAACTGGAAAAGAGCCATATATAAGATAGCTTAAACTATCAGTTGCAAGTATCAATTACAGGAGTTTGGCTGTACTGTGGAAAACTTGCTTTGCTCCAAGTTGTTTTGTTATATTCATTCTTTCAAAATTCCGTAATCAGAAATTTGTTCTTGATTTTCTTGAAGATGTAGTAGATGAGAAAAGCTTTGACTGTAAAATGAGAAGACACTTCATGTGGATGAACAACATAAGTTATAATAGAGGGGAAATGTACGCTTCTAAACCGAAATGTGGTATGGAAGCAAAATTTTTTGTTAAATTTTTTTAACAATTGACACATATAGTATCTAAATCAATTATTTATCCATTTAAATTGCACTGCTTTGGTAATCTAATCATTAAACCATTGTGCTCTCCAATAATCAGTAAAGATACTTCTCATAGAAAGAAAATGAGCCTAAATAGAGATGATAATACTTCACAGCAAGATCTTAGTTTAGACCTCTGGAATCTGAAAAAGGAGCCTTAAAGCATACATACATATGTACGTAACTGTAATCGCTTCAATTATATACATAACTGAAAAAGAAGAGAAGCTGAGTAGGAGGGATGATGAAGGAGAAGAATCGTGAAACACCAGCTGCCCTTTTAGCCTGGTGTATAGTTGTATTCTTCACTTATAAATTAAAAATGAGATTCAGGCTTTGGGGTTCTAGGAAGCTGCAGATAGGAATGAGGGTACCATGTGTAAACTTCAGCCTGAACAAAAAGGAGTGAATATGAGTACTGAACACTGTTGGTTCTGCTAGCAGCTGTTTATCTGCTTCCTGGGCCAAAGGTTCAGGACAGTGATAATGTCAAACATCCAGAGAAGAAAAGTAGAAAGACCAGGAACACTCTGAAAACAGCATCATCTGTCATTGATTGAGCTGTTGGGATCATTTCCTTCTCTGCTTCAATTGTCCTGCAGGAGAGAATATGCCCCAAATGCTATGCATTTCCTGTGTGGCTATGACTTTTGCATGCTGAGTGCTCCCTTCTGCAAGGACAATAACAGATTTTTATCCAATTCTCTGAACATTATGTTGTGTGGAAATAAAACCTGACCATAAAGTAGATCCAGTGGAATGGTTTTTCTGTTGTTCTAAATTTAATTTCAGTCTCAGGAATTGAGATACGGAAAAAAAAAAGTGAACCTAGATAGAACCAGAAAGACAAAAGATGTAATAGCAAAAATGGCCCCCCATCTTATAAAAGCATATAAAAGTTTGGCACTGTGAAAATAAGAATACATTAGCTCACCAAATAATTTTTTTATGTCCTGTTTCAGTTGCTGCATATCTGTTGCTGCATAACAAACCACCCCAAAGTTTGGCACCTTTAAATAATAACATTCTATTATCTCACCATTATTTGGGTTGTGAATTTAGGCAGGGCTCAGCTGGGTGGTTTCTCTCCTGTACGTAGATGGGCTCAGGTCACTTGGTGGTGCAGCTGATGGAGGGGCTCACAAGTGTGGTCTCTCAGCTGGAAGGATGGATTCAGCTATGGTTGTTGATGGGACTGCCAACACATGGCCTCTCGGACATGGGCGTTGTCAGAGCTCAGGGCTCCCAGAGACAGCATTCCAAGACACAGGAAGTGGAAGCTGCCTGACTCAGGCCTGGGCCTGCAAACTGGAAGAGCATCACTTCCACTGTTTTCTCTGGAGCAAAGCAGTCACAGGGTCAGCACAGATTTAAGGAGAGGGGACAGAGACGTCACCTCCAATGGGAGGAACGTGAAAGAATTCCCAACCATCTTCAATTCCTTCACAGCCCTTTCCTTTGTAAATGTAATAGCTGTATTTTCTCCTCATTTGTGATTATTCCTCACCCGTTACCTTGTCTCATCATACCTGCCCTGCTTCATCTCCACTTTAATCTCTTTAGAAGTGCTGAGTGGATTTTCCTTCCTACTCACAACCCACTAGTTTCCAGCCTCTTAACTGTACTAGTTGTTTCCACCAACTGAGCTGCCTAAATGCCCTCCAAGGGTCTTCCAAGCTCCTTCATCTGGAGAACTCTTTCTTGTCCTTCGGTGCTTAGATTCTCCAGAAGGCCTTCCCTCACACCCTGTCCCTTGTCCCTACTGTGCCCTTACTCATTCATTTATTCACTCATCTATTTATTCAGTTATTTGCTTAACAAATATTTATTGAAGCACATGTAGGCACCACAACTAACTACAGGTGGGGAAGAGCATGAGGAAAGATGAGCTGGGCAATCTCATTAACCTCAGAAGCTAAACTGGGAACCTGGGTCTCCAGGTAGTGTAGCAGTTTTGTGTTGTGGACTCTCAGCGTTATTAATATCCGCAGAGTGCAGGCAGGTCCGGCCACAGTTAGCAAGCTCCAGCTTCATGAGACCAGTGTTGCAGAGTGTATTCATTTTCTTTTGCCAGCCACTCAGCTCTCTCTCTTGCTGACACCAAGTCAGTGGGAAAAAGAGAAAAATTGCCTGGCTCAGTAAAGTTGGAAGGAGGTTTGATCAAGGTGTTTAATAGCTAAGGTTGGAATTCAATTTTGAATTTTCCTGCTGCGGCAGTTAAATGTGAGTCTTTGTATTTCCATTTCTCTTTTATTCCTCTCAGCTTTATTTTTACTAAAAAGTTTCCCACTGGTCACGAAGGCAACTAAATGTAAAAGAAAAAATCAATAAAAAGATTTTTAAAAAGCACCAAACAAGTGTTGTATAAACTATCATGGTTACAGCATAGAGTGAGGTGTGAGCCTCTGAGCCAACATCCATTACCACCTCACAATTTGGAGTTGCTTCAAACTCACCATTTTAAAGCTTGGTGTAATGCACATCATTAGATTTGGGGACAGAACAAAATAATGTCAGCATTATGGGGCTTCCCTGGTGGTGCAGTGGTTAAGAATCTGCCTGCCAATGCAGGGGACACGGGTTCGAGCCCTGGTCCGGGAAGATCCCACATGCTGTGGAGCAGCTAAGCCCATGCGCCACAACTACTGAGCCTGCGCTCTAGAGCCTGTAAGCCACAACTACTGAAGCCCATATGCCTAGAGCCCGTGCTCTGCAACAAGAGAAGCCACCGCAATGAGAAGCCCGCGCACCACAACGAAGAGTAGCCCCCGCTCGCCACAACTAGAGAAAGCCCGTGCACAGCAATGAAGACGCAATGCAGCCAAAAATAAAATAAAATAAATAAATTTAAAAAATAATAATGTCAGCATTAAATGAATAGAGTTATAAATAACGAGCTATGTTTAACCAATATTACAACCATTTTAATGCTTGTAAATAATAATTAGAAAATGATTAAAACAATATAGCAAGATAGACATTGACAATGATGTGCTCATAAGCACGTACAAGAGATCACTAAGAACTGTGACCATTTGGAAGGGTGATTTGAAAAGGTTTCATGGAGAAAGCCTAATTTCACTTGGAACATAAAAATGGAAAGAATTTCAAGGGTGAAGATATTGAGAAGAGCATGTTCCAGATACAGAGAAATGCATGAGCAAAGAAAGATTTGGAAGAAGAAAGTATTTAAGATGAGCTAAGGTCCAGGCAAGGCACAAGTAAGAAATGAGTCTTGGAAAGGAAGGCAGGCACCGTATTGAGCATAGCTTTGGATCTCATCCTGATGGGTTGGTTTCAGTTTAGAAGGAAATGGAACTCCATTGAAATTTTTGAGAAAGTATAAATGTTCTTTAAGCTATGACTGAGGAAGATTAATATTTTAGTCACTTGTAGTCTGAATTAGAGTTAAGCAAGATAGGTATACTACCACAGTGTTCTAAGACAGCAGTGAGATTGAGCGGGAAAAGTGACTGGTTGAAGGAAAGGGGCAGATGAGAAAGCCGCTGAAGGCAGTGGCCCCCAGAAGATTTCCAACCACCTGATGGTAGGGCTGGTGGTGAGGAGGGGTTTACAGGGTGAATAGTTCAGCTAATGAATAGAGCGGGTGGCATGACAAGTGCCTCCAGGGTTGAGAACTTTCCATCTGAGAGTATAGTAAAAAACCCTCCATTTAGGACACAAAAGCAGCAGCGTGTTGGGCTTAGCCAGGATGGCAGTGGCCTCCATGACAAAGATGGCTTTGACTCAATATGCTTGTTCATTCAAAAATAATTTATTGTGTTCTTCTTTGTGCCAAGCAGTGTGCTAAAAAGTTTGGTGATGCAGAGATGACTTACACAGTTCTTTCTAGGAGAGCACAAACAGCTTTGAGGAGAAAGGCATGAGGTGTCCTGAGCAAGTCTCAGAATAAGCACAGTAGCAGAATCAGAAAGACCTGGCTCCTTTTGAACTCCAAATCATTATTTCTTACTTGCCCCGTGACCATGGTTGGTCATGATCGTGATTGTAGTCATACTTCTGTTGAGTTATTGTTCGCTGAGCACCAAGCTATGTGTGTTAAAGATATTTTATTATTTAGTCCTCACAGAACCTGCTGACTACATAGTATGTATTTCACAAATGGAAACTGGGGCTCAACCAAGATCAGTGACTTGCCCAAGGTCACACACGTGGTAAGCCCCTATTCCTTCAACAGTGAAACAGATAATCTTATGGGGATGCAGACAGTATATGAGGTTTAAGCCCAGTATCTATTTTAAACCGTATCCTCTGTATTATCAACATAATGCATCTATGGGATATTTTGCTTCCTAATGAGAACAAAGCCAACTGGATGACATGGGGTATAAACCAGTGACCAAACCTCATAAGTTCTGTGCTTTAACTGGCTAAGCCAGTCATTGATGCAGTAGTACAGTTTTGTATTTGCTCTACTTTCAGGTTACTCAATAAAATCCTGATGATTGAGACTAGCTATAACTTTGCTTGACAGAGCTTACTGAAAGCAGCTTTTGATTTAACACTATAAAAGGGGAATATAGAAAAAATTTTTCATTAAGCACATTTAAAATAAATTGTTGGTTTCTGTCATTAGATATGTTCTCTAGAGCCTTTAACTGATGACCAGTTTCATCACAATAAATTACCATTATTTTAAGAATAGTAAGAGAAAAGCACTTAGAAAAGATGAGAATTTATAATAACAACGTTGGGGATTGTTTGCCTTATCTCAAACTTCAGAATGTTTGCTCCTTTACAGGATATAGTTAGAGGTCATCCAAGAGTCTATTGGGATATACAGGAAGTATATTGGGAATTTGTAAACCATCCACTTCCAAGAAGACTACACAAGAATATTTGTAAGAAATCTAAATAAGGACAAAACAAGGGCATTGCTCTTAAAAGCCTGCGATGGCATGAATCTCTCAAGGTTTAACAGTGCTCTTAACCTACATATTTGCTTTTTTTGAAACAGCCAGTTCTCTCTATTAAGAGCTATAATTAGATCTAACTGCTTTCTCCATAGGTAGCTCACACACTTTAAGGCTTTTACCTCTGAAAACCCCAGATTATGTCGGAGTAAAGATGTCTCTGTCTCTTCCCCTGCAGATGCACATGCCCTGCCCTAAGCCATCAGGTGGTTTGGCTGCAATTTGGAGTCCTTGAAAATTTGGTAGGAAATACCTTAGTGCTTAGATGTGTTGGGCAAAGGGGCTGATTCTTGGAGGACATTCTGAGAACAAGCTTTCCATAGTTTCTGAAGAATTACTCAAGCTCATAAGACCTCGAAGCCTCATGTTTAGGAGAATAGGTATCCAGCAAAATAACCCTAGTTCTTATATTTGATATCCAATTTTCAGTCATACCCAGAGCAATAGGAAATTGGAGGAAGTAAACAGAAACTGGCAGTGTTCACTGGTGTCTTAGCTTTAACCTCTTATTACAAAAAGTGCTTTTTGGTTTTAAAAGAAAAGTCGCTTTTCTAGTAAGATTGTTTTGAACAGCTCAAGCTGTGTCTGGTGTTTCCTCAGGCATCCATGAACTCAGTTGTGATACTATCAACAAAAGAGAAATAGCAAAGCAGATGCTGAGCTGTGGCCCTCCTGGGGCCACCACCATCCCACCGTCTCCCCTTGTTTTTAAACATGGCTGAGTTCTGACTTTGTGCAGCCATAAAACTCTCCCAGTAGCATTTTAGAGGCTTTTAAAAGAATGCCCCTCACAATATGTCCTATTACAGTGGTGATTGTTATTGTTGTTATTTCTTACTTTGTAGCAAGAGTGAAATCTCCTTTGGGATATATATTGAGAATGGATTGAGACATACCCACCATAGATCATAGATGTCACTTCATTTTCCGCCATAAAGGCAAGTTCTGACTGCGGTCTGCTATCCTGGTTGGCAGTGTCCTCCTCTGGAGGAAGTGATTGTTCTAAGACCCTGGAGACAAAGAGACAGGGAATGGAGCTGAGTTTGCTGTGAAATAACATGATGGGAAGTAAGCTCTACTAGAAAACTAAAGTGATCATTTCCCTATTGTCTTGTAGATCCACTTATTGGGATTTAGAGTTAGGTTCCCCCAAATGAATCAACAGTGCTTAGAACAAAATAAGACAGACTTCTGGGGAAATCCGTGAGAGGGATTTATGTTCAGGGTGCAGACATCTAGGAGGAAAGTTGGCGGGAGGCGGCGGGGGCGGTCACTGGGTCTCTCTGCTCATCTCTGTTAGGACCACATTAAATCTGAGAGTGCACCGGCCCTTCCACAGCATCTCCCCGGGGTTTACATACACCTCTGGACACACTTCATCATCAGCATGTGAGCCTCTGACTCAGCGTACTTTTCCCAATGTGTAACATATATAAATTGCTGTATTTGGACCCCATTTACTCCTTTCTCGCCCAAAACAAATCTATATGATTGAATATTTTTGTCACTTGTAAAAATCTCACCACGTTTAAGAGTATTTAAAAATAATATGTATGCACCCCTGTTTTTCTTGATCATTTACTCATGGCAATACAATTAGCATACGTTTTACTTTTATTCCAAATCACTAGGACGCAAACTTCTTTTAGGCTTGGTGGAAACGATGCCACAATTTTCCAGGGCTCTGCCCTGGAAACTCAAAAACAAATGCGTTGGGTTCTTCCACTCCAGACATCTCGTCTTGTCATCATGTTGTGGCCTCTGCCACTGTGGATTATAACTGCTGCTCTTCTGGGCATCATTGTGTTTTTACTGGTGACCAGCTCAGATGACCCCAACTTGGGCGTTGGTGATGACTGCTTCCCAATTTTCTCACATCATAGCTAAAAGAAGCAAGTTCTAACTCTTACAAGACTTGACTGAATGCTCAGAGATAATAGAAGTAATACAGGAAAGATAACTAACAGCTCCTTCTAGAAGCTATTTGTAACTGCCATCACCTGATCTCGGAATCCCTGCCTAACTCATGCTGGTCTCCAGCTGTGGAAGGCCTGTGCACCCAGTCTCAGCGGACATCTCTAAATACCTCTCCCCCTCCCAGAGTCTAGGCCCCAGTGCTTCCCTGGTCCCAGAGGATGAGGGATTTCTCTCTTTCCTCCTCTGAGGTCCAACTCACTTGGGATTAACCCATTTTTCCCTTCGGTAATAAACACCAGCTTTTACAAAAAGAAACCTAACTTCCAAAGCCTAGAAAAAACACAGGGCTGCCTTGTACAGATGTCTAAGGGGTGCACTGCACAATGGTGCCCACCTCTACAAGGACATTTGTGGTATAGTCACATGGTTACTTATTTGTGAGCCAGAGGCCACACTCCCCAGGCCCCCATATCTAGGTGGGATCAAAGGACAAGTTCAGATGAAGCCCATGGAAAGTGAGTAGAACTGTTACAAGTCCCTTCCTGGTCAGTGCAGCAGGAAGCAGGTGTTACTTCTCCACTCTGCCTTTTCCTTCTGTTGGCTGGGAGCAGAGAACTGAAAACCCAGGGGTTGGTGAAGTCACAAGATCCAAGGAAATTGGGTCCCTGAATCATATTGGGAGGGAAAGCCAATGGGGTAACCAGAACACTTGTGTGGGACAGTTAGAGAAGTAAGACAAATAAATTTATATTGTTGTAAGAATTGAAAATCTTATTGTTTATTTATTAGAGTCATTAGTGTGAGTAGAACTAATTCAGTCTGAAATGTATTGATATTTATTTGGAGCTTCACCTCCATTAAGGGCATTAGAAAAGGCAATGTGTAGGCATTTACCTTAATCACTATAACTTAAAAGCACCCTCTATAGTGGTCTTTGCAGAAAAGAGAAGCCAAAACAAATCCAGGAATCTGTCCCAAGGACAAATTATAGTTTTCACTGTAGAATGCAGAAACCCTTTATTTGCAAGTATTCCAGCTTCAAAACAGAAAGTCCAGGGTCTCTCTGCATATAACCTTATATATGCAGTAAATTGATACTAGATTCTTCTTTGCCCAATTTTGCTTTGAGTTAAATTATATACTTATTCTTCGCCTTTTAAAAAATGATCTATTTCCCAAACATTTTGAGATTTTTTTTCCCCTAAACATTCTAAATGCTTGACCTTCATCTCAGTTGTGGAACCCCAAAGCCTGGAATATTTGGAAGCTGTATATCATTTACTGAATGCTAAGGGACACCAAGACCCCAGGCTGCCATGTCCAAAATATTGTCTGAGATGGATTTAACTCACCTTCATCCCAAAGGAAAAAAAGAAAGTTCACCAGCTAAGATGAGATTGGCAATGAGAAGAGGGACTCTTTCAGGAATGAATCTGATTTTGAGAAATAGCATCTTAGGAAGAAAAGATAGGAAGTAAGATAAGAAGAGTTTCAGAATACTGTAAAATAAGAACTGATTTTCATGGGACTCGAATGTATAAATCATCTCATTGCTTTAGAGTCATACAAGGGAGATGGCAGGGTAATAGAATTGGGGATCTGGAGAGCTGTGATGAGAGCTGCTCTGACCCCACAGGCCTAAGTGAGAGGCCTGGGGGTCCCAGCTGCTCTTCAGGCACATGTCATTTTCACATATACACTGATTTATTAAATGTATGATTTTTTTGGTTTAAAAAA
This sequence comes from Balaenoptera ricei, assembly GCF_028023285.1. Taxonomy (NCBI): domain Eukaryota; kingdom Metazoa; phylum Chordata; class Mammalia; order Artiodactyla; family Balaenopteridae; genus Balaenoptera; species Balaenoptera ricei. The sequence goes on from NC_082650.1 coordinate 6,740,423, forward strand.
TTTACTACATTTTATTATAACCTTCTTTGCAAATAAAATATAAATCCTTTAAAAAGATTTTCAAGGAAATTACAGATAATTGGAAGTTGTGCTTTCATCAGCCCTAAACTCTCCTAAGCCTTTTCTACTATTTCCTTAAAGTTCTGAATAGTGGACTCGACGCTTAATGAATGCATTTTCTCAGCACGATTTTTCTTTTAATGGTCTTACAGTTTGACTTGTTTTTTGATGTACAGTTGAATTTAACACATGTGTAAATTAGTGTGACTACCACCGTAACCAGGATTCAGAACTCTTCCTCACCCCAAATTCCTGGCGCTCTCCCTTTATAATCATCCCCTGCTGTGGCCCTCACTCCTGGCACTGTTGGTCTGTTCTCCATCCCTGTAGTTGCCTTTTTGAGATTGTTACATGAAGAGAACTGTATAGGAGGCAACCGTCAAGACTTGCGTCTTGTACTCAGTGTGACGCCTTTGAGATTCATCCACGTTGTTCCGTGTTTGCATAGCTGGTCCCTGTCAGTGCTCAGTAGTGTTCATTGTACACTAATCCCACTGTGTGTGAGCATTTACTCATGAAAGGACACAGTCTGTCTCCAGTTTCTCGCAATTTTGACTGTAACTACTGCAAGAATTCAGGTACAGATTTTTGTAGGAACGTAGGTCCCCATTTCTCTCTTTGTTCAGAATGTGATCATTTTGTCCACCCTTCCATTTTGAAACTTTCTTCTGGGACATTTAAATATCATGCTTCTCTAAGTCTCTGACCTCAGCGTTGCTGTGTTGGATTTCTTTTCTTTTTACCTAGTAATATAATTTTTTTTTAATTTGCATACTTCTATTTCTTTTTTTTTCCCTTGCCAATCTTCAAGTGCAGTTTTTATGCAAATAAATTTGGGTTTGGGTAAGTATGTTTAAATTCCGACCTGTGGGTACGGATGTGAATTTTTATCTGCCCAATGTCAACTTCAGAGGCAGGCACAGAATAAGAAATGAACTATAATCATCCACATTTGGGGATTTGCCAGTAAAAAGTATGAAGAAGAAATTCAGCAAAGGGATTGAAGAAGCATGAAATCTAAGTTGGATAAGGAGGGAACTAAGAACATGAAGATTAATGGATAATGAAAAGTTGATAGGGTCAATGGATTGAAGGATCTAATGAGGCTGAAGAATTATTCACGTGAGAGTACTGAAAGGATTGATTACTGAGGGTAGGAGATGTTGATCAAAGGATGCTTAGGGATTATGGAGATTATGGGTACAGTTATTGGTAGTGACAGGCCTAAGCCAGAGGTTTTCTGTGCATTAAAATCAACTGGGAAAAAAAAATGTAAATACAGCTACCCATGCTCCACCCTTAGAAAGGCTAATTCAGTTGCTCCTGGTTGGGGCCACAGCAATTGCTGGGGGTTGAAACCCATTGCTCTGCAATGTAACCATGAAGAGGAGGACAAAGTAGAGGAGGGTTCAGCCATTTGATGTGAGGAGAAAAAGAGATTGAAGTCAGACTGGGTGAATGTTTTACATGAATGTTGAGGTCACAAAGCACGATAACAAATGTAATATTGAAAAGTTAGAAAATAATCTTCATGCCATCTAGGAGGGATGCAAAGAGTTATAATATGGATGGGCTGAAAGTAAGCTCTGACAGTCAGCTGTCACACTCTGGCATAGAGGAAAACGTTAACTCACAAAAATAATTCCTCCGAATGGAAGGACCATGACGTCGGCTGCCCATTGAGTCACAGTATTAATGTTTGAATCACATTCACTAACTAGGCAAAGATTTTTCTTGAAATATGAGTAATACATTTCTTCACTGATGTCCAGCAATTTTAGAAGGTGGGTCATTATTGCATTTTTAACTAAATAGGTTCAAAACTCACTGAAACCTTTCATTTGAATGATTTTTAAACAGAGAATACATTTTAATTCCAAGCATTTTTAAGGGTGAAGATATGACTGTATTTAATAATACTATTTTTTTTTAAAAAGAAAACCATAAAGGAATGAAAACATTTCCAAACCTCTGTTTTCAAAGTGTTCTCGATAAAGCTCAAGTTCCTTTAAAAGAAACAGAGGGAGATATTTTTGTGCTGCATCTACCCTAATGAGACAGAGAACTTTATTTTTTTCTAAAATATCTCCTAGATTGTATTTTTTCTGGTAGCCATGTGATATCACAGAAAAGCCAACCACTATCCCATGTGGCATTTTTATGTAGTTTTTTATATAATTTTTTAAAAAACTTACCCTTCCTCAAGATATTGCTCTCAGTTGGCAATTTTGGGGGGGGCGGTAAAAAAGAAATGTGAATCTACAAATTATAAATCATATAAATGTAAATGGTACCCCCTGAAATTGAACAATGCTTCACCTATACAATCACACATGAAGGCCTGGAAAAGATTAACAAATTTGTTATGAGCAAAATGAGGAACTGTAAGTTTCACGATACTTACACAGTTTGTACTATGAGTTAAATAGTGAAACTCTGCCTGGTACAAATAAGTTTTATGATCACTCCCTATTTCAACTGAACTACTGGGGAAAAGTCTGCCACATTACGGAAGTCTTGTTTTTATAGAAGAAAGTACATCAATGACACCTGTAGCACTTTTTACCTCTGGCTTCAACTTCTTTGCTCAACGTCTTACCCATAAATCACGTGTTGAATGAATTCTCTCTCTCTAAGCACTCTGCTTGAATCTTTTTATCTAATCAAGATAGCCACCCCATTAGTGGTTAAGTCACCCCACATAAGCATCAAATAATATTTTCTAATTCAAGAAACTGTTTATATTGAGACCACATCTTTTAGAGTAAAACTTTACTTCGTGACTTAACAAAAATAAGTTTTTCATCTTTATTATTGGAAGAGAACAGGAAAAGTACTATAAGCTGACACATGGGAGAAACATGTATATCCAGCATTATACCAAATCTTCTTTACTGTATCCATTCTAATATCTGCTTCTTCAAGTCTTCAGTGATAATTTCTGTACATCTTTCAATAATTTTAACAAATATATACCAATCTATTGCCATATTGTTTTCTGTATGATTTCAACCACTTTTGTTGCAGTAGGAAAAAAGTTCCCGTAAACTATATCTTTTCTTCTTTCACTATTAAGAAGCAAAAAAAACCCCAAACATAATTAAAAACCTCAGAATCGACTTCTAGATTATTATTGTTAAAATCTGTGAAAATTTTAATATTGAGATAAACATCACATGATTTAAAACTTTGAAGAAGTTTATTTTCACGTTTTGAATGCTTAGCTTTTAAAAGTTTTGCTAATAACAATGACTTCCTCCAATTATTAGCTGAAATCACCAGGTACTTTACCCCCTTAGAGAGAGATTTATAATTAATGACAGTAAATATGAATCTATATTTCAGATAATCACCATTTTATTTATCATTTCAAGTTGAAAATTTTAATTCTTATTATTTTTACCTCATAATGTGGTACATGGATAGAACATACTAGATAAAGAAATAGCTCTCTCATTTCCGTGCTGTTCAATTGTGCTTACATTATTAGTACTATTTTAGTTTTTGCAGCTTCTGTGAGGGAAACACTTGAAAGCATTTGTTTTGGGAGGATTCATTCACTTAAATCTAGAGAACATATTTTGCTCAATCCTACAAGTGTAAATCAGTATTATATATCATAGTCGTTGGAAAGAAAACAGATTTGCACTGATGGAGGCACCACTGCCCGCCCTCTATGGGGTGGAAACCCTGTTCTACCTTCAGGAAACTCAGTTCTCTGTACATCCTGAGGGACATGCAGCCTGAATGAGGGCACCAGTGTTCATCTGCATGGTAAATAATAGTAATTCATTTGCTTAGGCAATATGTGGTTGTTTCTTGTATAGATAAACATATGGATAACCATCCATCTAGATTCTTTTCAATACTACAGATTCAGAAAAAGTGTAAGAGCTAATTTCATTGTATAACATTATGGGCTAAATAATTACTCTCTTAGGAGTAGATTTTCTATTTCAATGAAAACAGGAAGTGTAGAAAGCAGGATAGTAAAAACAAATTACTTGAAAAAATAATGGCAATTCATATTGAAGTCTTAGAGTTAAAATATAGCCCTACATCAAAAGTTGCATAGCCAAGCAGAAGCAAGAAGAACTACAATCCTGCAGCCTGTGGAACAAAATCCACATTCAAAGAAAGATAGACAAGATGAAAAGGCAGACAGCTATGTACCAGATGAAGGAACAAGATAAAACCCCAGAAAAACAACTAAATGAAATGGAGATAGGCAATCTTCCAGAAAAAGAATTCAGAATGATAGTGAAGATGATCCAGGACCTCGGAAAAAGAATGGAGGCAAAGATCGAGGAGATGCAAGAAATGTTTAACAAAGATCTAGAAGAATTAAAGAACAAACAAACAGAGATGAACAATACAATAATTGAAATGAAAACTACACTAGAAGGAATCAATAGTAGAATAACTGAGACAGAAGAACGGATAAGTGACCTGGAAGACAGAATGGTGGAATTCACTGCTGCAGAACAGAATAAAGAAAAAAGAATGAAAAGAAATGAAGACAGCCTAAGAGACCTCTGGAACAACATTAAACGCAACAACATTGCATTATAGGGGTCCCAGAAGGAGAAGAGAGAGAGAAAGGACCCGAGAAAATATTTGAAGAGATTACAGTCGAAAACTTCCCTAACATGGGAAAGGAAATAGCCACCCAAGTCCAGGAAACACAAAGAGTCCCATACAGGATAAACCCAAGGAGAAACATGCCAAGACACATAGTAATCAAACTGGCAAAATTAAAGACAAAGAAATATTCTTGAAAGCAGCAAGGGAAAAATGACAAATAACATACAAGGGAACTCCCATAAGATTAACAGCTGATTTCTCAGCAGAAACTCTACAAGCCAGAAGGGAGTGGCATAATATACTTAAAGTGATGAAAGGGAAGAACCTACAACCAAGATTACTCTACCCAGCAAGGATCTCATTCAGATTTGATGGAGAAATCAAAAGCTTTACAGACAAGCAAAAGCTAAGAGAATTCACCACCACCAAACCAGCTTGACAACAAATGCTAAAGGAACTTCTCTAAGTGGGGAACACAAGAGAAGAAAAGGACCTACAAAAACAAACCCCCCAAAATTAAGAAAATGGTCATAGGAACATACATATCGATAATTACCTTAAATGTGAATGGATTAAATGCTCCAACCAAAAGATACAGGCCTGCTGAATGGATACCAAAACAAGACCCATATATATGCTGTCTACAAGAGACCCACTTCAGACCTAGGGACACATACAGACTGAAAGTGAGGGGATGGAAAAAGATATTCCATGCAAATGGAAATCAAAAGAAAGCTGGAGTAGCAATACTCATATCAGATAAAGTAGACTTTAAAATAAAGACTGTTACAAGAGACAAGGAAGGCACTACATAATGATCAAGGGATCAATCCAACAAGAAGATATAACAATTATAAATATATATGCACCCAACATAGGAGCACCTCAATACATAAGGCAACTGCTAACAGCTGTAAAAGAGGAAATCAACAGTAACACAATAATAGTGGGGGACTTTAACACCTCACTTACACCAATGGACAGATCATCCAAACAGAAAATTAATAAGGAAACACAAGCTTTAAATGACACAATACACCAGATAGATTTAATTGATATTTATAGGACATTCAATCCCAAAACGGCAGATTACACTTTCTTCTCAAGTGTGCACGGAACATTCTCCGGGATAGATCACATCTTGGCTCACAAATCAAGCCTCCGTTAATTAAGAAAATTGAAATCATATCAAGCATCTTTTCTGACCACATCACTATGAGATTAGAAATCAATTACAGAGAAAAAAATGTAAAAAACACAAACACATGGAGGCTAAACAATACGTTACTAAATAACCAAGAGATCACTGAAGAAATCAAAGAGTAAATCAAAAAATACCTAGAGACAAATGACAATGAAAACAGAACGATCCAAAACCTATGGGATGCAGCAAAAGCAGTTCTAAGAGGGAAGTTTATAGCTATACAAGCCTACCTCAAGAAACAAGAAAAATCTCAGATAAACAATCTAACGTTACACCTAAAGGAGCTAGAGAAAGAAGAACAAACAAAACCCAAAGTTAGCAGAAGGAAAGAAATCATAAAGATCAGAGCAGAATAAATGAAATAGAACAAAGAAAACAATAGCCAAGACCAATAAAACTAAAAGCTGGTTCTTTGAGAAGATACACAAAACTGATAAACCATTAGCGAGACTCATCGAGAAAAAGAGGGAGAGGACTCATATCAATAAAATTAGAAATGAAAAAGGAGAAGTTACAACAGACACCGTAGAAATACAAAGCATCCTAAGAGACTACTACAAGCAACTCTATGCCAATAAAATGGACAACCTGGAAGAAATGGACAAATTCTTAGAAAGGTATAACCTTCCAAGACTGAACCAGGAAGAAATAGAAAATATGAACAGACCAATCACAAGTAATGAAATTGAAACTGTGATTAAAAATCTTCCAACAAACAAAAGTCCAGGACCAGATGGCTTCACAGGTGAATTCTATTAAACATTTAGAGAAGAGCTAACACCCATCCTTCTCAAACTCTTCCAAAAAATTGCAGAGGAAGGAAAACTCCCAAACTCATTCTATGAGGCCACCATCACCCTGATACCAAAACCAGACAAAGATACTACAAAAAAAAAAAAAAAAAATACAGACCAATATCACTGATGAATATAGATGCAAGAATCCTCAACAAAATACTAGCAAACAGAATCCAAAAACACATTAAAAGGATCATACACCATGATCAAGTGGGATTTATCCCAGGGATGCAAAGATTCTTCAATATACACAAATCAATCGATGTGATAAAACATATTAATGAATTGAAGAATAAAAACCATATTATCATCTCAAAAGACGCAGAAAAAGCTTTTGAAAAAATTCAACACCCATTTATGAAAAAAACTCTCCAGAAAGTGGGCATAGAGGGAACCTACCTCAACATAATAAAGGCTATATATGACAAACCCACAGCAAACATCATCCTCAGTGGTGAAAAACTGAAAGCATTTCCTCTAAGATCAGGAACAAGACAAGGATGTCCACTCTTGCCACTATTATTCACCGTAGTTTTGGAAATCCTAGCCATGGCAATCAGAGAAGAAAAAGAAATAAAAGGAAAACAAATTGGAAAAGAAGAGGTAAAACTGTCACTGTTTGCAGATGACATGATACTATACATAGAGAATCCTAAAAATGCCACCAGAAAACTACTAGAGCTAATCAATGAATTTGGTAAAGTTGCAGGATACAAAATTTATGCACAGAAATTTCTTGCATTCCTATATACTAATGATGAAAAATCTGAAAGAGAAATTAAGGAAACACTCCCATTTACCACTGCAGCAAAAAGAATAAAATACCTAGGAATAAACCTACCTAGGGAGACAAAAGACCTGTATGCAGAAAACTATAAGACACTGATGAAAGAAATCAAACATGATACAAACAGGTGGAGAGATATACCATGTTCTTGGATTGGAAGAATCAATATTGTGAAAATGACTATACTACCCAAAGCAATCTACAGATTCAATGCAATCCCTATCAAATTACCAATGGCATTTTTTACAGAACTAGAACAAAAAATCTTAAAATTTTCATGGAGAGACAAAAGACCCCGAATAGCCAAAGCAGTCTTGAGGGAAACGAACAGAGCTGGAGGAATCAGACTCCCTGACTTCAGACTATACTACAAAGCTACAGTAATCAAGACAATATGGTACTGGCACAAAAACAGAAATATAGATCAATGGAACAGGATAGAAAGCCCAGAGATAAACCCACGCACATATGGTCACCTTATCTTTGACAAAGGAGGCAAGAATATACAATGGAGAAAAGACAGCCTCTTCAATAAGTGGTGCTGGGAAAAATGGACAGCTACATGTAAAAGAATGAAATTAGAACACTCCCTAACACCATACACAAAAATAAACTCAAAATGGATTAGAGACCTAAGTGTAAGACCGGGCACTATAAAACTCTTAGAGGAAAACATAAGAAGAATACTTTTTGACATAAATCACAGCAAAATATTTTTTGATCCACCTCCTAGAGTAATGGAAATAAAAGCAAAAATAAACAAATGGGACCTAATGAAACTTAAAAACGTTTTCACAGCAAAGGAAACCATAAACAAGATGAAAAGACAACCCTCAGAATGGGAGAAAATATTTGCAAATGAATGATCGGACAAAGGATTAATCTCCAAAATATATAAACAGCTCATGCAGCTCAATATTAAAAAAACAAACAACCCAATCCAAAAATGGGCAGAAGACCTAAATAGACATTTCTCCATACAAGACATACAGATGGCCACGAAGCACATGAAAAGCTGCTCAACATCACTAAATATAAGAGAAATGCAAATCAAAACTACAATGAGGTATCACCTCACACCAGTTAGAATGGGCATCGTCAGAAAATCTACAAACAACAAATGCTGGAGAGGGTGTGGAGAAAAGGGAACCCTCTTGCACTGTTGGTGGGAATGTAAATTGATACCATCACTATTGAGAACAGTATGGAGGTTCCTTAAAGAACTAAAAATAGAACTACCATATAACACAGCAATCCCACTACTGGGCATATACCCAGAGAAAACCATAATTCAAAAAGAGTCATGTACCTCAATGTTCATTGCAGCACTATTTACAATAGCCAGGTCATGGAAGCAACCTAAATGCCCATCAACAGACGAATGGATAAAGAAGTTGTGGTACATGTATACAATGGAATATTACTCAGCCATAGAAAGGAACAAAATTGGCTCATTTGTAGAGACTGGATGCATCTAGAGACTGTCATACAGAGTGAAGTAAGTCAAAAAGAGAAAAACAAATATCATATATTAACGCATACATGTGGAACCTAGAAAATGGTACAGATGAACCGGTTTGCTGGGCAAAAGTAGAGACACAGATGCAGAGAACAAACGTATGGACACCAAGGGGGGAAAGTGGTTGGGGATGGTGGTGGTGGTGTGATGAATTGGGAGATTGGGATTGACATGTGTACACTGATGTGTATAAAATGGATGAGTAATAAGAAAATAAAAAAATAAACATTAAAAGAGAAAAAAAAAGTTGCATAGCCAAAAAATAGTTGCATAGCCAGCATTTTAACGTCACATAAAGTAAGATGAAGGTATGAAACTTTGAGTTGAATTATATTAAATACACAAGAGTTGGATTTAATATCTTTCTCTAGCTAAATATGTCACTGTAGAATTTTAAAATGAAACTAAGCTACAAAATGGAATTCAGCTCATTGCAGTGGTCTGCTGTGTGTTGTCATAGGTCTTGAAATTTCATTTTCATGCTATGTAAACTGATAGGCATACTTAACTGGTAAAATTAGTTAAAAGGACACATCTTCACAAAAATCACTACACTAGAAACATACCAATGCACCTCAGAATGTGATCATTTTCTGTCATCATAGTGTATTTCTTGAAGCTGTACAATATATTAGGTGATAAATAGTGCCATTGTGAAAAGTATACCCTAGATGGAAATCCTTGCAGAAATTATCAAGTAAATTAGGTTTAGTTGCCAGTTAATTCAATGTTATATTTAATGTCACTTTACCACCCACTCCATAGACTGAATTTTCAAGAGTGACAAAAAGAAAATAATCTTATCATTCTCTAGCTCTTATGTCAGTAGTTTCTAGTTACTACTTCCAGGTATATGTTGGTCACCAATCTTCAGTGTTGTGTTTCAGAGGTTAAGTTTCTAAAGTACATGATTAAATCAAAGTTTAGACACTCTATTTTATTCCATTATGCTTGTCTACCAAAAATGTTTGTTAAATCTCTTGGTTAAATGTTAAATTTTAATTGTATATTTTTCTCTCAATGGACGGATGGATGGATAGGTAGATATACAAGGCAAGATTTAAAGAAATGTGAATACCTACCCACAGTTATTTATTTAACATTATTCGTCAATCTTCACGTGATTTTACTTTAGTACAGAAATGAGAAAACAGCTAAAACATACTTGGCTCCTGTGGCTACATCCTCTCCCATAGTAATTAAGACTTGAGAAACCTGAGGTTGACTTTTATTTAGTTTAATCCCCAAACTGAGAATTACCCCCAAACTAGGATAATTGATGAAAAGATGACTGGAATGGGCAGTGCCTGAGCTCTCTCTGGAGAATCTACTTTCCTGCAGGAAGGCCTGCGGGAAGGCTGCTGCCTTGGGGCCGGGCCTTCCTGCCTCTCCCAGGGAAGGCGGGGGAGAGGGAGGGGGGGTGGGGAGGTATGCCTCCTGCCGAATCCTTACGGTCCCCTGGTCCCAGGCCATCACCGTGCTCAAGTTGTTCATGGACTTTGACGTCAGAAAGTACATCCTTGCACATTGTGGGGAAGTCTGAGAATACAGAATACAAAAGTATAGATATAAAGAAAGTAAAGGGTAGCCTACAGGTGTGTGGTCTGTATGGCTAGAGGTGTTGAGCTGGTGTTCCAAAGCACAAGGCTAGACATGTTTTGTTTTGTGTGTATTTTACATTTGCTGTTTCTATTCCAGAATGAAGGCAATTAACAAGGCCCGATACAGCTATTCTAAATAATCAGTTAACTGTATTAAGTGATCGTCTGCCCACCAACAGTGTTCACATTTTACAACAGGCAGGGGTGGAGTGGGCAGGGACGTAAATTTCAGATTCCCGTCTCTGCATCCTAGCGTTCGTGTGTGACCCGGCCAGCTGCCCTACTCCTCAGCATCAGAAAAGAAAAGTACCTGGGCCGGGTGTTCCAGAAACCCCTGGGAACTGAGAAACCTGTGGGAATGTGGATGAACTGAAACAAAGGAGGAATGACCTGGTCTGTCTTCAGCTGACGTTTCTGAGCCTCAGTTTTTTCATCTTCAGTCCTTCCCATTCCATGGCTATTTTGAGGCCCTAAGGAGCCCCTTCATGTGTATATCTTCTGACCCGATTATTGAATTCCAGTTTTCCAGGAGACAATAAAGTATAACTTTCCATTTTTTTAAGTTGTTGATCATTGGATCCTTACGGATCTTAGTAAACTTTGGCAGAGGTCTTCCCTTTTGTCCTTTACCCTCTGTAATGCGGGAGGAACCGTACTTAGCTGGATTCATGTTATCTGGCCTTTTGTGAGGAGGGCACCGCTCTAAACCACTCCAGGCCCACCCATTCTGGGAAGCACTGGCTGATCTGATGGGGCTGTTCTCCTACATTACAATCTCATTTTTTTTGATGCTGACGGTTTGCACAAATGTTCCCCTTTATGTGCCACCTCACCCACAAAAAAGGGGGAGAAACCTTCCTGATCCTCTAAACAGAATTATTGATAGTAAGCCTGCATTGGATTCCAACATCTGTGCCTGTTTCCAGCAGCTGCCTGACTACTGATGTGTCTCCAAACAGGGAACATTCAGGAACCAGGTGTGCTCCTTGTGACATCTGTTTTCCAGGGAAACTTGTTTCAAGTTCTTAACAGAATTTTATGGAAACTCTGAACAAGGGGAAGAGGGCAGAAGATTTGCAGGAGCATCGATACGGCCTTTCTTTCTACTCTTTGTGTGTCCTAATGGTACAGTTTAACGTTTTCGTTTTTACTTCAAAGCTCTGCTTTAAGTATGAAAGCTTAGAAAATGAAAAAATGCTGAATAACTGGTTTTCTCTTCTCAGAGTGCTATTTGAAGTAACTGATCAGGTGTTAGTGGGGGAACAGGGCGGAGGTTCTCACAGTCTTGAACATCGTGACTGAATCTAAAGGGTTTTTCTGGGACTTTTTCAGAACAAATGACCCTGCCCTTGTTTGTTGCCATGTGCCATAGACTGACGTTCGTGTCCCCCCCTAAATGTGTATGTTGAAATCCTAACCCCAATGTGATGGTGTTAGGAGGTGGGGCCTCTGGGGGGTGATTCAGTCATGAGGGCAGAGCCTTCATGAATGGGCCGAGTGCTTTTATAAAATAAAAAAAAAAGCTCTAGAGAGCTCCCTTGCCCCTTCCCCCAGGTAAGGACTCAGGAAGCAAATGGCCTGAGAACCAGGAAGCAGGTCCCTACCTGACACGGAATCTGCTGGCTCGTTGATCTTGAACTTCCCAGACTCCAGACTGTGAGAAGTCCATTTCCATTGCTGATAAGGCACCCAGTCTATGGAGGTTCGTTATAGCAGCCAACACACTGAAATACCACGAAAGCACAGGTTAGGTTTCCTTCCTCTTTCCACGATTACCAATGACTCTTCAATGGAAGCAAAGGGAAGGGAAGGAAAGGGTAGGAAGGAAATGTCTACAAGTGCATTCTTCTCGAGACACTGGGCCACATAAACGTGCCTCCTTCTGGGCAGAAAGCCACCTCTGGCATCTTAGGACCCACCACGGTAGGAAGCCCACCTACACCAGCCAAACTGTGAGCCAGTGCTCTGCCCCAGGCAGTGTGGCTGCGACCTCACTACCTTTCCGGAGACAGGTAATAGGATAATTCCCTGCTATCCCACTTGAAAGGAGACCTTAATACTAGTTCATATGGGAAAATGTAATAAACATTCAGAGATGTGCATATTTCTGGTATAGAAATTACCCAGGAACTCACGCTTCTAAAATGAAGACAAATGTATGTGACTAACAGGTTGGATACACTACAAAGAATATGATCACATCTCTCAGTGTTACAGAGCTTTACATTTATGCTTTATAAATGTGCCAGTTTAAAAATATAATTTTGGAAAGATGGCCCAAAATACTAATTTTTATAATCTATCTTAGCACGTTATCTAACAAAGAAAAACATATGTACCTATACATAAGCCATGTGGCAGAAGGAAATTTTCTTTTATGAGTGATTTTTTGCTTTGAAAACACAAAATATTGAAAAGCGTTGCCGATTAGCATTTTAAATAGGATATTTCAGAGACAGGCTCGTTTACATATAACATCCCCATGGATGTGGTCTTCTAAAATTAAACATGAAAAAAGCACAGATATGATACATTTGAACCCCAAGCTACTGTTTATATTGCACATGGTGTCAGACTGCAAGCATCTTTTCTGAAGTTCAATATATTTTGACAGAATTCCCTTTATTCTGTACATTTTCATTTACTTCTAATTTGCAGCTGCCTAAAATGTAGGAAATAGAAGAAAATGGCATGTTGTTGCTGAGTGGATATCCTACAGATTTGAAACAAAAAAAGAAAAGCTTTAAAATAGACTATAATTATGTAAAATGGTGTGATTTTACTTTGATCATCTAAAATAAAAATTAGAAGGTTGAAAATGAAAAAGACTCTATAATGATAATTTTCAAAGTGTGTTTTCAGAGTATCAGGTTTGTAACTCAAAGTCACCACCTTGTCCTCTCTCGTAAACCCTTGCACTCTGCCCGTGCAGAAAACGCTGACCCTTAGTTTCATGGAAACGTTGGAGCAGTCGTGCAAAATGTTCCTGGCCTGGGTACTTCTGGTCAGCTTTGTTGTCACTTCCTTGTCTTCCTGGCAAGGCAACAATCTGGCCTCGATATTCTCAATCCTTCAACTTGTATTTGACTCCCATGCAGTGAGGACATTTTTGGGTCCATCACAAGACAGCTCATTTGTAAGGTTTTTGTTTGTTTGTTTGTTTGTTTTCGGTTTTCGGGTTTTTTGCTGAGTTGGATCTTCGTTGCCATGCGCAGGCTTTCTCTAGTTGCGCCAAGCGGGGGCTATGCTTCGTTGCGGTGCACGGGCTTCTCATTGTGCGGGGCTTCTCCTGTTGTGGAGCATGGGCTCTAGGCACGCAGGCTTCAGTAGTTGTGGCACGCGGACTCAGTAGTTGTGGCTCGCTGGCTCTAGAGCACAGGCTTGGGCTTAGTTGCTCCACAACATGTGGGATCTTCCTGGACCAGGGCTCGAACCCTTGTCCCCTGCATTGGCAAGTGGATTCTTAACCACTGCACCACCAGGGAAGTCCCAAGACAGCTCATTTGATTAGCAATGATTCCTAACTTGGCTTAGTGAAGAATCATTTAGGGAGCTTTGAAAAATACTGAATCTGGAGAAAAAACTCCATTGGTATGGATTTAGTTATGTCCGGAGTAGAGTGTAGGAATCTACTTGAGCACATCTCCAGGTTGAAAAACAGAAAATTTCAAGTGCTGGTGAGGATGTGGAGCAGCTAGAATTCTGAGGAGTTTGGAACTGTGTAGGAGGAAGCGTAGACTGGTACAACAAATCAGTGCTTGGATCTACCAAAGCTGAACGTAGGTGTACCTATGACCCTGCAATTGCTCATAACTACACACCTGATAGAAAGACATCCGTATCTTCACCAGAAGATGCACAAGAATGTTCATAGCAGCACCATTCACAGTAGTCAAAGAATGGAGACTACTCAAATACATTCATCAATAATAAGATAGATATGGAAAAGACAGGATGTTTATCCTGTAGGATCCCTTACAGCAAGGCCGGCTTCACGAGTGTGTGTGATCTGTGACTCTAAAAGGGCCCTGTGCTTGGTTTAATGCTCTGCTGTCACCATTTTGTAATTCTTAATTTTTGAATAGAGGATCTGCCTTTTCATTTTGTAGGGGACCCTGCAAATTAGTTATCTGGTCCTATTATATAGTGAGTTTTACTCAGTGGTGCATGAGAAAAGTCAAACAAAATAATGTATAATGTGTGATTTTAAAAAGAAGGAAAAATGAATCTACAGTGTTGGAAATCAAGATAGTGGTTTGCTTTGAGGAGGTGAGAGGGGATAGTGATAGAGAGGGGTCACAAGGATGTTTCTGGGGTGCTTGTGATATTTTACTTCTTGATCTGGTTCAGGTTACATGGATGGGCTTTCATTTTTAAATTTTATTAACAGAACACTTATGATATGTAAATATTTCTGTAGATATGTCATACTTCACATGATGATTACGTTTAAAAATCCTCTCTCATTGATTTTGACATGGAACCAGACTGGGAACAACTGGTCAGGTCTAATCAGGTACGGGTTTCATTTTGATTTAGAACATTTAGCCTTTCCCTGCTCTGATGCATTTGTTCCCAGCTTCCTATGGCCAATGGCATTGAGGACATTTACTCTGACACAGAGGCCAGACAGCAGAGAGTAAATGGGTAATGAAGCCTTGCTCCTTGACTACTTCTAGAAAACACCTCAAAGTGCATGCCATTGGCTTGGTTCAGCTGCATCACTTTTGTATAAAATGAACTTATTTACCTACTCTCTCACTGAGAGCCATTCCTGTGCATGTGCCGCACATACAGCTGTCTACACGGAGATGTTCGATGGACATTAAAATACCTGTTTTCCCCAAATGTAGATCTGCCAATCTACTAGAAAGCTTCAAATTGTCTCCTCAGTCCCCTTGAATTAAAGCTCATATTGAAATGCAAAAATATTTTCTTGGTCATTATCAGCCTTCAATTCTGCTTGCAGTCATTCATCATGTAGGCCACTAAATGGTAAAATTCTCAGGGATGTTTCACTGCAAGGGGTCATGGGGGTCGTGGTGAGGGTGTTTCAGAGCCAGGACAATCTGGAGCACAGACTGTATAACAGGAGAGTGAAGGCCCTCCAAAAGCATCCACACAGGGTAAGAGGGCAGCCGTGGGCCAGAGAGCGGGTGCCGGCGGGGTTTTCTTCTGCCCCACTTGTACCACTGTGTACACTTAAACCAGAAATGAAGCCTCAGGAAAGCTAAATGGCTTAAGAAAGCGTCTCTGTGCAAGTGAGAAGGTTTGGATCCACATCGGGATTCAGTCACTGAGCTATTTGCATCCTTTGTAATGGTCAATGCATACTATTATAAAAATGACCTGATCCCTCAGAAGGGGTTCTTCGGATTTCAAACTAGAATTTCTTGGTAGTCAATATAAAATATAAATACTTCTAAAAATTGTAATGAAAATATTTCAAAAATAATTGCATTTTAATGAACTATTGAAATCTTGCTTTGAATGTGAAAGATTTCAATGGTTTGCAGATGTTATTTCTGAAAAAGGAGAGCGGGATCTTTATCAGTGTTTGATGTGATCAATTATTTTATAAAACTTAAAATATTTCACAGATATTAGCCTTCCTGAAAATCAACGGTGATATGAGAGTAGAAAAATTACTAATAGTAGAAAGTAAAAATGAAAAATATTTTCAAAATCATAAATGTGTTCAAGATGGACCTTGACCTAGAGCTATATTAGATGCTATGCATTTTTGAATATGAAAAGTGAAAATTATTGCTTTAAATGCAAAAAAGGGAAGTCAATAATCTCAAAATCAAGGGTGGTGGTAGGTATTTGATTGATATTAAACAATATATTGTTAAGTACTCAGAAGAACCAATATATTGATAATACTCGATATGACCTACAAGAGGGCCAAAATGTTAAACAAATTTAATTTGGCAACCTTTAAAGAAGGAAAAGCAATACTGTAAGATATATGTACTTAAGTACATCCTTATATTCTCTACCTCTTCGGCAGTCTTTCCCTAACTGTGAATATAAGTCTCAGGTTATACAGCTGTTGGGTAAAAGCAAAATATAACTCGTTAACTAATTAAACCCAGTGAACATTTTGTAACGTCCTACCAGAGTCCAGATGTCCCCAAGTGGGAAAGAAACTTGAGGTGGTCACAGTACCTGAGCTTTGACATCAGACAACCTCAGTTTGTATTTCACTGCCTCCGCTTACTAATTATATTGGGTTGGCCAAAAAGTCCGTTTGGGTTTTTCCGTAACATCTTACGGAAAAACCCAAACAAAGTTTTTGGCCAACCCAATATAACTGTGGGCAGGTTTCTCAGAGAAGTTTGGTAAATGGTGATAATAATGCCAACGTCATTGAGTCATTAGGGCTGCAGGTGAAACAGTGCAAGACCTGCTACATGTTAGTCTCTCGTCCCATCCCATTTCACAAGTGGATACTTTTTGAGAAGGACCACGATTATTGCTCAATGCATCAAGCGGAGATACTAGCTCTTTTTAGATAGTCAGCCAGTTGGTAGGTGCTGATGAAAATGTATTTATAAAGAAAAATAGTCTTTAAAAAAATCTTACATGTATCACTTAGATATATAAAATAATCACAAGCCTCTAGGAAATTTTAGAACCTTGGAGGAAAGAGGATGTCTAGGGCTAAGCTAATAGTAGACAAAGGGGAAATTTGAGAAGGTTTCAAGGGACATAGGACCTTTTCTTTTTTTTCTTCTTTTTTTTTTCCACCTATAACTCTGAACCCCATTGAAATAGACATATTCCCTTCTAGTGCCCAATACAAGACATAGGACCTCTTCTGACAAGTGTCATTTTGCTTATTGCAGTGACGTCAGTTCTGTAATCAAACACCTCAGCCAGCAGACTAGTGTTTTTTTGTTGGTTTTGTTTTGTTTTGTATTACAGTTTGGAATATGAAATAATTATTTTCTTTCTAAAAAGGGGATTCCCATTTTCTCTCAGACTATCAGTGTGACTCATGCTTGGTGTAAGGCAGATACTAATTAAGGTTTGCCTTTCTCTTCCTCAGAATTTCTCAGATACGGTTAGCACTGCATTTATGACCTTATTAAGTAAAACTGGGTCTGAAAGATTAGTTCTTTTGTGTGTCTTGCTCTCTCTCGTGACTGTATACGTTTCAGGCTAACATAGTTTCCAATGAGTCCACAACACGGTTTAGGCCTCGTGATGTCTGATTTAGGATTAAGCATGTTCCCAATAGGAAGACAGTTTCTGGGTATAGGAGACACCAGTTTCTACAGAGAAAGGTCCAAAACAGCAAGTCTGGGAAAGTTTCCAGAAATGAAAACTGCAAAGATTGACGGGGTGCTTGGAAAGGAGAGATAAACAGTAAATGCAGTTGGAGCTTGGGGTGGTGGTTTTGGGGAGTCGGCACAGAATTCATTGAGAACTTATTTCATTCTGGATTTTCAGCTGATTCATTTTATCCATCACCCTTTCTAACTCTCACTGCTCTCTCGTGGCTGCATTGCTAGTAGCCCATTTCCTACCTGATACCCAACAGCATACTAGCTCACATCTAAGTTTTTTGAAAGCAATTACTATATTTCTTATGGCCATCAGTTCACAGTTTAACCAAAAATTGCGATAGATTCTTGTAAACCCTCAGGAGAATAACTCTATTTGCAACACTAAGAGAGATGAAAAATGAAAACAGGCCATCTCCCTTCAAGGATTTGGGTGTCTAGGAGGGGAGTGTCAAGGTCTGGGCACCCCAGAAAGCAGAGCCTGGGGTTAAGTCTCTGTGCTGGGTGGTAGCCCGTGTCTGCCCACCGGCCCAGGATGCAGGAGCGAGGGACATGGGGGCAAAGTAGGGAGACTGAGGACGCCTTATGGAGCTGGTCGCTGCTAAGTGCAACTGATTGCTCCATACAAGGGGCCACTGTTTAAGCATTGGGGTACCAGGACGTGTCTGGGGCAGTGTGAGCAGGAAAGCCCAGCGTGTGAGGCAGAGTGCTAGGATTAACTGTGTGCAGGTGGCCAGGACGCACACGGATCCAAGGATAGGAGGAGCTGGTGTGTGAGACAGTCTGACACAGGGGTTAACACAAGGTCATAAAAAGATTTGGTATTTGATGCCAGAGACAAAATTTGAGAAATACGAAGTGGTATGAATGTCCAACCTTGTCCCTATTAAATTATCACTTTGTGGAAGTACAGGTTTTCAGAGTACTGTAGATGCATTATCAGGATGACTTTAGTAAAGTTCGCAGTTACTTAACTACTCACGGCTCTTCCTCTCACTTTTGCAAGCCCACTCAAGGAGGCCTCTTCTGACCACTTTCTGCAAAATAGGCCCCCACTCACATGCTGTCCCCTCCAGATGACTCCATCCCCTGTCCAGCTGCAGGTTCCTCATGTACCTGCCGTTGGACGATGTCGTATTGTGCATTTGTTTGTCCCTTTATTTGTTCTCTCGCCCCCTCACCAGAACGTAAACCAAACAGGCCAAAGCGTGTGTGATTTCAGCAACACTGTCCTCCAGCACCTAGGACAGCCCCAGGGAAAAGCAAAGGCTCTGTGAACAGTCACTGAAATACTTCCTTATTGAGTGTGTAACAGTGAAGATGTCTATGTAACTGATTTCTGTGAAAATTAAATGAGAAAATTATGAAAGTGTGCTGCAGAGGCTTTGCACCTAGAAGGCAATCAGTGAATGCTAGAATTTTCCATTTCCTGATGCCCACAGTGTGCCCCAAAGGCAAATGTACAGTTGGAGTGTTAAGAATTCTTATCACAGACATGTTAAGAATTCTGCACATGGACTAAACCAGCTGAGAATTACGCACTAAGAACCCATGGTGTGATTTCCTACTCTTATCCACAGAAGGAAAAATAGACACACATCTTAAACTTTATGCAATAGCCACCAAATACCTTTAAATGTATTATATGTACTTGTGTCTCAAAATCCTACACAGAGAGCTTTGTGCTGTAAACCCCGTGAGGAAAGGGCTCTGGTCTTCTAGTCCTCTTGCCCACAAAGGATCCCTGGAAATATCCCATCTTTCTTCTTTCTTCTTTGAGTCACACTGTAAAATGTGGCACCTTTTTATTGCACTTTTAAAAGTGTGGTGCAACATCATAGCTTGAAATGAGCCTGGAACAGTGTCTAAAACCATGCAGGCTCAGTTCTAAGTGCACACGTGACTTTACAGTAGCTGAAGCAATGGTTACAAGGTTTCATCACTGAAGGACCTTTCTTGGTAGACCCCAAATTAATGCAGACTAGGATACTTTCATTGTATTCTTTTAATGACTGCATCAGTAATTCCATACGGTTTCTCTCTGAGACTTCTGCGGGCCATTTCACTGGAAATGAGATGTATACCTCTTCTAATGTAAAATATGTATCATTCTACCATGGTGTATTTTCCAAAAAAGAAATGATTAAGATATTTTTCAGGATAATTCATAGCTCACTGAAAACCCTAGGAATGTTTTGTACACTTTTAGAATGTGACGCTGTAAGTCAAAGGGATGAAGTTCCTGTTAGTAATGAACCATCTGTAAGGCTTGTTCCATTGAAGTGTCTGCTAAACATATGGTGACTTCCACTACCATTCTTTCATATTTGGTTACAAAGCACACCTATTTTTCATTCACAGATTCTGTTGGAAGCTTCTTAACTAGTCCTATTCATTTTCTAAAATCAGGGTATGTTACTGTTTTTTAAAATGTATGTATATAAAACTCTTCTTTATGTTTTCCCTTTAATAATAGTTAGAAGCAAGAGATGTCCCCCTTACCTGGAAAAGCTCTTGCATCTAAGTTTTGATTTTTTTTTCAATAGAATATCTCAAGGGAGACTGTGCTTTGTCTGTAGAGCATCTTGGCATTTTAGGGTGGGGAAAGGAAACGCTCTTCTCTCCTCTCTCCTTTCCCTGGCCTCCTCCTCCCCCGTCTAGGAGGGAGTTACGCTGTTGAGGCTGCGCAGGGTACTGGGGAGAGTGAGACAGTGGCA
Source organism: Balaenoptera ricei (assembly GCF_028023285.1). Lineage (NCBI taxonomy): Eukaryota > Metazoa > Chordata > Mammalia > Artiodactyla > Balaenopteridae > Balaenoptera > Balaenoptera ricei. The sequence continues at coordinate 6,760,984 of NC_082650.1, forward strand.
CCAGCCACACCGGAGGGCAACTCCTGCTCCTCCCTCCCCAGCCTTTGAGCAATGGTGAGTGAGACTGCATGCCTTTGTTTCCTCGGAAAAGGATGTAGAATGTCTTAACCTCTGTTTCCTGGGCAGAGGACAGAAATCTCCAACTTTACAGGGTTGTTGGCATGACTAAAAGTAATGTATGCAAAGTTCTTAGCTTGCTCTTCACGTTTCTTCCCAGTTACATTGTAGACTTGGTGAAACCTGAGGCTGTGTATGTCTTGTCACCTCCAGTGCTTGTCCCCAGCCTCGAGAACAGTGCCGGGACATAGTGCAGGGTCACAAAGTAGGCAGCATGAATGGTTGCAGATTGGTCAACATCTAGGGCATTTTCTTGGCCCACTGAACAGAGCTTGGAGTTTTTTCTAGGTGAGACAGTCTTCTTTCTCTCTGACAGTGTAGTTTCCACATGGTCAATGGGTCTGTCTGTCTGTCTTGTTCTCTTTCTTGTTCCTAATCCCTCTCTCTCTCTCTCTCCCTCTCTCTCTCAGTCTGGCTGCCTGTCTCTCTCTCCTCTCCTCTCCCTTATCTGTCTTCTGTCTTCAGCCCTTCTCATCTGACTTTTCTAAGTAGGTGGTTATTCTACCTCTAAATTCGTCCTGCAAGAAAAGCTTTCTTCAGTGTCCACCCCCCGTTTGTAATTTAAGCACAAGGGACTTTCCATGATGCCCAGACTAACTCCCCAAAGTTCTCTAGTTACCTCTAAAGACAGTCCTCATAATGAGACCCATCACCAGTGTTCCTGGTGGGAATTAAAGTAGATGTAGTCCATGAAAACATTTAGCACTGTCCCTGGCACACAGTATAATATCAATAGTTAATAATTAATCACTTCTTTCTTATCACCTTCCGTTCACAGACCAGAAGAATTTTTAAATAGCTCCACTGATATCTTTTCTCTGCAATTAATATAAAATATTGATAGCCCTCTGATCATGAGGAATATAAAATATTATTTTGGTAGAGGTGTAAATAAACTGTGTTAAACTTAAGCTGGCAATTCTGACTCGTGCCAACAAAAGAAAACCATGCATAAATAATTCCAAAAAGAGGGTCATGAGATAATTATGTTGAGTGCATTTGACTGGGGAGTGTGTAAGATGATTCCTCTGTCTTTGTTTGGTGTGGCCTAAAATGTACTGAATTAGTTTACATGTCTAATTGAGTATGAAGTTAAAGCACATTAAAACACAATCATCCCCTTTTCCTTGTAACCCACAGTACTTGGAATCCGTATTACTAATTTGGTTGATCATGTGCTGAGCTATGGTGGGCTTCCTATATTGTCATTTTCTTTGTACTACCTGTCTTCTCAGTTGTATTGTAGGCACTCCTAGGACAGGCCAAGATCTGGACATTAGGATACATTCTTTTCTTCCTCTCACCCCCATTCCATAGCTGGTTGGTATTTTATTTTATTTTGTTTGTATACAATAAATGCTCAAAATATATTTATTGGTTGAATAAAAAGGGAAGGAAGGAGATAAGAAAACAGGGCTGAAATCCTGTGAAATCAATTCATAAACTGAATTAAACCTTTGCAGATAATCTGACTCAAGGCAGCTAGGTTGCCCTGGGACATGAACCATTTGAGGACTGCCTTCACTTCTCCCATTCATAGAAACCTTGCCTGGATCCTCACTGTGTGCCAGACCTGGCGTCTGCCCTGGGAAGAAGACAGTAAAGAAGTTGGCAGGAAAATGAAAGAGAGTTGATGGCTGAGGAGGTTTTCCAAAGGAAGGACCAACAGGGCTAGGAGACTGAGAGGACAGAGAAATAAAGAGAGGGGAGCCAAAGAGGACCTCAGGTGTGTGAGTGGAAGAAATGTGGTTCTATTGACAGAAACAGCAAAGGAGCAAAGCCTGGGTGGAAGCAGGTCAAAGGTGACTTCTAGGTCATCTACGTGTGCTCCAGTTACAAAGGAATCGAGTATGATAGAGAATATAATTATCATGGGGCCAATTTACCCTTGGGCTTCATCATCATCCCTAGACACAGCACAAATGCTCTTAGAAACGTGTATAGGTTGGCCATATACCCCCTTTATTTATTTTATTTTATATTTTCTGTTTCTTAGCATCTTCTATTTTAGAAAAATGTAAAAATGTGGTTCAGTCCCAGTGAACTCCACATTATTATTTATTGACCATTTATTATGCCATTTATAGGGTGTGTGCATGCTGGACAGTAAATTTTTTAAAAACTGTAATTACAATTATATTACACTACAGAAAGCACCACGTCAGCCATTAAAGTCTAAATAAGTAGGACTTCAGTACCTGCAGCAATGGCCTAATCCTGCCAAATGCTTTTGATGACAGCAAGAGGTAGGCTATCTGCATCCAAATATTTTCTTCTCCTTTTAACTGGACTTCTCTGCTGCATAATTTCTATCTTACTTTGATTTTATATTTCTTAGCTTTTTCAAACTGTGTGCTTGGTGATGATCTGCTGCAAATCATTGGCAGGCTTAAAGGCTGGGCTCTTTTACAAGTACCCTGTGCGTTAAAGACAAATTAGAGACAGGCATTCATTTTCAGTTGTACCAGTCACCTTCTATTTTATTTTATTTTATTTATTTATTTTTTTAAATTTTTATTTATTTATATTTATTTTTGGCTGTGTTGGGTCTTCGTTTCTATGCGAGGGCTTTCTCTAGTTGCGGCAAGCGGGGGCCACTCTTCATCGCGGGGCGCGGGCCTCTCACCGCCGCGGCCTCTCTTGTTGCAGAGCACAGGCTCCAGACGCGCAGGCTCAGTAGTTGTGGCTCACGGGCCCAGTCGCTCCGCGGCATGTGGGATCTTCCCAGACCAGGGCTCGAACCCGTGTCCCCTGCACTGGCAGGCAGACTCTCAACCGCTGCGCCACCAGGGAAGCCCCACCTTCTATTTTAAAAGCTTATCTCTTACAATCGTATATGATATAAGTAAAACAATAAATAAACAGGTAGCTAGTTATACAGGGGAAAAAGGAGAAGCTATAAACATAAGAATGGAAGAATCTCAGTGGTAAAATTGATCTTAGAAATTTTATAATCCTTTTATTTTATAGGAGAAAAAATTAGATTAAAGAAATTAAGTGATTTTCCAAGACTACTAACAGGTTACAGATAAACTGAAACTGGAATCAGTTCTCTCGGCAATAACTTGTGCCTCTCACTGTAACACCAGGCAGTTCCTTACAATGGCAAGCATTTATCTGCTTATGTCATTAATCTAAACAGACATCATCATCATCATCATCACCTTTTTCTTTTACTCTCATCATCATCTTTTCATCCGTTTAAAGCCATACTTTCTCCTGACCTTGTTGTAGACCAGAGGACGGCGAACTACAGCCCATGGGCTAAATGTGACCAGCTCATGAGCTAAGAATAGATGTTACATATTTAAGAGGTTGTAAAATTTTTTTTTTAAGAATGATACAGCAATACCTGAAAATTACAGGCACTCTTTGGAGATACTGCAGGTTCAGTTCCAGACCACCTCAATAAAGCGAATATCCCAACGAAGTGAGTCACACAGATTTTTTACTTCCTCAGTGGCATATAAAAGTTATGTTTGCACTATACTGTAATCTATTAAGTGTGCAATCACATTATGTCTAAAAAAACAATGTATATATCTTAACTGAAAAATAATTTGTTGCTAGAAAGTGCTGTCAATCGACAATGCAGGGTTGCCACAAACCTTCAATTTTTAAAAAAACGTCCGCAATAGTTGTGAAGTGCAATAAAGCAAAGGACGATAAAACGAGGTGTGCCTGTGTCGGGAATCCAGCTTTCAGTGCCCATAAATAAGCTTTGGAAGGACATAGCCACACCCGTTTGTTCTGGATTGTTGACAGCTGCTTTTGAGCTACAACAGTAGTTAGGTAGTTGCCACAGAGACTGTCTGGGACTCAAACCCTAAGATATTTCCTCTCTGATCCTTTCAAGACATTTGACAGAAAAAAAAAATGAAAATATTACATTAAGATTAAAGACATGTTTTCAAGGCTTTATAATCTCAGTATGAAAGATGGAGAATCATTCCACAACGTAGAACAGATAGATGTATTAAAAATACAAAAACTGATGACTGGAAACACGTACACACCTTGTCCAGTTTCTGCAAGAATACATGGCTCAGGGTCTGGATCAAAATCAAGACCCACCGCATGGGCTCGAGTGCTGATTGTGGATCAGTCAACAGCAAGGGCACTCTAGACAGCCGCGATTGCGGTCTACATGGGAATCTGGACCCTTCCTTGCTCCTGGAGCAAGTCTGAAGGGAAAAATTAAGAAGGCCTTTTTCAGAGTCTGAGTTATTTCCAAAGGTTAATGTCAGATACCATCCCTACCCTCCTCATAGCCAATTATAGCAGTCATATTAGAAATTGTGTACCTTAAAGTGTTCAAGCTTCTCACGGACCCCAAGCCCCCTCCCCGACCTTGTAACTTTCCAACTTGCGGGACGAGTTGAGGATGATGGGGATTTTCCACCCTTGCCCTGCTGCAGTGGTGCTGACGACTGGGTTATTATCAGATACAGATTGCCTTCACTATCACCTCCAGGAAATAGCACTATTTTTCAATTTTGAGAAATCACATAGGTAAGTATCTTCCTGAACTCATTTTTCCTGAAGAGTAGGTCACATCCACAGGAAAAGGAAGGCATACTTGTTAAGCATAAATTATTTTCCAGATTTTTTGTATCTAATTAATTCATGTTTGTGAGGTCTGAGCAGATTGTTAATGTAAAAACTTATAAACAACAATGCAGAACTTTTTCCTATTTCAAAAAAAATCAATGAACAGTAGTGATGAACAGGAAAGTAGAAGTTTGTATCAAACTAATATATATATATATATTTTTTTATCTTGTGGAACAATCTTTTTTGCTCTTTTTTCTTTGTTTTGGAACAATCTTTTATATTCTTCTTCTGTCTTAAAAGTTGAAAATCTTTTGGGATAAATGTGTTATAGAAAAGAACATCACAAAAATAGATGGAATAATTGCAAGCAAATAATTTTCAACTTACACTCTCAAGTCTCTTTATTTTGACTGATGTTTTGATTACTTTGAGACACTGTTGATAATGTTAGCCCAAAAGCAGTTTGGTTCTTTGTGACCTTTACATTTAGGTTAAAATCAGTTCATCTTGTACAATAATATTAAGAGTTCGTAACGGTCTGATTACCTACGTGCGTTACTGTTTTATGTGTACATCTACCATGACTATTGCTATATAATCATGTTCTCTCGTGTCCTTGACTGTCATACTCTTTCTCTTGTTTAAAAAAAAAAAAACAATTCTACTGAGTCAATTTAAAGATCTTACTGGCTTTATTCATTGTTCGTGGATCAGGCAGCATTCCATCTAACAAGTAGAAAGGCGCTTGGAAGAGCTGTACAGAATGGAAGGTTTTAAGGTAGAAAGGCGTTGGCCCAAGGAAGTCAAAAGCAAAAGAAAGGATTGTTTCAGGGAGGGTCACTTTCCTTTGAGGTAAGGGCGGCAGGGGTCTATCAGGCAGATTACCTCACTAAGGTTGACCAGGAAATACCAGACTGATTGGTTTAAAATCCTGTTCCCTGGGGGAGTCTGCAACTGCAATTAGGTTAGGTATTTACTTTTGGTTTGCTGCTATGGGGCTTAGCAATGGAGTGGGTTGAATGGTGGCCTCCAAAAGGATATGTCCACATGCTGATCCCCATGACCTGTGAATGTGTCCTTATGTGGAAATAGGGTCTTTGCAGATTCAGTGAAGTTAAGGAACTTGAGATGAGATCACCCCGGACGATAATCCAGCGGGCCCTCAATCCAGTGACAAGAGTGAACGGGTGGCGGGGTGGGGGGGGCGCTTCCCTGGTGGCGCAGTGGTTGAGAATCCGCCTGCCAGTGCAGGGGACACGGGTTCGAACCAGCCGCCACTACTGAATCCCGCGTGCCTAGAGCCCGTGCTCCACAACAAGAGAAGCCACCGCAATGAGAAGCCCACGCACCGCAACGAAGACCCAACACACCCAAAAATAAATAAATAAATTTAAAAAAATAAAGATATTAAAAAAAAAAACCAACGACTGAACAGGGAGGCAGAGACTGGAGTGATGTGGCCACAGCTCCAGGAGTGCCGGGGCAGCCTGGGAGCTGAAAGAGGCCAAGGGTGGCTTCTCCCCTTGAGCCTCAGAGGAGCCACCGTCCTGCAGCGTCTCGGGCTCTGGCCTCCAGGACTGTGGGCGCATACATTCCTGTTGTTTTAAGCCCCCAGGTTTGTGGCAGCGACAGAAAATGAATAGTCACTCTGCCTCGTTGTCAGCTCACCTGGGAAATCGTAGACCTTTTACAGTTATTGTCAGGTCTATGAAAGATGTGTAACATTTATATCTCACCCGAAAGGAAAAAACAGATTGTGCAACATTTTAAAGAAGAGTCAGTAGGATTTGGGGATTGTCTGCATACGAGAAAGGGGAAGAAAGGGTCGTCATCCAAAATAAGGGACGATAAACACATTCGTTTTGCCTTTTGCAGGGTGAACAGGTTTTATTCAGTAACTACTGGCAGTGGGCGCAGGAGGCTGGGGATGGAGCTGAGCTCCAGTCCTGCTCTGCAGAGGAGACTGGGCCTTTCGAAGGGAGCTGGAGGCAAGGGGAAGCAGGACTCAGGAGGGTCAGGGAGGTGGAGGAGCTGGAAGGGCCGCTCCCTGTAAATGCCACCAGCCAGCAGCTCCGCGTTAAGATTCTCTCCTCCCTCAGAGGCTGGGAGACAGAGGCCCCGCCCTACCAACGAGTGCATTTCAGAGGAAGGTCTCTCAAGTCCTAGAGGACACCTCTGAGTTGTAAGAGATACATCCTCACAGAGTAAGCCCTTTTTAATAAATGCTCTGAGGAAGGGGGCTCAGGGGCCTATCTCGGGCTGTTGGCTAACAGTAAATTCTCCTGGCAGCTTTGAGCTTCCTTGGGCAGGCATTTTCATGGGGGCTGGGGTCATCCTCGGGCTATGCTAGAGTTTGGCCGAGTCTCTTAGTTGCAGGGTTTGGGCGCAGTTGTTCTGTGCTGAGAGTTCTGCAGTTCTCAGGGTGCGCGTGACTTCAAGGAAGTGATGATGGAAGGAAGGTGATGGTGTCAGTGCCAGAAAGAGGGAGCTCTGTGTTACGGATGTGAGAAGGAAAGACACTCAATGAGTTGTTTTAGAAATGGTAAGTTTGAGCTGGCAAAGAGTTTACTGAAAAATGAGATTAAAATGGCTTATTAATTTTCTTTTCCAGCTCCTTATAACCACACGTGTGTCAGACTCTCCACTTGCATGTATACATGGATTTCTGTAGCTAAAACTTACACACATCCAAAAAAGAGTCTACTAAATGGAAGTACTTCGCAAATGGTCTGTCAGAAGTAGACACTCAATAAATACTAATTAAGTAAATAAATAAAGAAATTAAAACACCGATACAGTGAAAGTCCTTCTCTTTATCACAGTATCTGTATTTTCCCTTCCTTCTATTTAGTATTTTTTTGCAATTAATATTTTCTTAATGATAAATTTTAAAACTGTAAATTTGCCATTGTACACTACAAGACTTTAACTTGTAAAGTTGAAGACATGATAATTTTGAAGTGTCTGAAAAAAAACTCACCAAACTAGATTCTGCAGTTAACAAAAGAATAGCAAGCAATTACGCTAAGTTCTTAGCTCTACTATAGAATATTTTAAGATTAACCAAGTTCATTTTTTTCAGAGATTACACCATAGAATTATTACTGCCATTATCATTGCTTTACATATAAATATTAGAAACATTTTTCTTGATATACATTCATTTTTCTGTCATGATAATATCATAGTTTTAGGCATGCTAGAAAACTATTAGACACGCTAGAACACTAAAATCAACTGGATAAGCATAACCATAGGAAATTTAAAACGTGACCAGCAAGTAAGAAGCAGGAGTGTTTCTGTTAACTTTTAGAAACACAAGAAATCTAGTTTCTTGTTTTAAACAAACTGGAATATGAGAAGAGAAATGTATGCAATTAGCTCACATGGCCCATTTTAATTGTGCCCGACATGGTCCAGGCTTTTTGGCATATGCATAAAGACGCCATAAAGTTTCAAACAGGGAACTTTGAACAGAAGCTTTACTTAGTCTGACAAATCAAAAAGCACAACTGTGACATAGGTAATTGAAAGGCACAACTCAGCAATTACCCCCCCAGCCATCATCTTATGACCCTAAGAAAAGAGCAGTGTTCTTCCTTCTCTGAGGGGAGCAGGGATTAGAACAAAGAGGGACGCTTCTCCCAGCCAACCGAGAGAACATTTCACTAAAGAAAATGCCATTTCAGGCTCACTCTGGAACAGAATGTACGTGGGCTCCATTAGCATCATTAAGGGAAGAGGCAAAGAGGGGATACTCAGCAAGCAGAAGTCTCTAGGTCACTCTGGCCTTTACTGTCTTGACGGCTGGAACTATTCCCAGCGCATCAGAGGCTCTCCAAGCCACACAGCATATCCATTTTCCATAGGATGTGCTGACGGACTAGCTAACTAACGTCTTAGTCTGTAGAGTTTTTGACAGTGATTTCAAGATGATGAGTACTATCTGATTTTCTGCCGACAAATATAGAATCAGTGTTAAAAATTAAGAAGAGTCATATTTCTATTCTATAACCTAGTAGCCAGTGTATAGACAACCAGAAATATTTTGCAATTAATATTTTCTAAGTGATAGAAGATTTTCAAAAGGGCTCAACTACTTTATCAAGTATCTTTGGTAATGACAACCCTGTAGTTCTTTTGTTCCATTATCAGTGCCTGCTTTATATATTCCTGTAGAGCAACTTATGCCTGAGAAGGAGTGATGGTAAATATGTTTTTTACACTCAATTCATGAATTTAAGATCCTTGGCCATTTGTTACATGCTGTCTACTGAGTGGCTTTTTGCCAACCTGATAATTGGATGCTACAACAAAACTTGCCTAACTGATACCTGGTAGACATTTAACACTTACTCGATGTTAAGGTCATGAATGATTTGCTTCTCCATGAAGTTGTATTTTCACCTTTATAACTTCACACTTTGGCAATACACTTGAGTTCACTTGAAGTGATCATTAGCTGAAGTCACACTTGGACTACTGTTAATGAACCTGATGGGAGAAAGTGTAGAAGTGGCAGTATTAATAACACAATACCTATGTTGTTATTTTTCAAACTGAGTCTGTTAGAACTGCTTTGAGCTGATATTCTGCTTATGTGACCTGTGTCTAAAAATGTTAAAATCAAATTGATGTAAGTCAGTGTGTACATATACACACACATACACACACACACTCCATGTCAATTGAAAATGTGTGCCATTTGAAAAAATATCTTATTCATTTGAAATAAGTAGAGAGAGACTTGCTCATGCTCACATGAAGCCTCCTTTCAGAATAGGACACACCTGTTCAATGGGTGAACTACGTCTAAGCCCGTGGTTGGCAAACTAGGGTCCATGCACCAAATCCAGCCCTCAATCTGTTTTTGTAAATCAAGTTTTATTGGAATACAACCAGACTTATTCATCTATGTATTGTCTATGGTTGCTTTCATGCTACAGGGGAATAATTAAGTAGTTCTGATAGGGAACATATGGTCCACAAAGCCAAAACATTTACTATCTGATCCTTTACAGAAAAATGTGTCAACCCCTGATCTCAGCAAATGCACATTAGTATTAGCAGTGACCCTAAAGACAGTCTGACTTTCAGGAAGAAATTGTTTCTAATGTGTATAAGCCCTGGTATCTTAGTGCTTGGAATCTTCCATTTTAGGTTGTTGAGTGGGAGAGAAGGGAGAAAGGAGAAACAGATGGATGAGTTTGGTGTTCCGATGCACCTCAAAAGAAACAAGCAAACTAGTCAGTTTTACAGCAGGAATAATTCTTGAATCATAGAAACAGAAGAAACCTAGAAATCACTTTACCCTGTGATTACACTCTGGGGAGAGTGGGATATGTATTTGTAAAAATATATTGAAAATCTTGTTTCATCAATTCTACTCACTATTTATTCTAAGTACCACTAAATTAAAAAAAAAAACACTTCCAATGTACATCTCTAATAGATTAAAACTGGTATATTTGATAAATTTATGGAAGATTTTTAAGAACCCTTGAGTCACATTACAGAAAGCATATACAAACACTCTTTTTTTTTAATTCTGATGAAGTTCTCTAGAAGATATAGTCCATCTTCTAGCTTAATGTGGAGACTATCACCCTAAAGAACTATGTCAGAAAGCTTATATATGAGTTGTGTGGTAGCAGGTTGGGGGGTACTCAGAGTGCAGACGTGGTGGGCATTATTAGACTTTTAAGCTTATTACAAAAAGGAATGCATTTTAAAATGTAAAGAATACCTACTATTGTCTAATCTTATTTTACCAGTGAAGAAAAGGAGTTTCAGGGAAGGAAAATGATGCAACTGGCTGACTCATCCAGTTGGTGGGAGAGCCAGTAGCACCCAGCTGGCAAATCTACTGTGCCTTTCATTTTGCCTACTGTTTCATAACCATTTATAAAAACTATGAAGTATTGTTAGATAGTATGTAATTTATACTTAATGTGTGAGAAGGTTGCGGAAACTAACTAGAAAATAATCCTATCTGTTACCCCCTCAAAAAAAAAAAACATACTAAGTTTATGGATTATTTTGGGAAGAACTGGTATCTATACAACTTTAACTGTTCTCCTTATTGAATGGAGTATATCCCTTCATTTCATCAAATTCACTTCAAGGTTCTTTAATGGAATTTTACAATTTTTTAGTAAGTTCCCTTTGATCTCGGGGATGTATGTAGATAAGCTTGTCATCTGTAAGCAACATTTTTTCTTTTGTTTCTACTCCATGATAATCCTTATACCTCTTATTTCTGATTCTTTTCTTATTGTATTGTCCAGGACATTTGGTAATATACATTAAACAGTAGGAGTGATATTAAACATTTTTATTTTGTTCCTGACACTAAAAGAAATGGGTCTAAAGTTTCTTCATTAAATGTGATGTTTCCCTACAAAAGCAAGAGGATTTCTTTTGATAGATACACTTTATCAAATTAAGGAAGTTCCTTTGTCTTCCTAGTTTTGCGTCAGCTTCATACATCTATATCTATATCTCTATCTATCTATCTACACACACAAATATATATATATTAATGTTTTGTCAGCATCTTTCAAGGTAGCATTTTCGAGCATTTTCTCCTTCAGTCTATTAATTTCACGAACTACACAAACAAATTTTCTGATGCTAAACTATTATTGCATCCTTGGGATAAACCCTTCTTGATTCTGTGTTTTTAAATGTACGTTTTTTCAGTTAGGTTATCTTTCATAAGGATTTTCACTCTGTATTCTTATGTGAAATTGGCCTGTGACTTTCTTATATTGTTGTTATCCAGTTATATTAGTATCAAGGTTATATTAGTCCCATAAGTTGTTTTCAGTATTTGAAACAAGTATAAAATAATGATTATCTGTTAAATATTACTATAATGGAAAAAAATCCAATTAAGAACAGTGTAGAAAAAGGGGAATTATATTTGAGCTTACCCTGAAGCATAAAATTATTGTCACTGTAACAGTGAACAATTTTTTTTAAGTGACTCAATGAACAGGTGGGGATTTAGCAACCTGTGTCTGGAGTCCTCTTCTAAATTCTGGGGTGTGAGACATAAGTGTGTGTGCAATAAATAAATGAATTAATGGTTTTGGGCATATTAAATTAATTTTAATACTGTTAGGATCCCTATCCAAATTCTAAAAGAAGAAGAAAGTGGTGAAAATGGGAATTTGAGAATGAATGAAATAAGGATACATTAGATGTCTGATAAAAGATGTTTCAAACTTACTCCCTGTAAACCAATGTTTGTTAACTCTGGTGGCATATTAGAATCACTTGAGAAGGTCTTGTCATTATTAATGTGCAGACTCCAACCCAGACCATTGCAGAAAGAATTTCTGGGTGGGGAGGAATGGAAAACCAACATCAGTTTTTTTAAAAAGCTCCCCAAGTGATCTTACGATAGGACATTAAAGTTGTTGTATAGGTTACAAGAAGAATGGGTGTGAGGACCAAGAGAAAGCTCAAGGAATAAATTAATCTTGATGTTACCTTCTAGAAGGCTATCCATAATGGGAGTTTTCCATTTTACTCTTTACTATTTTGAAAAAACCTTAACCTAAGTTTATGTAGGTTATATAGTAGTTCACCTACCTACTTGCCAAATATAACCATCTGATCATTAGGTTGCATAGATACAAGATACACTTTTCACAAGTTTTGTTGGCTTGTTTGTGTCCTTCATGCTCATTCCTTCTAACGTGTCATGACATATGCAGCAGCAGCATCTCTCATTTTCAGTCAGTTTTTCATGATTAACATTTTCTGTCCTTCTGTTTTCATTGTCCTAGGGCTACCTCACTGAATTAACACTTGAAACATTGTCACTGCTTTTGCGCTGACCTGACATGATGGGATTAATAATGTTTGTGTAAAATTCTTAGAGCTGAGGATAAAAACCTGTCAATATTTTGCAGATTGACCAACAACTCAATGCTTTAGTTCTTTGCCTTATTTATGAAATTGTGTGATATGAGCGTTTTTGAGTAAAGACCTCCTACATAATGTAATGATACTTGGAAAGCTATGAGGACAGTAAGTCCTGAAGGAAGTCATTCTAGTTTCCAAGAAAGAAGTCTAAGTAACTCAGCCTTTGCAAATTGGCAGTATTCCTAGCGCTATGAAATAGAGCCATATTGCATACTACAATTTCAATTTAGTGCTTGACCTAAGACTCTGAAATATACTTGAGATAAAAGCAAAAGGCTTGCTTCCTCTATAGTTTAAAAATGAATACCAACTTTGAAAAACCATCATGTTCAAATATGTCATTGTCCAAACTTATGTGAAACAAAACTTTTTTTGTTGTCTTATAATCTCTCAAAACTTGCTTAACAATATTATCAGACTGTTGCATTTATAGACCCAAAAGTCCTTGAATGGCTACCTCTGAGCTATCACTTGAATACAATAAACTATATTCAGAAAAATACATTCCCTAAAAAGATGTTAGTATAAATCCAGGGTGAAATCACTGAGAAAATAAAATTGTTTTCAGTAAAAGATTATATTATATCAGAGCTACTAAATCTCACTCCATATTGCCATATTAATACAAAATGTATAGCTTCCACCTGCTATCTTCCAATTTTCGATGCTTCAATTCTTCCAGCAATATAATGAAGTTATTCTGCTACTGAAATGGGCAGCACTTCTCCATCAAATATATACGCTTTTAGGAAAACACCAGTTTCCCTTAAAATTGACATAAAACATAAAAACAGGCTGTGATGTGCTTTCTCCTATTATCCTGGCTGTCTCTTTGCGGCTGCCCTTTGTTCCTCATCTCATTTCTCAGCCTCCTTCTGTTTCCCGCCCTCTGATGCCCGTTCAGTGCTCACTCTGAATCCTATTAGCTGCATTTGACTAACAACCAAAACTATTCTTTCTAAGGTTTTTCAAGTAGATATCACTAATTAAATTCAGAGCTACTCCTTCTGTTTTTGCTTTTTTGTTTGTTCCTTTTTATTCCATACCTCTGTAGGAGACATTTTGTCATATACTGTCACACATTCAAAGGTTTTATATGTACATTTAATATTTCTCTAGAGAATCTAAATTGTTTTAGGGCAAGAGACTCATATTACTTTTATATTCACTGTAATACCTACTAGATTGTTAGTCCTGTTAAATTCTTATTAAATATACCTTGAATTGAGTGTTGATCTCCACCCTGAGATCCCAACATTCTGCTTTCTGCTTTTCTCTGGCCTTTTTGATCAATACTCTGTGACTGTGTTTTTGACTTCCTCTTCCGTCTTCCTGTTCTGATTGTAATTGTCTGTTTTTAAAATTCCCTCTGTGATTATCATCTCTGCCACAGTAAGAATTAAGGAAACATTATTTGTGCAGAATGTAATACAGGTATTTATTTGTGGATGTTGGGACACTGACAGTTCAAATGTATTTTCTTATAATTTCATGGAAACTCCATAGCGTAAACTCAGTTATCTTTAGAATCACCCGTATTTGGTAGAGGTTGAGAGATGGGATAGGCAAAGAGATAATAAGAAGAGTGGTGATAGGATTGAAGTGCCAATAATTTATCATTGCAGGTCTCATTCAACCATACATTAGTATGACTGTTATAAAACACAGCATCAGTGCTAACAAGAAGTTAAATACAAATAGAATAATATGTCAAAAATTCAGAGTGAAGAAATTAGACCAGATTTGTCATGGCTTTCAAAACATTCCTGACATTCCTGATATCATCTCAAGCTTTGTTCCATTAGAAGGGAAATTATTATCTTGTGAAAAATAGCCCTTTATAAAGACAAGCAAGAGAGAACGTTTGGATGACTCTGTTTTGTTGAAAGTTATTTAACCTTTCTTGTATTTTCCACTAGTTGATTAAATATTGAGGACTCATCCTTCAAGAGCTATCTCAAAATTGATTTTTCCTTAGCAGATATTAGGAAAAATATACACAATAAATATCTACCCATGGCCAACTGCCAGTAGTCTATTACACACGTACCCACCCAACCAGAGGACAGGCTGAAACAATTCAGGGACTTCTATCTCTACAGAAATCCCTAGGAAATCATCATCAAGTCTAAGATCTATCCGTGACAAACTAGAACTATTTAATCAAATATTCTAATTAAGAAAAAAAAGTGCTAGCCATAGAGATTTTACTGCTTTCCAGTGTTCAATACCTGTGACACCGTAACTATGCAGTTGAGCCAGCTTCCTGCAGCTCACACCACGGTGAAGGTGAAGGGTTGTTGACATCTCCCTATTTGCATTTCAGTAGATGTGTTTTGGCTGTATGCTTAGGACCGTGCTGGGGTGTGGGGTTTATGATAGGACCAGTAGCTGATGACCGTATAATTCTTTGTCTGGACCAGGATACTTCTTTTTTACTGAAGTATAGTTGATTTACAATGTTGTGTTAATTTCTGCTGTACAGCAAAGTGATTCAGTTATACATATGTATACATTCTTTTTTATATTCTTTTCATTGTGGTTTATCACAGGATATTGAATATAGTTCCCTGTGCTATCCAGTAGGACTTTGTTGTTTATCCACTCTATATATAATAGTTTGCATCTGCTAACCCCAAACCCCCACTCCATCCGTCCACTAGCCCCTCTCCCCCTTGGCAACCACAAGTCTCTTCTCTATGTCTGTGAATTGGTTTCTGTTTCATAAATAAGTTCGTTTATGTCATGTTTTAGATTCCACATATAAGTGATATCGTATGTTTTTTTTTAGACCAGAATACTTTTGAGAGTAGTAGGGGCTGCTATTAATAATTATACTGAGACAACTGACATAAATCTGAACTGTTCCAGGCACATCAGGACTTATAGCATCTCTCACCCACCTCATTCTTACCTTTTTCAAATCCAGTTATTCTCAGTTTCTTCACAGTCTTTCTTAAATTGTAGGGCTAAACATGAATTGTACTAATTGACGTCTATTCCGTGTCAAAGACAAAGTGCCCCAGATAACTAAGGAGATAATTTTATTTAGGTTATTACCATGAAGAGAGCATCCATTAATGAGTCTCAAATAAAAGGAAGGAGGTCTGGGTTTTTATAGAGGCAGGTAAACAAGGGAGTCATCCTTTATTTTCCTGGGGAGTCATTTTCTTTGGGGACTGGACCACACCTCTGTCAGAAACAAGTCCCTGCCCTTGAGAAGTGCCTGCAGCCACTGAGGACAATCAGACAAGCAGGCTCCCTGGTCTTGCCTTTGCCCAGCCAATTCCTGCAAATATACTGAATGAAAAAATGCAGTGCTTTAAAGTTGCAATTAACTTCCAATTCCCACTTCCCTCTGTACATCTTCAGCTCAGCTTACGTATATCATACCAAGTATCCTCTATGGTCTGGAAAATCTGGAAACCCCAAAACCATCAAGAGAGGCCTATTTATGAATAATTTATTATAGTTCTTTTGCTTTGAAAACCTCTTGGCTTCTATTAGCATAATCAGGGGCTAGTTCAGATTCCCCAGGGAGGTGCTACTGGAATTTTTTCTTAAGCATTGGATGTAAGACATATCCATTTGGGAAAAACAGAGACGTATTTCTAAAAGACATACATATAAATGGAGTTGATTTTTATCAAGCTAAATCAGATGAGGTAAGAAGAAAATGTTTGATTGTGATTTTTATACCGTCCATGTTAAACTCATAAAATTTGAAAAACAAAAAGGATTTAAAGTCATATTTTGATTTCCCTATGATGGTAAGAGAATGCATTATATGACAGTATATGAAGGTAGAGAAGGCCTTTTTTGATGCTTTATCAATTTATCCAGATATTAGTGACATCAAATTATATAAATTATTGGAAATGCAGAATTAATTTTCCAGTAAGAACTAATCGTATACAAATGAGGGAAAAATATGCAAGAATATGAATTTAATAGGAACCAGTTATCCAAAAAGAACAATATAACTTATAAAGAGGAAAAAGACAAAATAAGGCTAAAATGCTCTTTTATCTTGACCTTCACAAATGCCTACTGTAGCTTTCCTGAGGAGGTAGTAACTGAGACCCAGTGCAACAGACTGTCACAAGCCTGGGGACCTCCAGTAACAAACTCCGTCTCTGTGGATAACTAGTTTCCTCACTTGCGAAATGAGTGAGAGACCTCAGCCTTCCCTAGAGCTCCACCATCCAGTTCTCCTCCTATATACGAGCTATGAGGTAATACTTTGGGTATATTTTCCTCACTGGTGACAGTGTTGAATGCTCCTCCAAAACATCAATGGATCAGAAATTTCCCCTACTATTGAACAGGTGCTCAGTAACTATTTTTACTACAAACAAGATTTTAAAATCTCGCGACACGTGAGAAAATTTCCCAGCCTCCAGTGCTATTCATGGGTGTTCTGGAATCCTTGCTAATTTGGGGCATAGGCCCATGTGGCTTTTCCCAGAAAAATACTTCCCGTGTTTGTTCAGTCCTGCCCGCGTTTGCCTCATGGCACGCAAGGAAAATAGATGGTACGTGTAGGCCTCACTAAGGTGGAAAGACAGTGCTGCTTCTGGACACGGGCCACCAGCCTGGAGGCTGCTGACCTGGGGCTCTGACTGTTCTGGACCCGCTGTAGCCCTGAGGCCCCTGGGAATTGAGTTCTTGGCCCAGGGGTTGAACGGCTCAAGAGCAGGCCCATTTTAGTGTTTAGTGCTTAAGAGCCCATTGATGGTGAGTCAGGGGTGGGTTTAAGCTGACTCCACCATTAGTTAAGCTTGTGATCTTGGCTGAGCTCTTTTAATTTTCTAAGCCCAACTTTCCTCTAGTTCCTCGATTGTATTAGGCACCTTTCAGTTGCTCAGCTGCCATGGTGACCAGTGACTAGCATACGGTCAGATCCAGAAGCAGATCCAGAACATTTCCATCAAAGCAGAAAGTTCTACTGGCCAGCTCCGTAGAAAGCCCCTCATGATGGCTGTTCAGTCGTAGCGTCTCAGCCCAACCACCAGGGGCAATGTTAGCTCTTTAACAAACTGGATAATTATTTTCCTTAGGGGTAAAATATTCTGCTCCCATTCTGTAGACATTTAGTTTTGATTTTACAGCTACCTCATACTTTTAGGTAACAAGGGGAAGAGTTTTTGACACTTTTATAAACAAGGAATACATTTTTGAAAGATCCCTTTTGCTCTTTAAACATTTAAGATGTCTTTTTGTTCACTTGGCTTCATGCTTATGAAAGGTGATGGGGCAGAACTGCAGCCTGAACCTTCCCCTTTATATGGCCTGGAAGTAACGCTTGTTGCTCATCTCTGCCACTCTCCACTCTCAACTGTCTTGCTCCCTTCAGCGTCAGGTTCTCCCTCTGTCCTCACCTACACACAAAGACTTTAGTTTTTAATTTTTAAAAAAATTTTATTGGAGTATAGTTGATTTACAATGTTGTGTTATTAGTTTCTGCTGTACAGTAAAGTGAATCAGTTATACATATACATATATCCACTTTTTAAGATTCTTTTCCCATATAGGTCATTGCAGAGTATTGAGTAGATTTCCCTGTGCTCTACAGTAGGTTCTTATTAGTTATCTATTTTATATATAGTAGTGTGTATATGTCAATCCCTATCTCCCGATTTATCCCTCCCCTCCCTTTCTCTCTTGGTAACCATGTTTGTTTTCTACATCTGTGACTCTATTTCTGTTTTGTAAATAAGTTCATCTGTACCATTTTTTTAGATTCCACATATAAGCGGTATCATATGATATTCGTCTTTCTCTTTCTGACTTACCTCACTCACTATGACAATCTCCAGGTCCATCTGTGTTGCTGCAAATGGCATTATTTCCTTCTTCTATATGGCTGAGTAATATTCCATTGTATATATGTACCACATCTTCTTTATCCATTCTTCTGTCAATGGACATTTAGGTTGCTTCCACGTCCTGGCTATTGTAAATAGTGCTGCAATGAATATTGGGGTGCATGTGTGTTTTTGAATTATGGTTTTCTCCGGATATATGCCCAGGAGTGGGATTGCTGGATCATATGGTAGCACAAAGACTTTAAAGTTGAATTCGCCAGCAGGGCGGGGACCATGCCTCGAGGCTTCCAGGTAACTGACAGCCTAATCAGAATTCCTCGGGAGGAGAGGAGGTTCACCAGAGATGTAACCTGCGTCTGAACTGGCAGTGACATGCTCACAACTATATTTCGGCATAATTTAAAAATGGAAGGTGGATTCAAACAAGATAGGATAAGAGGAAGAATTTTCTTCTCAATTGTCCTAGTAAGAATAAAAATAAAATAGAAGAGTTGTGAGAAGAACTAGTGACTAAAAATCTAACTACTGATACATGATTTCCTGAAGAAGCAGAAGGTATCTTTCATGCCCCTCTGACTTTGAGACCACATAGCTGGGAGAATAATGGCGCCATTAGCTTGAACAAAGCAAAGTCACAGTGTCAAGCTGGCTTCAGAGGTATCATATTGAGTTTGGTTTCAGACCTTCATGAGAGAGAGGCTTAAGTTATGGAATCCTTTTAAGCTTTTCTGAGTATAAATTATTAACCTTTTTTGACCTTATCTTTGTATTTACTTATCTAGGTAAGGCCAATTTAAATATGGTAGCAGCCCATTCCTCAGAGTTCTTTTCTCTAAGGAGCCCCTGTCATAAATAGCACTCTGCAGTAGATTAAAGATGAAAGTGCATTTCACTAAAGGAAATAGCTGACAAGATCCTGAACCCATTTCGGCAGAAAACTTAACATTCAGCCTCAATCCACTGAAACTGTCAAATGAGAATGTGCATCATCATGAGGAATAAAGAGGAAAAGGAGAGGGAAGGGGAGGAGGAGGAGTCCTCGGTGGACCAGGAGATCGGAGGCCCAGGAAATCAACAGGCAGGCTCACTCTTGATCAAGGCTCCTATCTTTCACTTGGATTACCTAGTGAACACTCTTTTCTCTTGTTTGCTTTATTTTCTCATATTTGAAATAGGAATTTGGGCTTAGATAAATTCACACAGCCATTTAATACATGCAACGTAAGTGCAGGCATGGGGTGCTGTTTGCATCTTGTTGTAAGGAACAAGGAAAAGAAACTCGGGTTGGGAGATATTCAAATGTGTCCATTCCCTTTTAATCCCCTAGTGCTGCTGCAGTGACCTTTCACCATGCTTCACAATGCCTTCTGTTTTGTTCCTGGGTTTTCTTAAGAGAAATGGGGCTTGACACCTGTGATGTTGGTGATCTTCCAGATAGAGTTTTTCCAGCTCTTGGCTGTCCAGAGTAGATTGCTCCCAAGATAATTAGGTAGATGTGTTTTAGCTGCTGGTTCCAGTTGCTGCAATAATGTGCTAATCTGTGAGTCTCCAGAAACAGCCTGCTTGTTAACTGTGATGCCCCCAGTGCCATCCGATGCCTCCACCCCTCTGTAATTACGCTGTCTGCACTTTCCATTTGATTGGCTGCCTGCTTGGCCAAGGGGTTTCTTTTGAGATGAACTTGCTCTAAGTAAGCAATGTTGGGGGACTGAGCCCTCCTTTGTTCCTTAGCAGATAGGAAAGATGCTTTCCATTTTGGCTCTACCAGTTGTAGGCAAGCAACACCTGGCATATGAAGGGCTGGCCTGAAGATTACAGAATGCTCTTTTTTGGTATGTCATCAGATAACTTGATAAACGCAAAATTGAATCTGTCAGACTTCGATACCAGAGTTTGAAATATTGCTAAAGCTCCCTTAAAACTGTCACTGCTAATAAAATTTTATAATATGATATATTTTGTGTATTTGCCCACTAGTGTATGCCTTCTGATTCACCCATCAGATGATTTTCTGTGGTGCCTAGGAATCAGAATCAGTGGTACGTGAATGTACTCATCTCCCATCTCCACTTTGCCTCCAAGCTGCCTCTCCTGAACCCAAGAAGGCTTTCAAGGGTTCAAGTTAAGTTTGGAAGTCAGAGGATGCCCCGAGGCGTACGACCTGGAACGTTAGTGGGAGGAGTTGGATATAAGTCTTTCTTGACGGCACATGTCATTTTTTTAAGCCATACTGCCTCCTGATGAAGAGGGTGCCCCTCTGTTATATTATACGGGTCAAGCTGAGTTTTCAGAATGGCCCTAGTCTTGGAAGAATGTAAAGTAAGGATTAAGAGCTTGGACATGATTCTGGACAAGTTACTTAATTCTCTAGTGAGGATTACAATAATACTTAAATCACAGCATGCTTTAGTGACTAAATGAGTCAATGTATATGGAGCAATTGAAACAGTGTCTGACACATAGTGTAGACTCGATGAGCATCCCCTATTTCAGCAGTCATATAATAATAACAGTACCACAGCTGACAGGAATGATTAAGAAATGCATGAGGCAGGGCCACTCCTGCTCTCATGTTTTGTCCTGAGCAAGGGGGTTAAGTCTAAAGAGATGACATGTGCAAAGCTTTCCTTCTCCTGATGACTTCACACGTAGTTTCCTGCCACTGTTATGCTCAGTATCTCAGAAATAACATAGAAAGACCCATTATTCTTGCTTCCTCAATAAGATTACCTGCACTCTTAGTTCTGAAAACATAAAAAGAGCTTCCAGAGCTATTACTTTCTAGTATTTTTATGCAGAGCAAAGTACTGATGCCAATTGAAACCTGGCTTTCCTCCCTCAGACTTGTTTACCAAGTGGACAAATTGAAATTTACCAGGGTTTTGCCAAGCATTTTGGGAAGTCTCTTCTCACCGTTAATCTCTTATTATCCATAGTCTGAAGTTCAAGAACACATAAACATTAACTGCTTGCTACTCTTCCCTTTTAGTTTATTCAATACTGGGGATTTTTTTTTTTTTAAACAGGCACCCAGGAAATTAAGAAATTTAGCCATCCTACAGCGGCCTAATGCTGACGCTGTGAATGAGGTTCACAGGACTAAAGACTTAATTACATGAGTCAAAGTTTGATTTAAATTGTAAATTCTCTGTTGATACCTAATTTCAATCTCAGTTTAAGTGAACTGAATTTTAAAGACCAAACAGAGGACACTTGCAGACAGTAGCCCCATCTAGAGGTGGAACTTCATGGTTTTCCTTCTTTCTCATTTTGTTTTCCTCTTCCATGTTCATTCACACCATCCCATCAGTGGGAGGAAGGGGGACATTCACAGATTTGCAGTCATAAGAATTATTTGTCATCCTCCCAGAGAAGCTGAAGGCTGTCTTAAGGAGAGGTGGACACATGTGAGGGGAGCAGGGGTGCCCGGGGCAGCTGCCCTATAGTGTCACTGCCAGAGCATTACCTGTGCTGAGAAATCAGCAGCAAGATGCCCCCTCGTTTAGCGCCCAGGCCGTGAGGCAGAGCAGACGTGGATGAGCTTTATAGTGAGAGGCACCCCATGGCAGGGTGGACGACGCAGGAGTGAGAGGCATGCAAACCCCAAATGCAAAGTGACGCCTTGTCAGTTTCACAGGTGCTGTCACAAACCTGGGCACCTCACCTGCCCCACTCACTTTACAGCCTGGCCTATTTGGAGGAGGGGACACCTGGCAGGAACGGGGTGGTGCTTCCAGCCTAGCGTCCAACAGGACAGGGAATTTTCATTTCTTCCTACTTCCTCCCTTCCCTTTCGGTGAACTCACTCTTAGTTTTTGTTCCACGCGGAAATCCTGGAGAGGGATATGGTCGTTATAACCATGTCTGGTTTTACGCTTAGAAAATCACAGGTTAGAATAACGAGGTTTAAAAAGCATCTGTTTATTAAAGAGAACGCTGTTTCATCTCTATCCAGGTGCACTGAACTCTCGTTCACGCTTTGCTTAGAATGAGGTGATAAAATTGAAAACTGATTGCGTGTAGGAGGCCAGATTTAATCCAGGCCACTCAAGCTGACAATTTTAACCGAATTATGTATGGCAATTTCCCCTCATCCGGAGCGAGTGATCCTGAGTGGAAGGCGTAATCAGATTAGGGAGCTCACTGTGACCGTCGGCATGACACAGCCTCATGTGCTTCTGGAGTATGGCAGGGCTCCTGGGACCCTGGGTGGGAATTTAAAAAAAAATGAGGAGAATAACATGACACTCAGATGGAAGACACTGGGCTTAGGAGCTGAATGCACAGATGTAGCACTGCTGAAGGCCGCTGTGCAAGGGAAGCTACAGTCAGTGATCACACCGGGCAGAGAGAGCGCTTCTTCAGAGAGGAAGCCACTTATGAGCTAATAACTACGCCCTCCCCCATTTAAAGACAAAATCCTGTTACCTTTGTGGCCAAATGCATTGAAAATACCAAGAGAACCCTTGCTGGGAAGTGATACCAAAAAATATATTGGGCATTTGAGACAACTGGAAATGTGTCTGTGTGGGCGGCTTAAAATCTCTGTATACTGGAAGCTGCAGGCCCTTTCTGTGAACGGTAATGACAACTCCCACCGCCTGTTAGTGTATCTGCAAAACCTCCCGACTCAGAAAGACAGAGGTCACCCCCGCCCAAGAAAAATCAAATGAAAAAGACTTTTGTGTTCTAAGCTTAAAAGCTTGTTCTCCTAGCTGATATAAACAGAATCTCCCTGATGCAGACCAAGGCAAAATGTTAAATTTCTGCCCAAGCCCCTCTCGGGCCCCTTCACCAGTGTCAACAATGAACGGAGCCCCAGAGGCCTCTCTCGACAAAGCCGCTGTGCGCACACAGGCCACGTCGCAGACACACAGTGTGGGAGAAGCATTTTGCCGCTGTCAGTGTGCTGGGCCTTACATCACTGTCGTATTAGTCTAAGCAGAATAGAGCAGATTGTTTATTTTGGTTTAGCTGCGCTTCAGGCTGTAACATCAGCTGTAACTCCTCGAATGACAAATTCCAATGGCAATGTCACAGATTAAACAAGGGGAGGAAGATCCCGGGGAGCATGTTTCCCCATGGCGGGTGCAGCGGGCGTTGCATCTGGATCTGTTTGCAAAATTATCCCTGGTCCAGGCAGCCCCTCCTTCGCTTATCAGAATCAGTTCCCTTTTACCTGCCTTAATTAGTACTATCCATACCTTCGTAAGGGTTAAACAAGCCAAGTCCCTAACTTCTTTGAAAATACTAATTCGAGATGATTCCTCCCTTTTCCTTAGAGCGTATTTAACTCTTTTCATATTTCACACTTTAAAGAATTTGCAGAATTGTTAAATATTGTGAAACTCCAGGGGTAAGAAAGAATTAGTGCAAATCAGGAAGGGGCAGGCGTAGGCTGGAGTGCCTTGTCCATGGGGGTCTCATGATGCCCAGTGAGTGTGGGCTGAGCCCCGTCTCCTGAGGGCGCCCACGTGTTTATTTGCTGCATGTTTAAATGTCACATAGCTCTGCAGGGCAGCTAGACCTGCAACCCCACTGCAAATCCTGGGGTGGGCCATGGTGTTTGGCACCCTGCTCAGAGTATTGGGAGTCAGCTGGGACACATGTCCCGGACGGTCGCCCTGGTCCCAGTGGGCCACCTCCACTGCTGCCAGCCTGTGAGGCAAGGCCTTGTAGCATCAGCTTCACACGCATTATCTGAAACCCTTCAAACTGTCCTGCAAGAGGGTATCATTATCCTCATTTCACGTGAGACTCCCTCTATCCCACATGTAGAGCAATTTGGGGAATGCACCGTCTGCAGAATAACGTCGAGAGCTTCCAGCCAGCTTGTTCTTAATGAGTGTTCACGTTTCTCAAGTAGAAGAATGATGGTAAAGACTCTCATCTCACTGAAGTTATTATTCACATTGAGCATCAGTTTATTACATTTTCCCAAACAAGTTATGGGTAAGAACCGTTGAAGAATCACAGTGCCTCATTTCCACAGGCTTTTTTGAGAGTGTGAAGATCGGGGTGGTGTACTCAGGTTTTTTTTTTTTTCTTCCTGTAAATTAGGTGTGGTTCATTGTGGAGTCTAAGATGGTCTCACCCATCAGTTTTCTTGTGAGGCTGTGTCCCAGCCTTCAGACAGCAAAGGAGGAAGGCAGTTTTCTGTTATCTGGCTCTGCAGATCCACTTGGAGAGAAGTGCTTTGACAAACACTTTGCATTTATCCAGCACGTCTCTGCTTCTAAACCAGCGCCTAAATGTGTGTGGGCGCTAGAGAAAGCTTCCCTCTGACGCTGCCCGGAAAGGATGGAGGAGCTGAGATGTGGCTAATCCCCACCCCCTACCTGTGTACCTGAGACCCAACTACCCCGTGGCTGTTCTTACCCTTCTTTCTTACACTTCTTACAACGCAACTCTCTTGGTTGGGACATTTTTTATCCACAATGTGCTTTTTCTCACCATCTTTTACTTTGATCATTTGAGAGGTCCGGAGTAGCATGTTTTCTAATTAATTGCTTTCCCATGGCATCAGAACCATGTCATAACCATGACTTCAAAAATAAATAATGAATCATGCATTCCTTGAAGTTGTTAGGTTAACTCTGAAGTGCATGTCTACAATAAAGGACTCTATGTAAAGTTCTCGTAGGAGACCAGGGTACTCCCCGGCGGCCTGGTGGATGGGAATTGAGCCATCTCCCTCCTTCCAGCGCACCTTACGCCCCGTACCTGTGATCCCAACAGGTATCAGTGGCTGCAGCCACTGCAGTAGATGCTAGCCTCCAACTCAACTGCTTAATTAGCCATAAAATGAGTCAGATGCTGCGGTCTCACCTAATTTCTCCACGATGCTGTAACCAAACTCCTACCCCAGACTGCTCACTCCATCCCAGCCAGCTGCCCAGAACCCATGGAGGGGGGTCAGAGAAGGCTGCTGCTGGGGAAAAGCTCTCACAGTATTAGCACCAAGGAAGGCAGATACGAAAAGGTCAGTATTTAGGACAGCAGTGAAGTGCTAAGGGACCTAGACCAGCATTGGGTTAGAGACTAGACGTTTTAGTCAAAACCTTTTCATTTGCATTTTTCTAGGCGAGACATTGCACCTCGAATTATAAGCAGCCTAACTAATCTCAATACAACCTCATTCTCTTTTTTACAAGAGCCTTTCTGAAGGTATTAAGCATAAGGATTAGGAAATAACTCAGCCCTCAGGGCAAACGCCTCAGCACAAGGCGAGTCATTTGGCCACACAGGAGGCTGTATCTGTGTAGGGCCCACACAGAGACTCCAGGAATCGGGGGTGGGGGTGGTGGTGGTGGGGGTTGGTCCTGAGGCAGGAGTCGTCCTGCCTCCCGGGATTCTGGGCTGCCCTGGCTTGTAAGCCATTCCTGCCAAGTCAGTCGGAAAGGGGGGAGGCTTGAGTCAGGGGGTCAGGCGACTCTATCTCATTCATCCCGAAGCCCCTTACGTGATGCCTCACTGGCATCGTCTAGAATGAGCTAATTCTTATACACCGCGCTGTGTGACCCCGGGCAAGTACGTTCCTCTCACTAACCTTCCGCGTGATCACCTAGCTGTGAAGTGGGGCAATAATAATACCTCTTTTGGCTTTATTCTAAGAGAGTGGGTCTTGAAGGCGTGTGCATGGAAGGGTGGGGGATCCCCCGAGCCTGGCCATCCCCCCCTCCCCGCCCCAAGCAAGACATGTGGCAACGTGTGAAGACATTTGAGGTTGTCACAATTGTTGGGGGGGGGCGCCGTGGGCGTCTAGCGTGTGGAGACCAGGCGGGGCTGCTGCTGAGAGTCCTGGGCCGCGCGGACGGCCCTGCAACCGAGGGTCACCCAGCTGGCCACACACGTCGGCAGCGCTGAGCGAGAACCCTGGGGTGGGAGGACGGCCGTTAATCTGTCCCAGCGCACGGTGACTCTAGAGCCCCGAGGAAGCTTGGGGAGGCGCCTCTGTGCAATCTCCCCGGCACACTCCGCTCAGGTCCCTTAGCGCCTGAAAGGCGGTGCTGTAATCCTCATTAGTATACTTCCAGTCAGTAAACTATTAAGATATTAAAAGACTGTTGTTTCTCTGGGACCCCAGAAAGTTATTCCTCCTTGGATTTTAAAATTCAGACATCTCTAGTAAACATTTGCATTTTTTTGAGCTTGCACTTTTGCAAAAGTGGTCGCCAGTTGAAAAGTTTCAGGAGTAAATAGTGTGGCACAAATGACTTGAAAAGGAAGGAACATGTGAATGCAGTGATCTGACGCTTGGGTGCTGTCCAGCGGTAACAGGTGTGTCCAACTGGTAACTAAGAAGCCAAGGAGATCCTTCATGGGAGAAACTTCAAATGGAGATGAACTCAAGATTGTCAGACAGCCGTTGGACCCCAGAGAGTGGGGGACGTTCTGAGGGAGATGCCCTGGGACCTCCGTGGCTCCCTGGCCGGTCCTGTGTGGCCACAGCTGCTGCCACCAGAAGCCGCCCCGGCGGGGCTGTAGACCAGGGCGGCTGCAGGCCTCGTGTGTGATGGGAGAGGCAGCCGCACATCCGCCCCCAGCCCGATCTGTTTCCCAACACTCCCACCCGCGTAATCCCCCTCCTCCGTCCCATCCCCCTCCCCGCTTCTCCACCACACCTGTCTCCCTCCCTTAGCTTCTGTTGCTTCAGAAGAGGGCTCGGAAGAGGGTACCGAGCCAGCTGACATTTACCTGTACACCACGATGAAAAGGATCCATCCAGGTTAGATTTCACTTCCACTTAAATTTGCCCCTCCTAAGACTAGACAATCAGAGTCCACAAAACCTCAGAGAGGAAGAGAACACGTCTGCTTCTCCCACACACTCCGTGCTCCCTCTCTAAGCCCTGGGGTTCAGAGCTGATTATTTTGAAATGCATTTCCTTGAAACTCACGGCCGATGTTACGAAAATCAGACACCTCGATGGGGGCGTGGGATTTTTCTACTGTCAGTTGACATGTCAAGGAGGTTTTGTGAGCAGAATGCAGGACACTGGTATTTCTTCCCTTCTGTCACTTCATGTTGCTGCTGAGCTGGATATGTGAGGACGAAGCAGATGATCTGTGAGTAGCCGACGAGTCACATGTACTTAGAAGTACATCTGGACAAAAAACAGCTTCACATCCAATAAACATCAGTCGAGTGATAGAGGCCAGTTCTTAATACGAAGCTCTTCTTTTTATTTCACTGCGTTTTGTTTTGCTAATGCTGTAAGTGGAGGCTACAGGGCCCCTATATGTTTCTCTAGTTACCTGAATCTCTCGATTAAAGCATCATCACTAATGAGGCTGTGTGGGTTCAGTCGCCCCGTGGGCCTGTGAGCGTCTCTTTCTTCCATCTGGCAGGACCACGTTGCCATTACCAAGGAGCAAATGTTTGCTGCTCATCAACAGGATGCAAGTGAGATAAGCCAGGACCCAGGAGCCCGGCAGCCTGTGTTCCTCCCCGGCCTGTGCACACCATTGGCCTGATGAGCTGGGGACCAGGCCCTGAGTCACAGGGGACGGAGACTGTGGCCGCCTCTGTGTCAGGACTCATCTAGGGCCGATTTCTTTGTTCTCCTTGATGAGCTGGACACCATTAGAAGGAGATTGTGGACAAAGCAAACAGAGTCTCACGCGAAGAAGTTTTCTGCAGACAGCAGAGAGACACTTAGGATTGAAGATGTCTCGTGTCAGGTAACAGTGTCCCAGGGAGATTTGCCATTACTGACATATGACAGACTAGGTGGCAGGGGAAGTGGTTCCAGGGAGGCCTGGGGACAAATCCTAGCCCTTCTTCACTGTGGAGCATGATTTGGGGCATTGATTTTACCTCCTTGAGACTTACTTACTTCAGCCTGAAAATGGGCTAACACAGTATGATTGCTCTGCAAGGTGTGTGAGAGAATCACAGGGCAAAGTCACAAAGTAACCAAGCAGGGCGCCGGCACTTTCTCCAGCGTCCGACCCAGCGGAGGATATCAAGAGCAGTCGTTATCCGCAGCCCCGTGGGGATAAAAATCCCTGCATCAAACGTGCCGTGCGAGGTGCATTCCCGTCCCGAGCCCTTGCGTTGGCCTGCGTTGGCGTTCGGTGCTAAGTGGCGTGAAGGCTTACAGATTTGGGGGCCCCCAGGTCCCAGTCCCGGAAGCTCTGACAGTCTCCCAAACGGCTTCCCTGAGCTCCTGGAGCTGAGGAGCGGGGTTGCAGTTTGCTGGCCCCGAGGTGAGCCACAGGCGTCCTGCCCTCTAAGCAGGAGCTATAGCCCGGCTTCCCCAGAGGCTGCGGCTGCCAGGGGCTTCCGGGGCCCTGGGACACGCCTGGAAGGGGGAGCGGAGCCTGCAGGGCCCTTTCAGCCAAGGCCGCCTCGGAAATGAGCTCCAACTCCAGTCGTATCCGGCATCCCTCACTTGTCTGATTGTCAGGCCTCTGCGAAGAAGGCAGGGAGCCCACATACATGTGAAAAGTGCCCAAAGCCCAGATTTGTAAAAAGGTCTCGGAGGGAAATAGGAAACTGTCACAAAAATCAGTGCCATCATTGGGATTGACATGTATACACTAATACGTATAAAATGGATAACTAATGAGAACCTGCTGTATAAAAAAATAAATAAAATTAAAAAAAAAAATCAGTGCCATCAAAGCAGTTTGCTCCGAGGAGGGCCCGCGGGATCTGGTAGCCCGTGGGCGCCCGTGTGTGAAAGGCTCGCACACGTCAGGGCCTCCTCTGCTACTGTTTCTCGTGCAGCTCCCAGCCCAGCAGGTAGAAGCAGCAGGTCAGAGAGAGGGGCTGGGACGCAGCAGGTAGCAGTTCCGATAGGGGAGGGGCAGCTGAGGGAGGGGAGGCCGCACAGCTCCGCAAACGACCGCTTTAGACACAAGCACAGGGAGCGGGGCCAGTTAACCCGCAGGAAGCAGCGCCCACTCGGCCGCTCCCAGGGGCCTGGCTGGGCCCAAGTTCATCGCTGCTCGTCTGGGGGTCCCTGAACCACATGAGTATATCTGGGATACTCTCGGCAACAGGGGGTGCATGTCAAAGATGTACTTAAAATACGTATGGTTGAAAATGTTTGCAATTTTAAATCTCCTTTACGTGGGTTCCCCTTTTTCTAAAAATAGCAGAAAACGAGAAAGTACTATGCTAAATTCCTCTTAGTAAAGCTTTATTGTGACTTAGCTGACTACATTTCACATTATTTGCGGAGAGGAACGGTGTCTGATGGCTCGCTTATTGCCCACGGTATTTTGCTGGTTACTCCGAGGTTGTGCAGTAAATATAGGGTTTGATTGAAAGAGAATCTTTCTACCTATTCACGTCCTTACTCTTAAAACATGCAGTGAGAGGTGACTTCATTCCCAAAGGTCCCAAGCTTGTCCTTTTGTTACCTGGGGAAATATCATGGGAACAAAAACAATTTCGAGTTATTGAGCAGACCAGTGGCATTCTAGAAAAGGAAGAAGGACTGAATAAATGTGGTAGTGATTAGTAACCCTGGTAAATAATTAGTAAATAATCTTGGTTGGAAACAGAATTCTGTTGTGCTTTGCTGATTTGAACAAATGGGCTGCAATTTAAAATGGCAAATCAATTTAGATGAATCTGAGATGGAGCCCTAATTTCTAGTACAAATTGATTATATTTTTAAAAATCCTATGACACAGTAGATGTATTTATTCTTTGAACACCTACCTGCACTGATAATTTGCTCAGGGTCTAAAAAAATGTGTGTTCCTACACTTTTCTCTCGATTACATTAAAATGCACCAGTTGGAGAACCTGGGCTCTTGCAGTGTCTGTGACCTGAGAGGAAAGTGCCCTTTGCAAAGGACATCATTAGCGTGGTCTTCAGATTTGCTGCACCCCTTCAGTAACTTGTACTCACTGTGATTAAAGTGCGAGCGAGAGCAGTTGCGAGGGACCCTTGTCTTAGATGTGTTAATTATGGACACTGTTTGGCCATGGAATGCATGTTGGCCAGGGAGACAGAATTCTACGGTTTCTCTTATAGATGTGGTGATCCTCCAAGCTTATTACACAACCACAGTTCAGAGTGTACTCATCATTAAGACCATCATTCTGAGGTCCCTACCTGGCTGCGGCACAGTGCCATCTTGTTGAATTATATTCCACACTCCAAACGCAAATCAAAATCACACACTCCGTGAGATTTATATTTCCAGAGAGAGGGGAACATAAGTCTTCCTGTTTGGGGAGGCCTATTTCAATCATGCATTTTTGCATTGCTTTCTCCTCTCAAACTCAGCTCAGTGCGTTCGTTTCTACATGCATGAGTTTAACTTCTACATGCCCCTGTGCTGTCAGAAGGACTACCAAGCAAATGTATTTAATGTTTGGGGAAGGAAGTTATGGGTTAAGGCTTCTGCCAGATTCAATCTTTGCTTTGGCATGATTCGAAAATGCATATTGGCCATCTGTCTAGAATTGACTGGGTGAACAGGCAAGCTTGCCCTACTTCTGAGACAGGAGTGGCCACCACTTTTCACGGGAGAAAAATGACAGCAAATAAAACACGGGTGCAGACGTGCACAAATTGAACTGTTAGGAACCTTCACTCTTGCATTTGTACAGTAATAGGTTTTCCGCAAGAATGAACAGAAATGCTTTATTTTTGCTGCATTCATAGTAGGTGTATCTGTGTGTTTATAAATACGTGCTTTATCACAGCTTAACCCAAACTTTGCTTTATCAAAACAAAGTCTATTTTTATACTTTCATTCTCCAAGTTAATCATTTATTTTTAATACAATATTCCTCTCTTTTAAAATGTTTTTTTTTCCCTACCTTTTAACTGAATTGCATTTATTGTTTTTATTTCTTGTGTTGAATTTCAGAGCAGTAATATTGGGTTGGCCAAAAAGTTCGTTCGGGTCTTGCGTAACATCTTAGAAATGAATTTTTTGGCCAACCCAATACAAGGTCATCTGACACTGCCGTGTTTTGATGTGGATGATCATGGTAATGACAACAGCTGACAGTAATGAAAGCTTCCTACGTGCTAGATTGCCAGAACTTTTTCATTTTAGCCAAAGTCTTCTACAGAGCAGAGCCTGAGGCAAAAAAAAAAAAAAATTATTCCTTATTTGGAAAGTGGAAGCTCAGAGTGGCTAGGGTAAAAAAATAAAGGGAATTGAGCAAGAAGACCTGCTGAGCCAGTTAATGCATTCGTTCAGGCTACTTCACAGGAGCTTAGAGAGACAGAGGGCTTTTGGGGAAAATTTGCGAGGAAAAACCCCACAACTTGGATATCCCTCAGAAGGCAGAAAGGAGGAGAAATTTACCTGCCAGCTTCCTTCTGTCTCCCATTACCTTTGATCCAGGTGTGCCCCACGCAGAGCTGAACCTACCCCCACCCACCATTTCCAGTTTGCATCCGCAGATTGTTTTGCAAAAGTCCATGCCCAGGAGATGATGACTTTTCATTCAAGCTCAGAAATGGAGAGGAAGCTTCAAGCTGAAAGGACTCTTTGTGTGGGGCTGAGGGCCAGATAAGCCCAAGACCTTAACTCTGATTCAAGTAAAATTCCAAAGCATTTAACCAGGACAGCCCCTGCAAAGGCGGCTAGGGTGGTAAACAGCCCGGTCCAGACGGTGTTTCGGAAATATGAGGGTGGCCAAGAAGGCCTGGGACGTCCGTAAGTAGAGACAGATTCAGGTTTTCTGGGATCTGAGATTATGCCATTTGGGGGGTCCTTTTTTAGAAAAAGAATACAAAATCATTTTATAGTTGATAACAAGAAAATAAATCCTAACAGATTACAAATTTTAAGAAGCCAACAGTCACCATAAAAATCATACTTTTGGAAAAGTGACCTTGTGTTTATATTTAGTAAACGCCTGACACTCCGCTGTAATACTCTTCTTTCTACACTTTTCGGTTGCATACCCTTTGATGGCCTCTATATAGCAAGGACTTTTACAGTATCATTTTCTATAGAATGAATAGAAAGATAATCTATTATCTTTCCCCTTAGGATGGCTGATTAAAATTTATTTTTTATTATTGATGGTTTTGAAAGTAACTTTCAGTTTCACAGCTTATTTTTGGAAAGATAAGAAATTTTAAGCTTGTTTTCAAATTTGAGAAAACCTCTAGTCATTTTCTTTCACATAAGGTCTGTAAGATTTCAGAGCATTCAAGTTTTCTGACATAGTGACTACTCTTAAATACTCCATACATTGACAAAATTCATCAGTAAATTTCAGTCTTTCTCATACTGGTATATTATGAGTTCAATGTTGTTTTTGTCAATATTAGTATATCATGTCAAGTCAGCAAAACATTTCAATCTTTTTGCATTATGGCCCTGTGATTATTCCTCTTCATTAATTATCAAGTAATTGAAAAGCCTGTTCATTGCTACGTATAGATATTTATTGATGAATAAAGTAGGAATTTGGTCAATGGAATACAGTACTTGCTTCTTGAGGCCCTTTGCTAGACTGTGGCAGTTTGTGTACTGCTTCATCCAGAGACCAGATTTCTTCAGGTTAAGATGTTGTTGGATGCAGTAGGGCGCGACCTCGTACATTGGGACACGTAAAACATGCAGCTTCCTAGTTGGTAGGCACATGCACTGTAGTCATGCTGCAGGTTTCTGCTCTTCAAACACAGGAATTCTATGTAAATTCTATGTAAATTCTGGTAAATTCTATGCCGAGTGATTTCCTTTACAAAAGAAAAGAAGAAGCATCAGTGTTGCATTTATAATCATATAAACTGCATTGTCAAATGTATTCTTGTCCCAGAAGAACTTCCATTACACAGAATATTGATGGGAATCAATCTTCTGCTTATCATTGTACACATCTGATGAGTGGAAGAAATATCCCCAGACTAGCTCCGCCTCCCTTAAATTTCCTACCTTGTTCCTGTCCCCCATCCACGTATGTCTGGTGCCGGTGCTGGGCGCCATATGTAACCCTGATCCTGACCTCAGCCAGGGCTGTTGACACAGTCAGTACTAGGTGATCCCTGGAAGGTGTTCTGACCCTGGGATAGCTGGCAGTAAGTTAATTCAATGCAGAAAGAACTGTAAACGACAAGCAAAATGTATAGCCAGCTCAAATTCCCCTTTGCTAGACCCCCAAAATGCCCAGCACCACGCTAATACCACCTAGCACAGGAGGACTGTACCAGAGGGGGCACTAGAGTGGAAAGGGACACCTGTCCTAACCAACTGCTGTTCAAATATCTTCTCAAATTTCCAGAAATCCCTGGCCATGTGAGCACATTGCTAGATCCCCACTAGAGCCACGAAGGGGCCTGTGCAAGTAAAGAGCCTTAAAGCTTTATCTTCAGTAACTGAACAGAAAATCTGCCTAGGCAGTGCACCAGGTTTGTGTCCCAACAGAGTGTGCGTCTCAATATTTGTATCTAAGGAATGACGTGGGACTTACCAAATGTGGTTTTAATGCAATACCTTAAGAGTTAAAAATACTGAGATTTTGAGATTATTTTCCATTAAAACAAAGCTGTAATACTATTCTTCTAGCCAATAGAAGCAAGAAGTTAGAGTTTTTTCCTTTATTGAATATGAGGAAAATATCTTCATCACCTAGGATAACTGTAATAGCAAATATATACATATAAACAGAAAGTTTGGGGAATTTTTCTTGTTTATTTGGGTTCCTCCTGATATCTGCAATGCACCTCCCAGCCACATCCCCCCCAAGCGTTGCCTTTGGATAAAAGTTGCACAGAGTAGTGAATTATTAAGGTGATGTATGAATGAATAAATGGATTTTATGTAATTTGTTTCATAATTTTCTGTTGGCAGGCAAAGAACATTCTATCTATGTTTTGTAAAGAGCTTCACATCAATAAGAAAAAAAAAAAACCGAGAAAATCTGGCAAAGGATATTTTATCAGTGAAGATTAGGTTAAATTGCAGATGATAGAAATTCCATAATAAAAGGGGCTTAAAAACACACAAACATTTAGTTCTCATTTAAACTGTCTAAATCGTCCAGGTCTGGTAAGGAGGCTTCTTAATCACTATCGTGGTCTAAAACCCCTCTATTTTGTTGCTCTAACATCTATAATATTTGTCTTTTACAAACGGCTCAAGATGGATGCTTAAGTTTCAGCTGTCTTATTCAAATTTCAATAAATAGGAAGGTGATTGCACTCTTTTTTAAAAAACACTTCCTGGAAGTAGCAAGGTTTTTTTTGTTTGTTTGTTTGTTTGTTTTTTCTTTTTTTCTTTTTTTGGTATCCCATTGGCCAGTATTTAAGTCACATGGCTATCCTTTTAAGGAGACTGGGAAATGTAATCTTCATCAAGTATGACCTTGTGTCCCATTAAAAATAGGGATGTTATTACTGAGAAAGACAAAGAGAATGAATATTAGGGAACAGTTAATGATCTCAGCTCCAGATATAAATAGGCCATTCACAATAGAAATATAAATGACCCAACAACTTTAAAAGTCAACTCAGTAATTTTTAAAACCAAATTAAAATATTTCTTAATTCACAAAAATGAAACAGAAAGAAAATGTTCAGTCAGGGTTAAAGGGATATAGGTTCTCTCATGTACAATTTTTGGAGGTGTAAACTAGTGGGGCCAGTTAGGAGGACAATTTGAAAGCATCTGTGAAAACAAATGTACAATCCCTTTTTTCTAAAAATTACACTTCTAGGTGTGTTTCCTAAATAAAGAGTTCAGAGAGAAATGTACTAACCTGTTCAGTGCAGCATTATTTGTAACAGTGAGTCTGGATAAAAAAATAAATGTTCTTTATGTTGGGGTGGGTTAAATAAGTTTCTGTATAGCTGTGGAATTATAACCAGACATTAATAAGAATGAAGATTATATACTGACTTGAAAAGATCTCCAAGACATATCAATATACACAGCATAATCACATTCATACTTTTTAAAGTTATATATTTAAATATATTCTACACTTCACACTGACATCAGTGGGTATGGTGGAGGGTTGGAAAGTGAGTAGATTATTGGGAATTTTGGTAATTGGGGACTTTTACTTTTTGTTTCATATAGTCTTTCAATATTTATATTTTTATCATATCATATATTTTAAAACTTTTTAAAGAGAAAATATATCATTAATATTTTGGTATTTTTGTCCATATTTTTTACCTGTACAAACATGTGTGTCTGTGTATAAATACATGTCTGTGTTTGTGTATTGTTATATTAACAAGATAGAATCATGCCATATAGAGAGTTTTATATTCTGATGTTGATTTTAGTACAAGCATCATGCTAGGAGCATCTTTCAAAGTCATTTACACTTCAAATGGTTTATTTTAATGTTTTTCTACAGTATAGTATATTTAAAATACAAATACTATATTTATTTAATCACTTCCAAATCTTGGAAATTTAAATTATTTGCAGTTTTTAAAATTATTTATAAATAATGTTGTGATGAACATATTTATACACAGTGTCTGTCTCTATCTCAGATTGTTGTCGTAGGAGAGATTGCTAGAAGTAGAGTTGTGTTTTTAAAACTCTTGATATAAACCATATTACTAATTTGTTTTTCATAAAGATTTTGCTAGTTAATACTGTCACTAGCAGCGTATGACTGAGCCCATCTTACAAAACTAACAGCCATTGAATTTATTTTTGAAAAGCTTATATATTTGATAGGCAAAATTATATCTTATTGTTAAGTTTAAATTACTGTTAATAATAAGGTTGAACGAACAGTTTTGAGTATTTACTGGGAAAGATCTGTGTATGTCATTGTTTTTTTTTCTATAACTGTATGATACTATTTTTTACTGAGTTATAAGAGCTCTTTATATATCGAGAATAATAATGTTTTCAGTGTTATTTGTTGTTCATATTTCTTCAACTTTTACTTACCTAGTTACTGTTTTTTTCATTTTTTTATTGAAGTGTAATTGGTGTACAGTATTACATAAGTTACAGGTGTACAACATAGTGATTCACAATTTTTAAAGGTTATATTCCATTAATAGTTACTACAAAATACTGGCTATATTCCCTGTGTTGTACAATACGTCCTTGTAGCTTATTTACTTTATACGTAATAGTTTGTACCTCTTAATCCCCTACCCGTATTGTGCCCCTCCCCCATTCCCTCTCCCCACTGGTAATCACTAGTTTGTTCTCTATATCTGAGTATGTTTCTTTTTTGTTATACTCACTAATTTGTTTTATTTTTTAGATTCCACATATTATACAGTATTTTTCTTTCTCTGTCTGACTTATTTCACTTAGCATAATACCCTCTAAGTCCATTCATGTTGTTGCAAATGGCAAAGGTCCATTCTTTTTTATGGCTGAGTAGTATTCTAGTATGTGTGTGTGTGTGTGTGTGTATATATATATATATATACACACACACACACACATACACATATATATATATATAACACAGCTTCTTTAACCATTCTTCTGTTAATGGACACTTAGGTTGCTTCCATATCCTGGCAATTGTTAATAATGCTGCCATGAACATTGGGGTGCATATACCTTTTGAATTAGTGTTTTCATTTTTTTCAGATATATACCCAGGAGTAGAAATGCTGGGTCATATGGTAGTTCTATTTTGAGTTTTTTGAGAAACTTCCATACTGTTTTCCACAGTGGCTGCACCAATTTACATTCCCTCCCATAATGTACAAGAGTTCCCTTTCCTCCACATCCTCACCAACTTTTGTTATTTGTGTTCTTTTTGATGATAGCCATTCTGACAGGTGTGAGGTGATATCTTGTGATTTTTTTTTAATTAATTAATTTATTTATTTATTTATTTTTGGCTGTGTTGGCTCTTCGTTTCTGTGAGGGCTTTCTCTAGTTGCGGCAAGCGGGAGCCACTCTTCATCGCGGTGTGCGGGCCTCTCAGTATCGTGGCCTCTCTTGTTGTGGAGCACAGGCTCCAGACGCTCAGGCTCAGTAGTTGTGGCTCACGGGCCCAGTTGCTCCGCGGCATGTGGGATCTTCCCAGACCAGGGCTCGAACCCGTGTCCGCTGCATTAGCAGGCAGATTCTCAACCACTGCGCCACCAGGGAAGCCCCCCGATATCTTGTGATTTTAATGTGCATTTCTCTGATGATTAATGATGTTGAGTATCTTTTCATGTGCCTGTTGGCCATCTGCAAATCCTCTTTGGAAAAATGTCTATTCAGGTCTTCTTCCCATTTTTTAATCAGGTTGTTTGTTTTTTTGATGTTGAGTTGTATGAGCTGTTTATATATGTTGGATATTAATCCCTTATTGCTCATATCATTTGCATAGTTTTTCCCCTTAGGTAGGTTGTCTTTTCGTTTTGCTTATGGTTTTCTTTGCTTTGCAAAAGCTTTTAAGTTTAATTAGGTCCCATTTGTTTGTTTTAGCTTTTGTTTCCATTGCTTTAGGAGAAAGATTCAAAAAATATTGCTATGATTTATTTATGAATAAAATGTACATTTTCAAGAACATAACCCCAGTGAATTGAGGGTTTAAAGCATTTAGAGAGTTAGATGCTTTGCATCGAATGTCCGCATGCCCAACCAGAGTGTTAGACAAATAAGACCATTTTAACCTGTACACCCGCTTCTGCTGGCTCTCAGTTCCCACCTGTATAACTGTACCTACCACATCTCACCCATCACTATAAGCCTTCCTCAGTTGTTTGCAACTCCACAGAGTATGCAGAAGTAAGTATGCTTAAGTACAAAGCCCCTGCTTTTGGAAGTCAACTGCCTTCTATTTATCTGAGGGAAAATATTACACCACGGCTACAGTTTCAGTGCCCTCTGTGCAAATGTTTTTCCTTGCTAAATTCTGCTTAAGAGCGAAGAGGATGCACAGTCTTTCCCACTTTGTTTTAAACTTCTGTCAGCATGACTCCAATATCACACTTTTTCTGCTCTGAGTCTCACGAGGACCTTCCATATCAAAAAATGGCCCCTGAGCTTTCATCTACACACACTTTCCTTATGGTAACTCAGACCTGGTCTCTTGGTTGCGGGGTGCGGGGGTAGAAACAGCCACTGGACTGTTGTCTGTTTCCTTCTTTCCCTCCCTGCACAACCTTATTAGGTTTGTCGATACTTGATAATCTTGTATTGCTATATGCAGTCTTACTAATAAAATGTATGTCTGTATTATGATCCAAGCTTATCCTTCATTATTGCCAGTGTTGTTCTCTGCTTCCATGGCCCCTTCTCCAGGATGCTTTCAAAGGAATTATTAGTTCCTTTATCAGAGCTCTGCATCACCAGACATTCAATGGTCTCCTCAGAGCAACAGTGATTATCCTGATTCCTTGTTTGTTTTGTCTGAAAGCTGGATGGGTCAAGCTCTTTTTGAAGATATTGCATTGAGGAAATTAAAGATGAGATTTCTTACACTGTAGAACTAGCATTGTTATTTGTGACCATGTGCAATTGTGTTCAAACTTCTTTGTTTTTGTTACAACTTAGCCTATATAGACCAAAACCAAAATGTCAATAAAATTTTTCATATGTCCTGAAAAGTAGTGATAAAGCTAGGACTTTGGGGCTTTACAAACAAAGTAGTGTTCAAAAAAAAAAGAGGAGAGAGCAGTATAAGTTTGTGATGTTTTATTTTACCAGATGAGGGTGTTTAATAACACAGTAACAAAAGTGTCTACTCTCAATATCATTCATTATAAGGAAAGTATTTCCACATAAGTAGACAACATAACCTCCAAATAAAGGAGTTTCTTTTAAACGGAAAAGTTGGCTTCATCACTAGTCGGGTGAAAGCCACATACCCTGTGGACGGGGCTTGAGGAAGCACGCGCTGCCCTGTTTACTCTGCCGATGGAAGGGGCCGCTTCACTCCACCTGGAAGACTCAAGATCCACCATCGTTTGGAGCCTCTTAAAACTGAAGCAAGATTGATGCCCAGAGATCATTAGAAGTCTGTGAAGACACAAGGACACACAAAGCACAGTGATTTTTTTCTTCCTATTCATTTCCTCCAGAAGTGGCAGTGGTGGGATGTCAGGACTTTTTATGTGATTCCATATTAATTCTCTTCCAATGCACTGGGAACACATTTCAGAAATGGAATTGCTCAAATCCTATGACCCAGTATCTCCCCTTGAGAAAATGAAAGCAGAAATTACAGTAACAGAACAGAACAAAAATATATATCTATGCACATAAATGTATATACATATATGCATGTGATATATGTGTGTGTGAGGAATATAATTAAAGCTTAAAGCAAGACCTTATTTCTTTAGTTCTGTTTTGTAGGGAGGGCTGATTTGTGTGCCCCCTTTGGGAGGATAGGAATCAAGACATATGGCAGATTATCGCTACTCTGCTCTCTTTGTGAAAAACCCTGTCGCTATTTGGGGCATCTGAAATAGAGCATGCTTTCAAATGAAGCATGGTAACAATTCTTTTATATACTGCTCAGTAACTACAATGGAATTAAGAAAGCAACCATGTATGAACAGATTCTAGTTGCTGCTTCCCTCTAACTAGATTGTGAGAAGGTAGCCATGTATGAAAAACCTTTTGTTAAAGAAACCATTTCATTCTTAATTCTCTTTTCATTAAATTTTTTGAGGTATAATTGACATGTGATAAAACACACATATTGAAAATGTGCAATTTGATTAGTTATGACACATGTACACACCTGTGAAACTACCACCACAATCAGGATAATGAACATCTCCATCACCCCCAAAAATTTGCTCGTGTTTCTTTGTATTTTCTCCCTCTCACCCCTCCCTGTTCCCCCTTCCCATCCCCTGTAAACCACTAATCTGCTCTGTCACTCTAGATTAGTTTCCATGTTTTAGAATTTTTTAATGGAATCATACAGTATGTACTTTATTTTGGTTTTCGGCTTCTTTCACACAGCAGAATTATTTTGAGATTCATGCATGTTGTTTCATCTATCAATAGTTCATTCCTTTTTATTGCCAAGCAGTATTCCATTGTATGGATATACCACAGTTTATCATTCACCAGTTGAGGAACACTTGGTTGTTTCCAGTTTGGGGCTATTATAAAGTTGCTGTGAATATGCATGTACAAGTTTCTGTGTGGACATATACTTTCCCTTCCACTGGTTA
Source organism: Balaenoptera ricei (assembly GCF_028023285.1). Taxonomy (NCBI): domain Eukaryota; kingdom Metazoa; phylum Chordata; class Mammalia; order Artiodactyla; family Balaenopteridae; genus Balaenoptera; species Balaenoptera ricei. Next base: position 6,801,475 of record NC_082650.1, read on the forward strand.
AATATTTAGGAGAGAATTGGCTGGATCTTGTATTGGGTATATGTTTACCTTTTAAAGAAACTGCCCAGCCATTTTCCAGAGTGGTTGCACAATTTTATGTTTACACTTGAGAGCAGCCCCCCGTGGAGTTCTCTGATGTTCTCTGACTGTGCAGCTCTCTCCTCTCCTTATTCAGTCCTGTACACTCTAGCTGCATGGTCCTCCCAAGAAACCCAGGTTTGTCCCCTCAGTTCTGTGAGTCCCCTGGGCTTTTCCTGGGTTCTCCCTCTCCAATCCAGGGCCTGGAAACTCTCTTAGGACAGTAAGCTGAGGTGGGCATAGGACTCAGCTCATTCGTTTCCTGCCTCTCATGAGATGCTGTCCTTCATTGCCATCCAGTATCTTGAAAACCATTGCTTCCAATATTTTGTCCAGATAATCAGGTTGCCGGGGGCAGGAGGATAAATCCAGCGCCTGTTAATCCATCTTGGCCAGAAGTGGATTCTGATAAAGAAGTTTTGAAAGTTGACTAAGTAACTAATTGGATATTAATAGCTGATAAGTTAATCAGCAGGGGAAAAAAAGTCATCTGTTAAATAACCTGTAATCAATCCATAAAGGAATGATAATTTTGCTTTGTATAGCAGACTCAACTGAACATTATTACATAAATACATAGTTCTTTGAACTCAAGTATATCATCTCCGGTTGTATAGAGCTAGGTGGAAAATGTGTAGTATTAATCATCTTATAAACGTGGAAGTTGGTGTCCGAAGAGTCACTGTGGCTGTCCTAGAATCACAGGAAGTAAGGGCTGCCACTTGCAGTTATGCAAGTTGTGTACTGCACAAGCAGGGCTGGCTTTGAAGATGAATTGGGCTGAAATCCATCTCATACTCTGCTCTCTAAACTTAGTGCCCTGGTATGTGGTTGCACCCACCTAAAGAGAATATTTCTCATTTTCACACAAGTTCCTCACAGACCCCTACACGATGTAATTTTTAGAGAAGAAAATGTGTTTTTTCAGAACCCTGTTAAGTCATAGCACATTTGCCTTCCAAGAGTTATGCCTCAAATAGCAGAGTTGTTCTGGTCTGGGCATTAGTATTTGCACTGTGCTTTAACAAGGATGGAAACAGGAATGGAGAATAGCACCGTATTAATTCTTTCATAGGATAATAAATGTAGTAAGAGTAGAAAACTATGTGGCCAGCCTTGCTCACTGCCACTGAAGACAGGTAGTTAGTGCTGCTTTGATGTTTGCTCCCAGAGAAGGGACATTCTAGCACTCACCAGAGACCCTACCTTCTGTCAGCCAGTTTCTAAGCATGAGATAAAGGATCCTCTTCTAGTTGATATACTTGCTCCACCTCTGTCCATTTTACCTTTTGAGACTTTTTGAATTATGGCCTGAGCAGCAAAAAGAATCAAAGCAAATCATTCTAGATGCTTTAATGAAGAGATGGGTTTGTACAGAGGTGTGACACGAATAGGGAGGCACCCAAAAAGGCAATTCCCTCATCACCCAGAGTCTGGAAGGAACAGGGAGGTAATTAGCCCTACTTAAGCCCTGTGAGTTGTGGAGGAAGAGAGGATGCCCAAAAGGACTTACAGTCCTGGAGGGATAAAGTCACTGTCAGAAAACGTGGTCCAGAGCTTGGGGGAGTGCGGAGCTGGCAACCAGAGAGCAAGGGAGCCTCACTGATAAACCCTGAGGGTTCAGCTTTCTGGGACACAGAGCAGGCTCCTAGAAGGGCAGAGGATAATTGCACCCAGGCCATATGCGGCCAGGCTGTAGAGGCAAAGGGGAAATATCACCAGAGTTTTCCAATGCAATTTTTCCACAAATTGATGAATTTACCTTGCAAATTATAGAAAGTCATATGGATTTTTTTTTCTTTCCCTTGAATAAGAGAGGAAGGAGAAGTAGAACCATCCATGAGCCAAGCAGTGTGTTAGAAGCTTTCCACAGATGATCTTGTCACCTGTCTATGACCCTATGCAGCCGGGGACATTATTCTCATTCGATGGATGAGGAACCTGAAACTAGAGATGGGTGAAGGGAGACTGTCAGGGCCTGGACTAAGGCCGGGTCACGTGGCATTGAGGAGTGTAAGGAAAGTCGAGTCTGGTAGCCACTTGGTCACTTACTAACTCTCTCAGCCTCAGTGCCCTCACCGGCCCCCGCTCTGTGCTGGGGTATTTCACTGCTGCTGCTGTCATGAGAGGGACAGGGGAATCCTCCATCCATTCACGCAACAAATATTTCTGAACTCCCCCTACAAACAAGTGTTAGACAGTGAGACTGCAGAAGAGAAAACACAGACGTGGGCCCTGCCCTCCTAAGGCTGTATGGTTCAGTGGATTAAATAAATAATGCAGAAAAAGCACTTAGCAGGGAACCTGGCATAGTAGAGGCATCCAATAAATGTTTAAAAGGAGAAGCTAGACAAAGTGCTTGAATCTCCTTTCTGCCTCGGGTTAATTAACCTCCGAATCTTCTCAGCTTTACTTCACGCGTATCTCTGGTATCGACGGTATCAGTGCCCTGTTTGCAGACTCCGATCCCCACAGCCTCACTGACGTGGGCGGCGCTGACACAGCCCACGGTGGGTCATCAGGGCATCTCTTGTCCCTTGATCTATGCCCCACACTATGCCCACTGCCTGGCACATTACAGGAGATCGATGAATAATGGAATTATAGTTTTAAAATTTTATTAATGTGCTATTTGATTATCAGGTTCACTATCATTTAAGTTAGGCCCTAAGTGAAGATTTTGAATGAAATTTGTTTAGAAACCACTGGAAAAATCTCCATCTCCATATAAGGTAATTTGAAAGGTGTTAATTTTATAACAGTGGTCCCTTGGATTTGGGGACATGATCCTGAGGTTTCCTAAAAATGGAGAAATTCACAAATGTTAGTAAAAAAGGAAAAGAGCTCAGTAGGAGATTCAAATGCTATGTCGTCCCAAACGTGTCCTCCATCCGTCCACGTCTCTCTGGCCGCACCACTTAGTGCAAACCACCATCTTCTCTCCCAGGAGGACGTCACAATGTTCATGGGACTCTCTCCCGTTCTTGCCTGCCTCACTGTAATCCATTCATTACGCAAAGTTAGAGGGATTTTCTTAAACACAGATGACATCGTGTTGCATCCCTGCTTTAAATTTTGTGTGGCTTCACATGGTCCAAGAGTCGAATCCTGTTTAGACAAAGGCTTCACGCGCTGTTCCCACCTCCTCTAACCTCACCTCGCTCCACTCCCCCTTGTTTACTGTGTTCCCATCACACTGACCTTTCCTTTAATTCTTCAAAGATGCCCAGGTGTTCCCGCCTAAAGGGGGCCTTTCACCAGCTGCTCCTTCCCCGGAGCCTCTTGCATCTGATCTGTGCGTGGCGGGCCATTCAGGGATCAGTGTAAATGTCCTCTCCCCAGGCCTTCCCTGACCACCCAGTCTGCACCAGCAACAGCCACCATCACATGGTTCCATCCTGTTTTCTTGCAATCACTTTCCATAGCTAATCAAAGTCCATTTCCCTTTTCCTTTCTATCATGTCGGTGTTGCAAGCGTTGGACACCCTCTGGATGAGACCAGATCAGCTTAATCAAAAGAAGTGGCCTGGATGAAGGAAGATGATGTTTGCAGCCTTGAAAAGCAGTATCGAAGGCTTAGCTCAAATCCAGCTACCTACTGCACACCTCTTAACACTGCAGCATCGCTGACCTCTGGCTCGCTGGGGCTTTTCCTGTTTGCCTTCCCTGTGTGTCCCTGTTCCTTCATAGTCATTCATTCATCCAGTCAGACAGCTAGGGAGTCATTCAGAACACATGCCTTATTAACACCAGCCACAGGCCAGGCACTAGGGATACCAGAAGACAGCCCTTGTGTTAGTGGAGGAAAGTCCTCGAGCAGGAAACCCTTTCTAAAAAGAGCCAGATAGTAGTTGAGCCTTTGTGGTCTGTACAGTCTCTGTCACAGCTACCCTCCTCTGCCTTTATAGAGCCATAGACGATAAAAATGGCTGTGTTCTAATTAAACTTTATTTACAAAAGCAGGTGGGGGGGCAGATTTGGCCCCCAGCTGGGGTTTGCTGACCTCTGGTTTAGTGAGAAGGTAGACAGTTAAACAAATAACTGACTGCTCTGGGGTAGGAGAGAGGCTCGGAGAGGCATGTGGGAGCAGGGAGCACCACCAAGGCACCTGCCGCTCTGTCTCTTGCTGACTCCAAGCTCCAGCTAACTTACTAGAAAAAAAAGAAGGAAAAAGCGCTTTAAAATTAAATTGCTAGTTGTTGAAAGCTATATGAGATATTTTGTTGCTTTTTTAAAAAAAATACCCAGATACCTTTTCTGATTTTCCTTCAGTATTCTGGCTTAGGGCCTTTCTCCCAACACATCTTCCAGGAAGTGAATCCCAGAAATCCCCAGATTTTAGCCTTGCCAGCAGCATGTGTGTGTTCCTTCATTCACGAGGTGTAAAGCTGGAATTCTAAGTGTCTTTTGTACATAATTTCAAGTAAGGTTTAAGTTCCACAAGTTTACCAGAAGGAAGAAATGTGATCAGGTAGGCTGAAGATTTTAACATCTCAGTATCCGAAAGGTCTTCAGGGATTGCCAGAGCGAACCTGCCAATTCACAGATCCCCATTTACAAAACTGGGTTCACAGGCCAGCTTGTGGTGCAGCCACTCGCAACCTCCCAGGGTTCTCTCCGACCTCCCCGACCTCTGATATCTTGGGATGCCCCTTTGCAGAATTCCTTTTCTAGGTTTTATATGTGAATCCGTTTGGAAGTGTATGGCTATATCATGTTGATTTTTATTATTTTTAGGGAAACACTTTATCATGCTATACACTGCTTTCCTGGCTACATGTAAAACAAAAAAAAACTCAGGAGAATAATTTTATCTACTATGCACCACAAATTCTTAAATTATTAATATTTTAATGCTGAATCCATCTAATGATACCTCAGAAATTTCACAGTACCTCCTCATTGTTAAACACCTTCATGGTAGAACTGTTTTAAGATGTCTACAGTCTTTTATTAGATGGGTTCTTCATTTCAAACGATTCTACTTCAGAGGACCTGGTTCATAATGTTTCTCTGATAAAAAGAATGAAAGACCCAGCGTTCTACTAACATTCATGCATTCACTCATTTTAAGGACGAATGGAATTTTACTCAGCCATTAAAAAGAGTGAAATAATGCCATTTGCAACATAGATGGACCTGGAGATTATCATACTAAGTGAACTAAGTCAGGCAGAGAAAGGCAAAAATCATATGATATCGCTTATATGCAGAATCTAAAAAAAAAAAAAAATAAAGATACAAACGAACTTATTTACAAAACAGAAACAGACTCACAGACTTAGAAAACAAACTTATGGTTACCGAAGGGGAAAGGTGCGGGGGAAGGGATAAATTGGGAGTTTGGGATTAACATCTACATGCTGCTATATATAAAATAGATAATCAACAAGTACCTACTGTATAGTACAGGGAACTCTGCTCAATATTCTGTAATAACCTAAATGGAAAAAGAATTTGAAAAAGAATAGATACATGTATATGTATAACTGAATCACTTTGCTGTACACTTGAAACTAACACAGCATTGTTAATCAACTATGCTCCAATATAAAATAAAAATTTAAAAAAAAAAAGGAATGAATGAAAGACCAGTGAGAAATCCTCTGTGGAAGGTTTTTGTGAACTAGTTGCAAAAAAAAAAACGTATCTTTTTAAACCACTCTGTGTCAGTAATAATTTCTTATGTTAAATACCTCCTAATATTCACAGCCACTGGACTGATTCTTAGCACATTAATATTTCCTGTCATGAGATTTGGGGATACACTAGAATAATTTATTTCACAGTGGGGTTCTTATCTAAACAAGATCTGTCCTCACATCTTTCTCAATTTAGCAGAATGCTACTGCAGCTCCTAGCCACTCCTAGCTGTTTTTCACAAAAGAAAAAACAAAAACAAGATATATGCATGATTGGTACGTGTTACAGATGGCATCTCCAGTGGCTACATAGTTGTGCCACGCGACAGCTCTATGCAAACGATGTGACCCCAAAAGTATTTTATGTTGAATCTGGTTCCGGCTTTCTTTAACTATACACACTGACAGTCTGAATAGAGTGTGCTCTGAGATTATAACTCAGAAGCACTTAACCCATAAATATAATTTTGAGAATTGAAATTAATTCTGTTAGTTGGAGGATAGGAAAGAAATATGATAATTTTTCATGAGATACATTTTCGTCCCATAGGCCAATACCCTTTGGAATTTGTAATTTCATTTTGTTACATGCAACAATTATTTTATTATAATTTACCTGCTATTTACAATTATTTATCAGCATCTGTTTCGTAGTATAAAATGCCTTAATGAGAAAAGTTGGAGTGTTGCTGGGAAATCAAATCATTTTAATGAATTACTACAACAGAGGGTTGACCGCTTTGCTTTTAAAAAATTTAACTTATTGATACTTTTAAAGAAAGAAAAGGTGTTTATTTTTTAATTGTAATACGTGTTAGTATATTGAAGTGTTTGCAATCTAAAATTTCTATAAGTTAATAGTTTATATTTGGGTTCAACCTGTCAATAGTTATATTTAAAAATACAATATACAAGCTATACTAAAGTCAAATAGTATTCTCAAAAATTGATATCATCTGGAGGAAATTAACAATCCATGAATTCCCTCTTGTAACCATGGCTTCATATTTTTATTTTGCATAGCCTGCTTATTGTTGACAGTTCAAAAACAACCTAACTCAGCTACACTTAAGGTAGCATATAAACCTAAAACATAGACTTGTATTATGTGGCTTGTAGAAGCAGTATGTTTACTTTTTAGTTTCGTTTTTAATTTCTGGAGGAATTCAGAACTTTGATAGAGGCTGAGGGGGTGATATGAAATTATACAACATGGTTCCCTAACCTTGATTAATTTTATTCCATTTTAAGTGTTTTTTACATATTTTCTCACTGCCCTCTAGTTTCTTGGTCAGGCTACCTCATTCTTGCCTCTTAGGTCTTAGTTTATATTGTCCTTTTTTAGGAAACGTTCTCTGCCTGACCAACTTTGGATTAAGTTGCCTCTCATTAGTCTCCCAAAGTGCCCCAGACTTATTTATCTCACCAGCAAATAGAATTCCTTGAGGAGGAGAACTGTATCTCCCCCTCCCCATGTTGAGCAAAAGAACCAGTACATAGGAGCTTCTCAATTACTATGTGTTGAACTTGAGTTGGGGGACCTGACATGGGCTCATAAAAGTGATACAGAAGAACAGGAATGATATGCAGCAAAATACTAAATGGAATACAAAATGACGCTTTATAAACGGAAGCCTTACAGGAAATTAGGAAGTGAGTGGGAGAATCCACGTTAGCTAGAGTCTTTTATTGATAAAAGCTTCCTAAAAGAGGTTGGATTGGAGCTGAACCTTGACAATTTTTTTTTTTTTTTTGGAAAATGAAGACAAATAGAAGAACCTTACCCATAGAGATAAGAGCATAAAGAAAAAGGTGGTCCAGAAGCTGCAAAGAGACTGACCTGAGAGAAACAGAAAGATTTGTGATTGACAATATGGGAGATACATATTGTGTGGTGAATCTAACCTACAGAGGGCTCTGAAAGACAAAAGGAAAACCTGGGGTCTTAATACATTGGCACTGGGTAATTAATTCATAATTTTGGCCAAGACCTGCCATGATGAAAGCTACTTTACAATAATACTGCTATAACATATTTACTGTATCATTCTATATATTTTATTCAAAGCCTTTATCAACAAGGGAAGCCATTTAGTTTGTTCAGTGTCTTGTCTCTACAGGGACTGAATGCTCTGAGGCGTAAGCCTTCTTGGAAGCCTTTCCACTGACCCCAGCGACAAGTTAGGTGGTCTCTAAACTCATCCCTATGGTAGCACTTACTACACTGAGACAATTACTTTTTTGTCTTCAATCCTATAGGACCCTGAGGGGAAGGACCATGCCTTGTTTACTTTTACGTGACATCAACAGGACAGTGCCTGGCATGTAGTGGTTGTTCTAAAGTATTGGCAGGATGGATGAATGAAAGTGATTCAAAAGTGTAAACATAAAGGGTCTTCATCCTGGGTATGTTGTGTATGCTGAAATACTGGGACCTCTGCAATTAAGCTTACAGAGCTGGAGCCAGCTCATGATTGTGTGCGTGTGTGTGTGTGTGTGTGTGTGTGTGTGTGTGTGCAGCAAAGCGGACCAGATAAAGCCATGAGGACATGAGCAGAGGAGGCAAGGAGAAATTGGAAGAGGCAGTTAATGAGCTAGTTCGGGATCTGCCAGGGCCTTAATAGGATTCTGATTCCAAGGTGACTAATGGGCAAACGAACTTACTTCAGGATTTTAACTTGGCTGCTGGAAGGAATTTTGAAGGTCATTCAACTGTTGAAGCTTATTTTAATTTCTAAAGGTTGGGTCTGTCAATTAGTATCTTGGATCAGGGGCCTCTCCAGTGACGGGGGACTGCTCACTTGGCTAACTCAGATAATGAACTCACATGACATATGTGGGCGAAAATGTTATCTCTGGCTTGTCCGCAGGCAGGCGCCTGGTTGGATACTTCTTTGTAGGTAGTGCATTTGGGCAATTAGTAGGTAATGTGGCTAAATACAGATGAAATGAAAATGCATTTGGTTTCTGAGATTTCAGTCATTTATTTACTTATTGTTTATAAGCTATCTCAAACTAAAAGGGATTTAAAGTGACAGTTGTTAAGAAGATAAATTCAAGTTATTTAATGGTGCAGCTCTCTCCCTCTAATTATTTTTATCTAATCAAATGCTTTATTAAATTCCCAGGAGTCATAGTTGTTCATGCACAGGGAGTTTGAAGAGAGCTTCGAAAGATTGCTAACTGGGGCATAACATCTATGTTACTGCAGCACAAACTAAATTCTGTAAAAACAACATGTGAAGTTTCAAGGGTCAAGTGTTAGCTAAATTTAAGAGCTAACTTTCCCCCTCCAGTGAGGAAATTGTATTTTATATCTCCTCAATGATTTTGTACTTAACATTTCTATTCTAATTGTCATTGCTTTTCATTGTATTTCAGATTCTACTATCCCTAAATATAATATTTATATTTAATTTTGCTTTTCACTGGGGGAAATGAAGAAACCAGCTCTACTACATAACTCAGCATCCCTCTTCCATGGTCTGTACTTTTGCAACTTTGTGTCTTCTCTTGACCTGGAATGTCTTCTCTATCTCCATGCACTGGAATCTTGATCCTCCTTCAAATGCCACTTTTATGAATTCTTTTCTGATCTGCTATCTTAACATGATCTCTTCCTCCTCTGAGCCTGTGTCAGTTACATGTTACTGCATAAAAAAATATCCCAAAGCCAAGTATCTTAAGACAACAGTGTTATCTTGCACGATTTCAGTGGGCCAGGAATTTGGGAGCAGCTTATCTGCATGGTTTTTGCTTATGGTATCTCATGAAGTTATAGTCAAGATTCAGCCAGGTCTGTAGTCACCTGAGGGCTTGTCTTGGGCTGGAGGATCTGCCTCAGAGATGATTATCTTAGGTGGCTGCCATGTCAGTGCTGGCTGTTGGCAAGAGACCTCAGTTCCTTGCCCTGTGGACTTCTCCATAGACTGCTTGAGTGTCCTCACAATGTGGCTGTTCACTTTCTTCAGAGCAGGTAACCCAGGAAAGAGCACAGACAGAAGCTGTAGTGTCTTTTCTGGTCTAGTCCTGGAAGTCGCATATTGGTACTTCTGCATTTTCCCCACAGATTAAGCAGGTCACCTCACATAATGTGGAAGGAAACTACACAAAAGCATGAATACCAGAGGGTGGGGATCATTGGGGAGCATCTTAGAGGCTGCTTACCATTTCCTACATCTCTAACATAACTTAAAATATCCTGCTCTGTATTACAATTATGTGTGTCCCTTTCCTACCCATGCTATTAGTTTTTATTTTCTTTAGAGTTTAGACTTGCTTCCTTAGCTTTACATATCTTGAAATTTTTGGCACATTGTGTTCAGTATGTGTCACATTCAGGTGAGAATTTGGAACCACAGCCCCTCTCTTAATGGGTATAAATGAAAATGTACGTGTGGGAAAGAATCAGACAGAGACAGAGAAATAGACTTAGGCAGAGAGAGGGCATGTAAAGGAGAGCAAATGTGTGTGTGTGTGTGTGTGTGTGTGTGTGTGTGTGAGAGAGAGAGAACAAATGAGGTAGAGAGCAAACTGCACATTTTATCAGACAAATATGAAAAAATTGATACTATTTTGTAGGTTGCTAGAGAACTAATTTTACAAGAGTTTAAATGTTTGAACTACTGCAGAACAATATTCTACTTTGTGTCATGTATGTGAATGGCTCGCCATATATTTTACTAAGACTCCTTCAATTATGCCTAATACTTTGTGAATAAAGGGTCTTTGGATCACTCCTTTAATAAAAGCAGGGAAATCATTGCTTACAAATAACTCTAAAGTAATGTCAAGTACAGCATTTATAATTCCTTTTACATATGACTGAGAACTTTATTTAACCTTTGATTAACTGCTCTATAACCTGGCTCACTGGGGTAAAATCATTTTCTAGAATGGTCAATTAACATGTATAATCGGAGCAAAGGGCACAGAGGAATGTCAGAAGGAAAAAAAGATCCACGAGATGGCAGGTCCTGGCAGGTCCTCCTCAGAAATGTCACTCTTATCAATCTTCTTATTTCCATTCCTAGAACTACCAGCACACCATGGTCTAATTCCTAAGTAACTCATGTCTGAATTATTAAAATGACCTCCAAAGACTTTTCACAACTTCTAATTTCTTTCCCTCCAAGCTTTCCTTGGAATTAAACTTACTAAAAAATCACTCCCTTCCCATGCTTAGATGTCTTCAGCAAATTTCACTATCTAGAGGTTATCTACTAGGTTTGTCTTCTAGAATCCCTATGCCACTGTCCCTGCCCAGAATCTGCTCTGTGTCCAACTTTGTCATCTCTCCTCTCACTCTTTTCCTGATACATCCTCTCAATCAGCCCAACTTGTTACATTTTTGTTCCAAGAATTCTTTTCTATGTCTGGGTTTCCTCCCTTGCCCAGAAGCCATGTTTCTCTCCAGTGGCCCAATGTCAGTTTTCCCATCCTTTTAAATTCAGCTCAGGTTCCCTAATGGTACCATCCTGAGTCTTACTTCCCTCCTCTCCCTGCTTCTGTGGCAACAGAGTTTGGTGACTGCATATGTTTCCTTGTAATACTTGTTCCACATGCATTTTGTGTCACCCAACTATGCCTTCGGATTGTGTATGTGTGTGTGTTTCCCAATGCTTAAACCAATTCTGACTATAAAGTGTTTACTCATTCACTCAGTGCCATATTCCACACGTATTTATTAAGTGCCTTCTTTAGCCAAGTAGATGCTCAATAATTAATTGAGTGAAAAATGTACAAATGGGGAGCAGAGAAATTATAAAGTAAAAACATTCCATTCATTTATCCACTGGTACAATCAGTAACTATTGATAATGTAACTACCATGGGCTCAATGCTGTATATGGTGATGCTTGGGTCATGAAAGGGTTAAACAAGAATGGTCTCTGTTGTTTCATGACTTTTCATTTAATGTTGACAGTATTCACCTTGAATAGAAGTGAAGAGGTAATATCTGAAACACATTGAGAATAGACCTTACGGATAAAAGGTAAAGAGAAAGGGAAGAATTAATAAAGAATTGGGCTCCAGAGAAAGTCCCTTGGAGGTCTTCACACTTGAACTAGACCTTGAAATTTGGAGTTTTGATTTCAATATAAATATATCTGACTATATTATACTATAGGAATGCATGATAAGGAGCATGGGTCTAGCAGTAAAGGAGCTAGAAGTATGCTAGGATAGGTAAGGACCATGCCCACAGGAGGGTGGAGGTGGAGAAAGGAACAAGATGAATAGTAGAGTCAGGGGAGTTGACTTTAGGGGAGTGAAATGGAAAAAAACATGTGTGAAGTTCCTAGCAAAGTCCCTAACCCAAAGTACCCAAAGGTGCTCATAAATACCAGTATTGCCCCCTTTCCTGTTTCATCTAGCTCTTGAGAAATTAATCATGTAGTCCCTCTAGCCATGATATGATTTTTACTCATTTCATTTTCTCAGATGATTAATCTAATAACCTTTTATGGGTGTCATGTTTATCACTTACCTAACTTTTTCATAAATACTAAGAATATTCTTAAGAGATGAGCAGTCTTACCTCATAACTATATCAAGAAATCCAACTGACTGATAATTCTATCTGAAATATGTGCATATACTACCTCTATCTCTATCATTATCTGTTATCTATCAACATATACATATATCTGTTCTATCTCTATATATCTACATATAAAAATATGTATATGCATGCATATATACATACGTGCATATGTACATACATATGCGCACATATATGCACACATATGTATGCACATATGTATATATATAATATATATCCTAAAGGGTCTCAAATCCTGGTCACCATGCATTTCTTAAGCCATAACTGCTGCCCTTGTCCATTTGCCATTAAAATTGCATAGGAGAGTATCAGGAGATGTCCCATGGAACCACCTAGATGCCATGTGAATTTTCCCCGCCCCCATGTGTGATAGCAGCTCTTGCTCTTCCTGATGATTAGGAGCAATTACCCCTGCCAGTATGGTCAATGTTCCTTCCTGCCTGTATTCCAGTTTAAGGAGGCTGAAGGGAAGCGGTACCACTGGAGCTTAATTTTCCGCGAGATGTTTCCTGTGTCCCCAGGAGCATGTGCTTCACTCTGTGGGAACCACAACCTCTGGTCCTAGGGAGCCTGTGATTACCTGTACTTCATTCTTAGTAGGGGAGGGGCAAGGTGACTACTGTGTCCTTTATTTTGTTAGGTGTGTCCCTCCATGCCCCAAATATTAGACCTCTAAAAACCTTCTCTAATGTAGGTGACCCCTGAATCTGCATAGAGTTTATCTCACACCATGGCCTCCAATATATTTACCATTTCTTGCTAATCTGTTCCAAATAGCAGGATGTAATCAATAAACCAGAGCAACTGACGTTCTTTGAATTGTCTAGATAGTATTAAGTTCTTTTTGACCATATTTTAACTGAAGGGCAAAACTATAAATGTGTACTGTTGTCCATACATGAAAGAGAACTCTTTCTATTCTTCCTTCTATTAATAGGGATGGAAAAGGACACATTTGCTAGATCAATGGCTACATGCCATGCATCTTAACATCTCTCTGGGACACTGTGGCAGAGTCCACAGTCCATACTGACTGCTTTGGCTTTTATATAAGTTTTCTTTTTATATTTTCTACAGGGTAATTGCCAAGCTTTCTTTTTAACCTTGTTATATATAGGAACATTTTTATAAATGTTCTCATAGTTTCTCCAGTGTTTCTGTGTATTGGTAACAGATCAGGAGTCCATAAAGGTTGAGTCGACCATGTTGCTAAAATCAGAATGAAGAACATTTTTCATAGAACTTAGCTCTGAAAGGAGGCAAAATATAGCAGCTCTGTAGGGTCACACAGAGGGAATGAGGTGTGTATGCGCTCGTGTGCGTGTGTGCCTGACTCTCCTGTTAGATATAGGAATGCGTTATATTTCATCATCTTCAAGGGGGAAGTTGTTAGAAGGAAAGAGGCTGAAAGTTCAGAACACAGTCAACACCTAATTGAAAAAGGTCCTGGGAATGGAAATGGCCCTGAAGGGACATCAATAGGTTCAGAGATGGGAAATGAAAACACATAAAAACCTCAGGGATGCTTAGATGAAATTGACTATCATCCTGTAGATCCAAGACATTAAAATACCAACGTTTTTTTTCCATTTTATTTTGTGTTATATATTGTGTTGAAATAAGTGGGAAAACAGAATTTTGAAAATCTTGTAATTGTTAAGGAGTTATCTTCTACTAATATTAATGTTAATATCAGGTTTTTTTAGGGAAAGGGCTTTTGAAGAGCTCTTATATCTGTTAAGAATTGGGTATGAAATGACAAATACTTTGTATCTTGTTATCATTACATAGAAAATAGGTTTATCTAAATAAAATCCAGTGACTTTCTTACTATTAAAATTGCCTTAGGGCTGATCTCAAGTTAATATATTCATTTTGTCTCCTTTTTGTCATAAAATCATGTGGTTCATTTACTAGCAAAAACGTGGTTATTCAGGAGATATTTTTTTCTACAAAGTGTTTTAAGGAAGTTCAGAATTTTTAGGACTTGTGTATATTGATTTGTTAGTGATCCCCTAACTTTAATTTAAGAAATTGAATATTTGGGTGGATGGGGGTAGCACAATAGACAAAATCTTGTAGTAGAAGGATCTCTGCTAGATAACCTTTTATTTCTAAATTCTACTTTTCCATTTGCCAATGAAATGTGAATGACTGTTTAACACATTTACTTTGATGCAGTAGTAATTTTTCTTTCGACTTTGGGGAAGTTCAGATCCTATATATTATTATAACTAAATTCAAGGAACATTTATTTAAAAACTTATAATGCCTGGTGCTATGAGAATATCAATGTAAAGAAGACAGTTCTATTTTCAAGGAGATCACAGTCTACAAGAGAAGAGAAACATATCAATACTACAATGTAATAATGGATCAATCGAAATATATGTAAGTGGATGGAATGACAAGTAGGTTAACTGGGAATTATAAGTCAAGGAAGGCTTCTAGGAAGAGCTTGTATCTGAGCTTGGGTTTAAATAGCTGATTGGTAAATATGGTCACATAAAAAATATAAAATTAAGAATATCAATCTTCTTTATAGCTCACAAGGTGTTTCCAACTTTTAAGATGTAGCATTGATATATATGAGCTCAATGATTAGCAGCGCAGGTCTTTACATAGAGCATGCCCTAAGCACCCCTACGAGATTACAGAAAGTGTTCTAAACCACACGTTGCCTGCCAGCCTTAGAAGGACTACAGGAAATGTCTTTCTTTACCTCCACCAGAAGCCCCGTCCTGGTTTTCCAGTGCAACTACCGCCACGTGATTTGCCTAGACTGTTTCCACCTGTACTGTGTGACGAGACTCAACGATCGGCAGTTTGTCCACGACCCTCAGCTTGGTTACTCTCTGCCTTGTGTGGGTAAGTCTAGCACTTTTCCTTCCATTTCTAATTCTGATTAAGAACAGAAAGAGGAAAATTACTGAAATAAAACTATCTTAGATGTACCCAATCCCTACTGAGGGGCTGAAAATTCAGATATCTGTTTGAACATTGCTAGGCAAGAAAATTAAAGCAAGATTAGTTTATGCAAGCAAGGGGCATTTATTTCTAGAACCATCACTTCCTTTTTTAATTTTTATTTTATATTGGAGTATAGTTGATTAAAAATGTGTTAGTTTCAGGTGTACACCACAGTGATTCAGTTATATATACATGTATCTATTCTTTTTCAAATTCTTTTCACATTTAGGTTATTACAGAATATTGAGCAGAGTTCCCTGTGCTTGTAGGTCCGTGTGCTTGTTCCCTTAGCGGAGTAGGTACTTGTTGGTTATCTGTTTTAAATATAGCGGTGTGTAAATGTCAATCCCACACTCCCAATTTATCACTTCCTTTTAATGACAAAGGCCATATCTAACCACAAGTGATGGATACTCTTGCAATGGAACTCACAGCTTGAATCCACTCGTTCACTTTTCTGACCATGGGGTTTGCATGAAGCTGTAAACGGGAGACTCACTGGTAAATAAGATTTGAATGTCCTTGGTGGTTGTATTTCTACTTTGGCATAGGCCAAAGGATATTCTGATGCTCACAAACTAGAATGAGTTATTCTGCTAGGGTGGCATGGGTACGTTGTGAAGTAGGTATCTATCTCTTGCGCAGCCCTGTTTGAGATTGTTCTTCCTCGCTTGGTGGTAAATGCAGCTGTTTAACCCTCACACTTCCCCAGATCCATACAAAACAGCCCTTTCCCCAAAATTCATTATTTAATATCTCCAGAGCCTGAGAAACAAACCCTTCATTAGTGTTTGAATAGTGACGTTATGAGAAAAAAAAACTGAGATCAGTCTTCTGGGACTATTAACTGTATATCAAAAAATAGAGGCTGTGTGTAGAATTAGCGAACTATTTTTCCAATAACACTGGCCCCACAGAAGCCACAAAAGAGCGGTATAAAGCATTTGTTTCTATTGCTGTATGACTCACATGCTAAATGTCTTGCTAACAGTGTCCATATAAGTTCACCATTTCTGTATAAAAGTCTGATACCTCTTACCCCCAAAACATATGTAATAAGATGTTCTTTTTTCCAAACCTAGTCTTTCAAACCTTTCTCAACCACCTTAAGCTAAATGCCTTCAAAGCTCAATTTTAGACATATGTATTCTTCAAGGTGTGACTAGTCAACAGTGAACCAACTTTTTCCATTCGCATAATTTTTATGATGAACAATTAAAACTGGTTCAAAACACCTTTCAAATACAAACTCTGCTTCCTTTGTGTGAGCTCCTCATTTGACCAGAAATTTTGTTATGCTTTGTAAGAGTGGGATGCTGAACTTTATTTCCCTGAGAGTAAAAAATAAGCAATGATTAGAGCCGTTACTGAGTACTTACCGTATATAAGGTACCACTGGGATGCTTACATACGTACATCCATTTAATCCCCACAAAGCCCTATCGGAATGGATGTTGTCATTCTTCCCATTTTATGGATGAAGTGTTTGAGGCTCACAGAATTTAATTAAACTGCACATGGTATTACAGCTGGTAAGTAATAGAGCTGGTATTCAGAGCCAGCTAGTGGTGGCTCTAGAACTTGGACTCTTAATCACTATATGAGTAGATAAGCCTGTACACAAAAAAGTACTATACCTCTAAAAGTTATATGGAAAGGAAGGTCAAGGGAAGAGTATCTCTAATTTTGGGGCACTTTTTCCATATTTAAACCAGCAGCAAACTTCAAAACTAGGAATTATTCATATTTCTCAGAGGAAGAAGTAAAGGCTCAGTAGGACTGAGTACCCAGCATCACAGAGTCAGGAAGGGTAGAGCTGAGACTTCAACCCATGTGTGGTTGCTCCAGAGCTCTGTGTTCCCCCCACCCTCCCATCCCACTTCTCTCTGGCCAGGGTTCTCCACCGTAATGCACATTTCAATAACATGGCAGTTTTTAAAAGTCCCAATGCCTAGGCCATGCCTCTGGGGGCAGCCCTCAGTATTTGTTAAAGGCCCCAGGTTTGAAAGTTTGAGCACTACTTCCGGGGTGAACATTCTACAGGCAACAGGTATTTTCCATGGGAGACTGTAGCATTAGCAAGTGTGAAAATACTCCCTCTCCCCTTATCTATTTTGTCCACGAGTGATTTGACTTGCTAACCAGCATAGGTTTTTCAATAAACGTTGACGGATTTGAAAAAAAGATGGGCAAACACAGCCAAAATGGCCTATTTCCAGAGCTTCTAACAAACTCTTGCATGAAGTTAAGGGCTTTGGGAAAAACTTCATAATTATTTTGAAATATTGGCTGTCTTTTTGCTGTACCTACTGTTATCACATCCTATGCTAGGGATTAATTTGAAATGCCAAAGCATTTTGTGTATCTTCTCTTAACACTGAGTGTCACTCACCCACCTCAGTGGAGCCTCAGGAATTTAGGTAGATTTACTTTAGAGTGTAGCTAAAATAAAAATAAAATTTATATGATGAAGACTATGCAAAATGTGTTTAGTCCATTAAGAGTCCTGGTAACACAGATTTCCTATAGCAATGGGGTGTCCGAGGGAATAGTTCCCACCTTCCCTATAATATGCCACTGGCATCGCCACTGGTGCCATCCAAGTGCATCCCCGCCTTCAGTGCTTCACTTTTTTTTAACACTTCTCCTCCCAGGTCACTTTTCATGTAATTCCCATTTTCATATAACATAGAAAACCATTTCCTTTCTATGGAATAAGTCCACTCACCAACTACAGTCCAGTAGTGTCCCAAGTGTCTTAGTTGGCAATATTAACCACGAGGCAGATAGTTCTGGCCCTTTTGAGAAACAGAGATATTCTTGATGCCTGGAGAGTCAAGAAGGCTGGTTTCTAGTCAGCTTTTCAGGGAGCTAAGCATAAAACCCAACATAAATCATCATTTTGGCTTTAGAACAATGCTTTCCCAAATACACACAAATAATCCAAGTCCATATAATTCCTAAAACCACATTGAAAAGTAGGAAATATATTAAAAAATAGATCACCAAAGAAGATGTGCAAATGGCCAGTACACTTATTGAAAGCTCAGTGTAATTAGTTACTAAAGAATAGCTAATTTTAAAGCATAAAATATAATGTGATAGACATATATTCAAAAGAGGTAAAAATATAAATTTAAATATTTCTGGAAAGCAATTTGGCAATTCATATTATTAGCTTTAAAATAGTAGCAAGCTGCTTAGAAGCCTGTCCATACACACATTCTCTATGTGTCTCTGTCTCTGAAATATACAGCCTATTCTCTTCCCAGCTCCTAGATCTTGAAAAATTGTGACAGTCACCATGAAAATGGCGGCAGCAGGATTCAAGCAGCTGAAGGGCTTCCAGTTCAGTCAATGTTCTTTCTACCTCAAAATTATTTGAAATGAAATCAAACTTCCTAATTTTCTGAGGGTAATGCTAAACTTTTTGTCTTGTTTTGGGGGTGGTTTAGCAATTTTGGCAGTTTTGCTGTGGTTTGGATGTATGAGGCAGTGTAAAATCAGGATAGTAATCTAACTTCTCTAGCAGAAGCAACACTGAAATCACAGAAGCAAGGGTGATTTTCACCCATCCAGGCTCCGATGCGCCTTGGCTCTGCGGCCTCTGCCCCACCCCATCATTCAGGGACTCGGACTCAGCCTTCTGTTACCTAGTGGTTTTGCCATCCTCAGTGACCTCGGAGTCCCCACTGGGTCCTCTTCACCCAGGCCGACTGGACCAGGAAGCCAGAGCAGGGGCATCATGGAGGGGCGGGCGGGTTGAGACCAAGCCTGGAAACGGAGCGCATCACTTCTTCCCACGTTCCGTATTCCGGAAGTCATCCCGCAGCCCCTCCCAACCGCACGGGGTGTGGGCAGGGGGACCGGCAGAGGGGGCTGTGGTCTGGCTGTGCACCCGCAAGGGAGCAGACAGGCCTGCAGGCGCGCAGCCCTCTCTCACGCTGCGCAGAGGAGGATGGATGGGAAATTTCTTGAATGTATTTTTAGCTCTCCTCCCCCCCGCCCCGCCTGCGATCGGAACAACACTCCATCAAGTAGCTTCATTATAAGGAGTGACTTGTACACGGACAAGGACCAGAAAAAGAGCTGTAGGACAGAATTGATGGTGTCCAGGAGCTCGTTCTAGCTAGATCGATAGGCTCTGTCTGTGCACTCGTCTGTTTGGCCTTGGAAATGCTGCCTTTGTGGAATCCGGCTTCACAGGGGACAAAGGGCTTGAACGTTTGTTTGATGCTGTCGCGTGTGTCTTTAGCGTTTTACAAACGAAGTGACTCAATGCGTCTGTTTGAAGTGGTACCAGCAGCAGCGCTGCTCTGTTTATCTTTCGGAGGAGCCCATGTCCCAGTAAACTGCGCCCCTGATTCTTACTTTGCCTGCGTTTCTACCTTCCAAACTGCCTTTCATCTTCTCTTGCATCTTATTAAGTAGTTAAAAATACAGTAACATTTTAAATAGCAGAAGTAAGGCGGGCATGCCTTGAATAGCTAGCGGAGAAGGCAAAAATAATTTCTTTCCACCTACTTCTGCCCTGAACTCTTAAGAAGAGCATTCTACCTTTGTTTTATAAGGGCAGAAACAGACCAGTTTTAAGTATAAATGTATTACTTATCCAAAGAGTTCTAGAAAGATGCTTGTAAGTCCTTAAGACAGCTCCAAGAGTTGTTCAAAACAGCTGTCTCTAGGCTTTCCTCTTCGTTTATTAAAATGTGCGTAACCACGTTCCTCTCCCTGGCCTTCTTGGCAGCCAGCATGATTTTGGAGTCTGTACACTTGGCATTGTCAGTGGAGAGGGTGTCCTCCTGAGGCGGGAAGGATTATAATCATAGTCAATGGAATATTAATTGACCTGTAAGTGTATCATTTTAAATGGCTTGATGCATTCCTAAATTTATTATGAGACATACCATACATACACACCAGTGTTTAAATACATTCATAGTGTTATATAGATTTGTATAGTTACAGAGGACCTCTGGTACCGCCACCCAGGTCAAGATAGTGTTATATAGATTTGTACAGTTACAGAGGACCTCTGGTACCGCCACCCAGGTCAAGATAGTGTTATACAGATTTGTACAGTTACAGAGGACCTCTGGCACCGCCACCCAGGTCAAGATAGTGTTATATAGATTTGTACAGTTACAGAGGACCTCTGGCACCGCCACCCAGGTCAAGATAGTGTTATATAGATTTGTACAGTTACAGAGGACCTCTGGCACCACCACCCAGGTCAAGATAGTGTTATATAGATTTGTACAGTTACAGAGGACCTCTGGCACCGCCACCCAGGTCAAGATAGTGTTATATAGATTTGTACAGTTACAGAGGCCCTCTGGCACCGCCACCCAGGTCAAGATAGTGTTATATAGATTTGTACAGTTACAGAGGACCTCTGGCACCGCCACCCAGGTCAAGATAGTGTTATATAGATTTGTACAGTTACAGAGGACCTCTGGCACCGCCACCCAGGTCAAGATAGTGTTATATAGATTTGTACAGTTACAGAGGACCTCTGGCACCGCCACCCAGGTCAAGATAGTGTTATATAGATTTGTACAGTTACAGAGGCCCTCTGGCACCGCCACCCAGGTCAAGATAGTGTTATATAGATTTGTACAGTTACAGAGGACCTCTGGCACCGCCACCCAGGTCAAGATAGTGTTATATAGATTTGTACAGTTACAGAGGACCTCTGGCACCGCCACCCAGGTCAAGATAGTGTTATATAGATTTGTATAGTTACAGAGGACCTCTGGCACTGCCACCCAGGTCCAGAAAGGCAGCATCGCCAGCATCCCGGACGCCCTCCATGTCCCCTCCTCAACACCAGCCTCCTCCCTCTTGCCTTGATGCAACTATGATCTTGACTTTCGTGATATTCATTACCTTGCTTTTCCTCATAGCATCACCACCTATGTCTGTACATCCCTAAATAATACAGATATTTGCCTGCTTTTAACTTTCAAATTGTTGCTTGAAAGGTTTTGCCAAATTTCCCCGACCAGAAGCAATCTCAATTCCAGTCACACCCCTTGTCAGAAAACTCTGAACACGTGTGCAAAGTCTTCCACTATTCAGGATTTTCAGTATTATTTTTGTTATGTGTATTGTGTTAATCACGCTAGAGAATGGCTTTGTTTATGCTTATCTTCCTCATCTCAGGTACTGTCGTGTGTGAAAACAGTTTTTTAACTAGCTTTTTCAACAGGTAAATTTTGAGTTTACATTCAGAGGTATAAAAGCAAACTGTAGTAGGGACCCTGAAGAGTTACTTGGACAAGAAGATCAATTTTATCACAATTTGGTGAAAATAAGAATCTTACACTCAGATTATGAATTTTAAAAAGCACAGCTCACTAACAATGTTAAATACGCTCCTTCGTTTGTGGGTAATTCTAGGTGATACTATCGACAGTTTTGCATTCAATTTGTGGGGGGTTCCACGGCAGCTGTTGCACAGTTTATATCAGGGCATTCCGGCTGCGGCGTACAGCTGCCAAAGAGGCTCTCGGCAGGGTGTGACATGAAAGACGCGGCGGGCCAGACGCTCTGTTCATCCCGCCAGCGTCTCAGGAGAGGAGAAGTGTGTTGTACCTTCATGAGCCACACACTTCTGGAGCTAGTCGCAGCTTTATTCCAAACAAATCACGGCCATCTGTGGCCTCTAGGTCAAGAAAATTTAAGTTTATTTGAGACAGAAATTGCTTTGGATTTTAAGTCCACATTTCCTGATTTGGACAGATGTTGCTTTTTAAAAATTGTTCTAATTGCAGAATGTTTTCCTTTACTACTTCTCCTTCCGCATCATCATCCACAGGCTGTATTCAGTGCCTGCTGGTTCTGTGTTTAGTTCTATATATTGGCCACTTGAAACACACGTGCGCGCGCACACACACACACACACACGCAGTAACTGTGATAAAACTTTCGTCCTTACTGTGTGATGTCTTGTATTAATGAGACTTCATGCACAGAAATTGCTATGAGCCAGTGACCTCCAGCTATCTTTGAAATAATTAATAATGTGCTTAGAGGAGTTGATCTACATATTCATGCGAGTTTATATCACTTGGTTCCTAAGGAGGACAGTAAAACAATTTAATGTTTTAAATGCAGACCAATTTAGCAAGAGGAGGAGTGGTTTAATATTTTAATGTCAAGATGGATATAAATATATAATATCTGAATCAAGTAATTATAGTATATATTCCCAGTAAAATCCGAACATCTTTCAGACCATCTTATATGCTCTATTATTGACTCCACTTAGGAGTTTGGAAAATGAATATTTCTTATATTTTCAGCTTTTCAAGCCTTTACTAGAAATCATCTACCTTGGAATTATATATTTATAGAGGGAAACATTGTGTGAAAGGAGTTGCAATATTGAAAGGAGGGGGGATGGTAATAGTGTTCAAGCAAATGGTATCATTCTGTCTGACTTCGCTCTGAAACTCTCTTCTCTGCCCCTCTTGCTGCCAGAAACGGCTCTTTCTTATGGCTCACATGTAAGAAGGCTTTTGTAATTGGTCACTGTATTAGTTTTCTAGGGCTGCCATAACAAAATACTACAGACTGGGAGGCTTAAATAACAGAAATTTATTTTCTCACAAGTAAGAAGAGGCTGGCACTCCAAGGTCAAGGTGCCAGCAGGTTTGGTTTCCTCTGAGGACTCTCTCCTTGGCTTGGGGATGGCTGCCCTCGTACTGCCTCTTCACATGGTCATCTCACTGTATGTGCAGCCCTGGTGTCGCTCTGTGTGTGCTCATCTCCTCTCATAAGGACACTAGTCAGATTAGAGTAGAGCCCACCCTAATGGTCTCATTTTAATTTAGGTACCTCTTTAAGGCCCCATCTCCAAACACAGCCACACTCTGAGGCTGGGGCTTCAACATATGAATTATTCGTATGTATTCACGATATTCAATTGTGTCCCTCATTTTGAGGGACACAATTCCATCCATAATAGCCACCTTCTAGACTCTGAAACAGTTTGCACATGCTTGGCACCCCGAATTCTGAGAAGGTCCCCTGGACATGAGCCCTGCATACAGGCTCTGCTCCACAGGGTTTAACTTCCCCCTGTTCCTAAGACATGACTTGTTCTTCATCCTCCCTCTCCCCCCACCCCCTCCCATACTCAGTATTGGCTGGTTTCCCAGGTAGCAACACCCATATGCCTGAGGAATACAGGAAATTTTTGCCAATTATCTAATTTTAAAATCTGGGCTCACTGACAAACATTTCAGGGAGGATCCTCTGAACTTTTCCATCCTTTGTGAAAATAAAAATATAATAATCATCTCTGAGGTGGAGGTGGTTAGGATGGCATTTGCAGCCCTTAGTCCTTGGTTCCCCCAGATGGATTGTCACAAACAGAGGCCCCTAGAGAAAGCTCTACCGGATGCTGTAGTCTAGAGGGCTGTAACCAGCAGGCCCTGAATGTCACAGCGGACACGCAAATGCAGCTCAGTTCTTGCCCGGGGTGGGAGGTGGGTGCTTTTCTTCAAAGCGGTGCTTCTGTTTTCTGGCTCTGCCATCCCATTAGGACTTATCGCTGCCTTCATGGTCAGACTGGCCTCCACATCCAGGGTCCAGCTGGCAGAGGGGAAAGAAATAATAGACGAGACATGCATCTTTCTTATCAACCCTGGCCTGGAAACGGCACATGACTCTTCATTCATTGCCTAGGACATTGCCATTTGGCCTTGTGGGCTGCAAAAGAGCCTGGAAAATGAGGTCTAGAGAAATACCTGGGTACGGAGAAGAAGGCTTTGAGTAGACACCTGGCAGTCTCTGTCAGAGGTCTTCCTTTGGAGGGTTGGGGGCTCAGCTTCCAAGTCAGTAGATGTGGCTGCATCCACGATTCAGGGATCGTGGGCCAAGTCCTGACTTTGCAGTCAGATGGTGCTCATCCAATTTCTGACCTGCTCTACCAGACGCTGAGCTGATTTCCTCATTTAAAATGAAAATAAGTCTTAACCCAGAGAGAATGAAATAGGATTGTATGTAAAAGTGACTGGCACACTTCCTGATACACCATAGGTGTTCTATATGTGACAGCTTTCCAGTCAAGACCAATTATAGCCCCCAATTTCAGATTGTTTTCTAAATACTTACAATTCTAGCAGGAAACTTGAAGCTGCAACTTGGGTTTAGTTAAGGTTTCCTGGCTAAAAAGTGAAAACATGATTTCTTTTTGACATTTTCTACGTTAGCACATTAACAGTTAATGGAGATAATTAATTCCTATGAATCAAGAATTAACATCATAAGAAGTTTAAAACATTACCTAAATATAATCCTGTAAAAAAAAACTCTGAAAGTTATTGATACAAGATCTTATTAAAATTATTAAATTAGATTCACTCTATATAACCAGATTTTCCAAATTAGTCTTTTATATAGGGGACATATGTAGAAATATAAATAGTTGCATTAACAAGGCTACCATTATTTGGTATTTCTCTTCTTTTACTTATAGTATCAATATGCTGTCTTACTAACTGTTAGTATAACTTCCAAGTCCTTCCTCAAAACTTTTTTATTCTGAATAGGCCATCAATAAGTAATGAGGAAATTTCCCTCAAGTGCTTTTGGACTATAATCAAGTGTAGTATTGAACAAGTATGTAGTCTGAAATTCAAATCATATTATTCTAAAGGAATTGAGAGACACACTAAAAGAAGTAATCTACTGTGTGACGCAGGAAGAAAATTTTACAGCCGCTATTTACTTTTTATATCATCCTTTAATTTGTGTATGTGTTTAAATGTACATAAAATAGTAGCAATGTTTATATTAAATTAATATTGGGATTCATATTCAATTTTTGTTTTCTTACAAAAATTGGTAGAGGTTCCCAACCAAAATTTTGGAGAGCACTGATTTAGACCAGTGGCTTTCCAACATTTTGACTGCTACCCACAGAAAGAAATATATTTTACATCATAATAGGGTAAATATATAAATTATACACATATATGTAATTGAAAAAAAACCTTCACAAAACAAAATTTTCCTACTATATGAGACACACTCTGGTATTTTCAGTTTTAACCCATTTCAGATGCATCCAAAACAGGTAAAAAGTTAGCCGTATTTTAAATCAGCTCATTTTAAGCCTTAACCCTCAAAGGAATACCACAACTTCCCTTAGGCGCCCATTTTAGTGTTTAGGCATTTCAAGTACCAGAGATATACTCAAGTACCATATTGAAAAATAATTTTTATGTAATTTTAAAACACAGCTCATGTCTTACTCTGCAATAAAAAAATTAATTAAATAGACTAGGTTTGAACAAAGTAGAAAAACAAAGCCATCCATCCATTCTTATAAACTAGTCACTTAAAAAAATATGTGATAAAGCATGTAAAATTTTGACACAACTTAATTAATAAAAAACCACATTTTAGGTATACATTTAATTTTCAGGAATGCCGTTACCAAAGATAGAGACAACATGGAAACTCTAGGAATACATTCCTGGATGGAGCTCCCACCCAACTCACACGTGGGTGTGGGAGGCTGTGGCCTCCAATAAGGAGGCCAGAGGACTCCCACCTCCTTTCACTCCCAGCCGCCCCCAAGCCAGACAACTTCATAACTGTCATCCAGTAGAGTAGCTTTTATAGAAATATAATTTAAATATTCTCCTACCCTAAAAGGTAATGAGTTCTAATAGCATTTACTTCTCCGTTGTGTTTTAATTTATAAATAAATTCCCTGTTAGAGATTCATCAGAAATACAATGGTTAATGTTCACAACTTTGTCTCCGAGTGTTATTTTTTCTGCCATGCTAATTCTTCTAAGGGAAATGGTAACAGTAGGCTTGATATTTGTTCTTTGGGACCTGCAATAAGATGGATTCATTAGTTAAGTTGAATTTGTTTCTCAAATTAGACCACTGTTGTAGAAACAGTGCTGAGCTAGAAGTCCTTACACTAGTCCTGACTCTACCGTTAGATCAACACCTTGTTAACTTTAGGTCAAATCACCTGCTAGCAACTGGGGACTGGGGCAGGCCTTGTGTATACGTAACCTTATTTAAACTTCATAATGATTTTGTGTGGTCAGCATTAATAATCCTGTTTATCAAGTGAGAAAACTGAGGCTCTCAGAAGTGAAATTCAAACACAAGTCTGCCTGACTCCAAAGCTAAGTTTTCCTCTCCACCTTTTATTCATGAAATTCATTTCATCTCCAGGACCTCTGCCACCTCAAAAATACTAAGGTCCTTGACTCTTGGCCCCTAAACCAGGAGTTACTTTTTTACTTCTATGAAATTTATCAGACTAAGAGTAAAAAACAAAATCAATTCAATAAGTGAAGAAAGCACCTACTGATAGATGTACAAGATATACTAACATCTCACTCTCTCTGTGGTGTCTTTAGATCAGTGGTTATCAAACTGTGTTCCATGGAACCATGAGGGGTTGTCCACATGGCACATCAAGGATGATTTTATGTAGAAGGAAATGGATGGACAGCTACAGTATTCCTGTTATGTTAACTGTGGTCCTATGTCAATACTTACCAAGATTATACCAGGCAAAATAGGTCTACAGTCTTCAAGTCATAGCAGAGAATTTGTTTACAGTGGTGTAGTTTTCTTTATATTACATTTTTTGAAGAGTAAAATAAAAGAACTACACACTTTGTATTGTGAATTAAAATAGCATAATTTAAAAGTGGCCAAGACTAAATTTTAATTGCCCTGTAGAATTGACATAGAGGGGAAACTT
Organism: Balaenoptera ricei; assembly: GCF_028023285.1. Lineage (NCBI taxonomy): Eukaryota > Metazoa > Chordata > Mammalia > Artiodactyla > Balaenopteridae > Balaenoptera > Balaenoptera ricei. Next base: position 6,828,479 of record NC_082650.1, read on the forward strand.
GAGTTTGTTACTATTGTGTTACGGAACATTTTTAGTAGGAACAAAAGTAAAAGAATTTGGGGCACTTCACCCTCTAAAACAACTCAAAGCAATTTATCCTTTGGATTTCTTACTCCTTGTTTTAATTTGAACGTGCTCATTTCAGTTAGAGACTGTTATTCACTTTCACTTCAGTTAAATCAGTGGTCTTGGTGAGTTTTTATCATTCATACATACCTAGGCAAGTAGTAAAAGATGTTGGTTCAGAGGGAATAAGATTTCTTGTTGATGAAATACCACCACCATCATCAGAGTGTATTTACCTAATATACCACTTTAGAAGGTACTGTTTCAAGAACTGGGTGTTATTCTAGGCTATGCACAGCTTCTGTAGCTACCTTTATATTCAATAGGAGTAATTACCTATAAAGTATGCTTAACTGTACTTACATGCTAAGTGTAGCACACAGGCTATAAATCAACAACAGCTAAATTCAAACTTTATTTTCCAGAGAAACCTCTAGGCTGCAATTTTGCCATTCTTCCTTCTGATCCAAAAAATAAAAATAAATCAAGGTGGAAAAACAGCTGTAAAGCTGATAATGGGATTTGCAACCAGCTAAGACACGATCTAAATCATGAGAAAGTTTAAAAGTCCTGTTATTCTTTTTCCACTGTGCCTAAAATCCAGAAAACCCCAGTTCAAGGAAAAGGAGGCCCACCTTGCCATTTAAATAAGGAGGCTGGCCCAGGTAGCTCTGTTTTTCATGATCTACATCCCAAGTCATATGATGTGTTTATGGGAAAGTTAGAGGAACACTGACAATTGCAGAAGCTTTTTGGGGGTATAATAACCATTAACAGGGATATTCTATTTACCAGAGAGACTGCAGTGAGACTCAAGTAAATAATAAGCATTTCAGAAAATTACCCAATTACATATTTAACCACTCCAAGGCATTCTGGTCTCCTGGGAAAATAGCGTGCATTTTACAAAATTGCTTATAATTGTGACTTGTGTGTTTGCAAAGGAACCCAGTGTGCTGGTAGGAAGCACATTTGTCAGAGCTTAGCAATGGAGTCTTTTTTTTAAGGACTTTAAATATAAGAGAAACATTTGCAGTTGCTTTCCAGATGCCAATAAAATATGTTTCAGAATGACGTATTATTCTAGAAAAGTCTACAGAGCTATTTTGATGCCTGAGGGATTTAATTCAAAGTATACTTGAAAGCATTTAGCTATTATTTTAAGAATGTTATTTTTTCTGATGAGATGGTACATTGTAAGGAGATAGATTTCTAAGTTGCAAATATTAATTATTTATATTACAGAAAGCACCCTAATAACTTTGCTCTCTTTATTTCATGTAGAAGTGGATAATTTAATTACTGAATCTTTAAAAAGTTATACAAATAGTTTAAAGTAATGTTCTCTTACCTTAGAAGTGGACCTTAATTTCCATTAAAAAAATCTTCATGGTCACATCTTTAAGAAATATGTTGAACCATGGCATCTTATTGAATAATAAGATGTGATTTATATATATATCATCTGAGTAAAAACAAAGGCATCTTTATAGGCCTCTATATTTTATAAAGTGTGCCCTTCGAATCCCAGATAAAGCAGATCTTACCGTCACAGCCATTTTATAGGGAAGAGCATCTACTACATCCCAGGCTCTGTTTGAGTCAAAGGACAAACAACAGTTCACAGAAAAGATAAGCTTGTTCCCCTCCTGGAGCTTACAGCTCAAGGGGGTTCCAGACATTCATCAAAAACCATGAGTTATGCAATTACTGACTGAGGAAAGGGGTAGAAGAAATGGAGGAAGTGGGGCAGAAAAGGGGCAAGAGTTCTGACCAAAGGAACATCCTTAGATAAAACCTTGAGACAGGCGGGAACAAGGAGGTTTGAGGAGTGGAACACAGACCAGAGTGGATCAGGGTGAGAAAAGACCAGAGAGTGGGCAGGGCCGTGTCGGCCTCACCTCAAGTTGCTGAGAAGACTTTGGTCTTTCTTTAAATACCCTGGGAGAAGTCGAAAGCATTGAAGCTTAAGACAGGAGAAGTGGCATGAGCAGATTTGCATTTTTAAAAGATCAGTCAAGCGGGAGGAAGGAAAACTGTTTCAAAGAAGCGGGAGTGGAGGGGACAGGCCAGGAAGGGGTGGCTGGGCATCGCACTCTGGACGTGATGCCAGCTCCTCTCGTGGTGACAGAGTGATCTTCAGATTGTAACTTGCAAACGCTCATGAAGAGTATCATAGGATCCTAAAAACGAACAGCAAATTAATTTTTATTCAGTGTAATGTAGGTAACATTGTACATTTCACTTTGTAAGGGAGGAAGCAAGCCACTTAGAGGGCTAGTGACATGGAATTCTGTGAATTACCCTGGCTGAACTTGCTTTAGAGTTATGCTCTCAGATCACAGTGAAGGGCAACGCAAGAGGCAAATTCAGACCTTCTTCCTGTAGGGCCACCATGGAGGGTTGTGCCTACTAGCAGCGTCGACTCGCGGAAGAAATCTCTCCTGCACAAACCAGGCCTCTTGTGGTTGCAGGAAGAGAAGCCCCTAAAGCTGGTGCAAGGAGAGAGGAGCATATTGTCAAGGATGGGGTGTCTCCCGTCGCGGAAGGACAGGTGTGGGACAGCCTCCTCCTTCGTCTCCTTCGCCTCTGCCTATCTGCTTTCTTCCTCCCTTGCTGTAAACCAGTTTCCTCTGCTGCTGGGTCTCTGGAGCAGGAACATGCCATCCTTACTTAGCTCACAAACTGAAATTCAGAGTCATATGCCTTGGTCAGCTGACTTATCTGTGTCAAAGATATTCAGACTTTAGTGCAGGAAAAACACTGATCTCCTGAATTTCGTGAATACTTTCTATGATGTCCATGACATAACTGTTAGAGATGACGATGTCTCCTCTGTTCTGGCCACTAGAAAGATCAGAGCTTCCAAAGCGTATTTTCAGCAAGTGTACTATTTTATGGCATGGATTTTTGTGTGCTGTCCTTAATCTTTGTCCTTAGTAGTCTCTTACTGTTTTACATTCTCTCCAGTTGTTTATCTACTTTAATCTTACTGTTTATTTATATTTGTACAACTGTCTCAAATCCTTTCTTGGATGTTGCATGAATAGATGGATAAATTAAAAATTCCATTTGAAAATAGTAATAGAGTTTCTTGGTGCTAAAATGGTTGAGAACAATTGTGGCCTAGAATACAGCAGATACGCAACAAGAGTGTAACAATACAGAACACATTACCTGTTGAATTTTATCCTTCTTCTTTAGGCATTTATTCCATGGCTCTATAGTAAACTGAATGGATTACCTGCACAGTCTAATACGTAGCTGCTGATCATATGTGCTTCTTTAAATCTAAATTTACATCAATTAAATTATATAAAATTAAAATTCAGTTTCTCATGATCACAAAACAACTTAAATATATCTAATAGCTACCATATTAGAGCAGATATAGAACATTTCACCATCACAGAAATTTCTATTGCACAGCATGACATCACATAGTCTGAAATTTCCTCATTAATAGCTTGAAAATAACTTGTGAATTAAAAGACCCAAACTTACACCTTCTGATTCTCTCTTAATCATATTTGTGGTGCTTTTGTCTTTTTTGTTTGCTTCTGTTCTGGCTTTGTAGCCATCAACATACCTACCTTACTCTATTCCTGAATTCTGTAGGAACCTCAAAATCCATTTCCTTTTTCCCAGGTCCTCTCAGTACTGTCCATTTGCTCACTCTTTTTGCACTAATCAAGATTCCATTTTCACCACATCACTGTTCTGGTTAAGCCCACTGTGACTTCATATTGCACCTGAAATCTAGTATCACATCTGCCTAGATTTCTTCCTTGACTCCCTGAATTCCTGTCTCATGAACTCTCTGCACCTGCTTTGTGAGTGCTGTTTTGCTTATGAATCCTCACCTGGAGAAATCCTGTTTCTATCTATGTCCCCTTGCCTGGAGTGCCTGCCCACTTCCTCTCTGTGACTCCAGAGACCTCAGTGTGTCCTCCACCTGCCTAGACATCCCTAGGCCCAAGGTCATGTCCTCAAGATGCTCATCTCCTCTTCCATTTTGGAATCTCCTTAATTACCTGATATAAATCACGTGTGATAACTCCAATTAAATTGTAAGCACCTCAAATACAACCTTCAAACCTTGTTCTCTCTTTGGATTCCCCATTTTGCTCAGTGCTGACCTCCACAGGAAAAGCCGCTTCATAAGTACGTATCAGTTGAATTGCTGAGATCGTAAAAGCCATGGACCGAAGTTAGTGCCTTGGATTTCTGGTGATAGCTCTGCTTCCAGCTCTCTGTGTGAGCCTGGGCCCCTGCCTTCACTCCAGAACAGATTCCTGACTTGTAAAGTTGGGCTAGTCCGTTGCTGATGGTTCTATCAGTTGCTGATGGTTCTATCAGTTTAAAATTCTGCAGTTTTGTCAAGTCAGTCTTCTAATCTGTTTTACTTTTAGGTCCCCTTGTACATATATCTTGATACTGTCAGCTGATAGATATTGCTGATTTTAACTTATACATCTGGTGAATCTGATGACTGCCATTTGGAACGTGAACATTTTGCAACCCTCTACCAAGGTCTCCTGTTATTTTGTGCTACGTGGCACAAATCCATCCATCCATCCAACCACCCATAGATTAGATTTTTCCTGAGCTTGGTGCACTGTGCTGGTAATAGTAATGAAAAAGTTAAAAAAGACATAATTTCTCCTTTCAGGGAGCTTCCAGTTTATTTGGAAACAGACATACAAAAATATGACAATGAAGGGTTGAGGCAAATACCTACTATATTTTGTTGCAGCGTAATGGTTCATTGTATTATTTGTTCTTAATGAAAATGGTCATGATATCTTGTGACCAGGACATTAAGTTTAAGTAATTCTCTAGAACATCTGTTTAAGCTATAGAATTTCTTTTGGTGGGATTTGGCCTCAATTTTAAAGGAGTCTGTCCTGAAATTATTGCTGAATGCTAAAAACATGGCATAGGGAGAAGCACTTTGTTGTTTTGTGGCCAAAGTATATGTTTTGAATGGAAACACTTATTGCCTTAATGAACATTTGACTACTCACGTCATCAGTAACCATGTGAATATGTGCAGGGACAGGCTGGAAACCCACAAATATTAGGAAACATCAGAGATATTTGGTGATTTATACTCTTAGAGGACTTAGGCTTCACCTCACATTCTTTTGCCTTGAGTTTTGATTTTGCTGAACTGAAGGTATCAGAAATGAAATTGAGGGGGAAAAAGTGGGTCTTTCCCCTCTTTAAAGGTGTTGTTTTACTCTCTTTAATGTATCATTTTTAGTAAACTAAAAATGTAAAAATCCAATTCTAGTACACAAATATACGCAGGAGGGTTGTCTAGTGCTCTGACTGCAGGCTGTCGTTATAAGATTGATGTGACTTGGTCTGACATTGTGGCATCATTTTCAGCTTCAGCTCAGTCTAATGTTGTTACCAATTAAAGTGTGAGTGACACTAACTAATTAAATTGAAGAAAAGGGTATTCATAAGTGGATGATGTAAACAGAAAATAAAGTTAGCAATTGACATTATGACCACAGGATTTTTTTTCAAGAATGAGCTGTGTGGTAAAAGGGTATATTTAGACACAAGAAAGACAAAAAGGCATTTGATTGACAAACATGATTTGTAGTTCAATCCATTACATTTATGCTGTGATGCCTTGTTCATTGAAAGTACACAGCATCCTTCAATTTTATCACAAAGCTTCTTTTATGTTGAACTATCACATGTCAACTAACTGGTCACACTTTAGAAAACTGAACCCCATTTTATGCTTATATATTTCTATATCCAGGGAACCCCAAAACACACTTGAAAGGTGAGATATACAGTCTGAAATGTCATGACCATTGCATATAACCTATGACAGAAGTAAGGTCACATAAGCCAAACAATGGAAAAGCAATATATAGGGACCTAGCAATTAAGTTAAATATATCTCAATCTGTGAATAGAAAGAGATAATTGAAACATGATATGTATTAGTGGCATAGAACATATGTAGACTAAAACAAAAGTAGAAAATGAATGCTCCCTAAATCTGGTCGGTGATGAAAAATCTGTATTGCTGTTAAGCTTTATTAGAATGGTTAGTGTCTTAAGAAGTACTGAAGGCACAAGGAGTCATGGTTATTAGAAGTGAAAATGGGACACAATGGTTCATTAGTCTCTCATTTTTAATGGCTTTTTGGTGCTTTTTGAAGCATTCACTTACTGTCATGGCCAATCTTTCCAACCAAACACACTCTAACGGATGGTCAAGGAAGTGCTCTCACCGTCCTTTACAATGAAGACTGTGCCAGAGGGAATCTAGAGATCAGTTACTGATGGAAACAATGCAGGGGTGCCATCAGCACATCCTGAAATGTTTGCTATCCTCCTTGTACACTTTGGAGGAAATCTGGCGTCTTCTGAAATAAGAGATTTTTTAATGAATGAAGTTGTTCATGAAATGAGTTTGCTTCATATAGACTCCTAGAACTTTAAATTTGATAGCAACCTTGGGGATTATTTTACCCACATGGATATTTCATAGATGAGGAAACAGAGGCCTAGAAAGGTTAAGGCAACTGGCTGTGGTATAGTGGGAAAAAGACAGGGTTTATACTCGGACAGACATGAGAATGAATTTCAATTCTTTCAACCTGTGTGACCTCAGGCACGTTATTTCACTTCTCTGAGATTTGGCTTCCTGATCTTCAATTAAAGAGATTCTTCTCTAAGTGGGCCTGATACAAGAGGCCTATATTTTAAATAAATGATAGATTATACATATGTATACACCAGTGAAACCATCACCATGACCATTATAAAGCACATACCCATCAGTTTCTCCCACACCTCCCTGCCCCACCTTCCCATTCCCCAAGTAACTACTGGTCTGTTTTCATTTCCTGTTTACACTTTCTAGAATTGTGTGTAAATGCTACTACATAGTATATACTCTTTTTTGTATGATTTCTTTTGTACAGCAAGATTATTGGGGGATTTTATCATTGTGGTGTTTATCAAAAGTTTATTCCTTTCTGTTGCTGAATTGTATCCTATCATATGTATACAACCGCAATTTGCTTATCCATTCAACTGTTGATGAACATTTGTGTTGTTTCTAGTTTCTGGTTATTACAAACAAAGCTGCTGTGAAATTTTATGCAAATCTTTGTATGTGCGTATATTTCTTTTTTGTGTGTGTAAATACCTAGAAGTGGAATGACCGGATCATATTTTAAGAGCTTCTTTTTTTTTTTTTTTAATTAATTAATTATTTATTTATTTATTTTGGCTGTGTTGGTACTTCGTTTCTATGCGAGGGCTTTCTCTAGTTGTGGCAAGCGGGGGCCACTCTTCATCGCGGTGCGTGGACCTCTCACTATCGCGGCCTCTCTTGTTGCGGAGCACAGGCTCCAGACGTGCAGGCTCAGTAGTTGTGGCCCACGGGCCCAGCCATTCTGCGGCATGTGGGATCTTCCCAGACCAGGTCTCGAACCCGTGTCCCCTGCATTGGCAGGCAGACTCTCAACCACTGCGCCACGAGGGAAGCCCTAAGAGCTTCTTTTTAAGAAACTACAAAACTATTTTCCAAGGTGACTGTACCATTTTGCATTCCTACCAGGAATGTATGAGGGTTCTAGTTGCTCCATATCCTTTTCAACACTAGATATAATCAGTCTTTTGAATTTTGATGCTCTACCACGTGGGTAGTGGCATCTCATTATGGTCTTAGGATACATTTCCCTAGTGACTAATGATGTTGAGCATCTTTTCATGTGTTTATTTACCATTCCTTTATCTTCTTTGGTGAAGTGTCTGTCCAAATCTTTTGCCCATTTAAAAAACTTGGGTTATTTTCATGTTATAAATATTTGAGTCCTTTATGTATTCTGGATGCAAGTATATTATCAGATAAAATTTGCAAATATTGTCTCCCTGTCTGCAGCTTATCATTTCATTTTCTGAACAATGTCTTGCAAAAAACAGAAGTTTTTAATTTTGATGAAGTCCAGTGTATCAATGTATTCTTTTGTGGATTGTGTTTAACATGTTATATCTATGAAATCTTTGCCTAACTAATGGTCACAAAGGTTTTGTCACTCATTTTCTTCCAGAAGCTTTGTTTTATGTTTTATATTAAGGTCTCTGATATATTTTCATTTACCTTTTGTGTGTGGTGCAAGGTATGAATCAAAGTTCCTTTTTTTAATATGGATATCCAGTTGTTCAAACACCATTCATTGAAGAGAATACCTTTCCTTCACTGAATTAACTTTGCACATTTGTCGACAATCAGTTGTCCATAAACATAAGGATCTACTTCTCTACTCTGTGTTCCATTCTATCATCTATCTGTCTATTTGTATGCCAGCAGCATACTGTTTTGACTATTGTTGATTTATAATAAGTACTGAAATGAGAAAGTGTTAATTCTTCAACTTTGTCCTTCTTTGCAAAGTCATCTAGACTGTTCTGGGTTTTAGTTGTTGTTGTCTTTTGACTCAAAGTCTGAGCGAGGATGCTGTGACTTGTCTCCGTATCTTTGGGTCTTTAGCCAGTGCTAACCTCACTCTGCCGCGTAAAATGTAGAGCTCAGTTTTTAAAAAGGCAGCTCTTTTGGTCTTGCATATGAAAAAGAGTTTTAAAGAAAGAACTGGGGAACACTAAGCAATAAAAAATTAAAAGCTGATAGAAAGTTTTCTTTATTAGAATGTTTAGTTCAACTAATTTTTGTGAACTATGATTTCTAAGTAAAAGCTATTAGCTTTTTTACGAATTTGCCTTTAATCAGTCTCGTCAGTTTTTATCAATTTAATTCCTTCATTTATCAGTTTCAACCCAGCTGATTATTCATTCTCAATTGCTGATGAGTCCATTTTCAAGGCTCACATGTAATTGTCCTCCGTGTCTTATCTAACAATGTATGGCCACCATCTACTGGCAACAGAGGGCAACCGCCAGTTCTGCGGGCCTCTGGGGAGAAAGTCTGTTTCTCATTCACTTGCTTTATAAGATATTCCCTATGAACTGGTCACCAGGAAGATAGACAGCCAATGATACACCTAAATCCTGACTAATGAAATGTTATAATAAATGATGAAATTCTGGATAATAGATATGTTGTTTTACTTCCAGTAGCTTCCTTTTGAATCGTTATCAATAGTGTTTTTCTAGTATCCATTTTTGCAATGTGTTTCATAATGAAAGCAATAAACTATTTTTATCATTATGATGATGATAGCAATCACTTAAATACTCCTCGCCATAGATGAGACACTGTTTGAAATACCTGTTCCCTCCTATGTATAAAAATGCTACCAATAACCCACTATTAGTTAGGAGTATAATATATTCTTTCCCACCATACGAAGATATAGGCACAATCCTTCTATATTCTTATCAAGTCCCCTTTGTGTTAATGGTAATCAGAACTTCCCAACATGACAATTTTAGAACCACTTGTGAGTGATGCTAATTACTGTCATATGAGAAGTCACCAAGAATGACAGAGATTATTGTGGGGTTTTCTTTTCCTCCACATCTTTTTTGCCAAGGTTCCCTTCTTGTTTACAGGGATCTGCTGATGTAACACGATGCAGTATTTTGAGAAGAATGTGTTACCCATGAGGATTGTTGCAGAGAGCATAGATGATAAGAATAGTAGAAACTCCCTCCATCGTGTAGGGTCCCTTGTGGGCACTCTTGTGGCCACAGTATCCCCAGACCCTTGAGAAAATCCTCCCACACTGTGGGTGCTCAGTATTATTACTGAATAAACAAAAAAAAAATCTAAGTCAGGTAAAGTGATCAATAACATACTTTGTGTTTTGGACTTTGTTAGCTGTACCTCCACTCAAAAGAAAAAAAAAATCTAAGTCAGGTAAAGTGATCAATAAAATACTTTGCGTTTTGGACTTTGTTAGCTGTACCTCCACTCAAAAGAAAAAAAAAATCTAAGTCAGGTAAAGTGATCAATAAAATACTTTGCGTTTTGGACTTTGTTAGCTGTACCTCCACTCAAAAGAAAAAAAAAATCTAAGTCAGGTAAAGTGATCAATAAAATACTTTGCGTTTTGGACTTTGTTAGCTGTACCTCCACTCAAAAGAAAAAAAAATCTAAGTCAGGTAAAGTGATCAATAAAATACTTTGCGTTTTGGACTTTGTTAGCTGTACCTCCACTCAAAAGAAAAAAAAAATCTAAGTCAGGTAAAGTGATCAATAAAATACTTTGCGTTTTGGACTTTGTTAGCTGTACCTCCACTCAAAAGAAAAAAAAAATTTTCACTGGTAAGCTAATTCCATTGACAGTGACACAGTGGTACAGCTTTTCCCCCAGAGCAGGAACCTGAGAAGGGGGACAATTTTCAACACTGTTTAGGGGAAAAGGTCCACAGCCTTCATAAGATTCTCAGTAAAAGATTCTGTGACACACAGAATATTTGTGATGTGTTAAACATCATGATCTAATTGAGACAGTTGTATTTTTATTTTAAAGTAAGAAGTTGAGAGTCTAAAATAATTGAACTAGATGTAAGGAATATTGTGAAGTTCTTTATCACAATATTTGTCATCTCTGCACAAAAGACGACAAGAGCCAAAAAGAAAGGAAAGAAAAGGAATCTGGGCTGGTCACTACCACCTACAGTAGCTGTGGTCTAACCGTGGGAGGGCAGTGCTAGAATCCAGTGTGCCCAGCCGTCCAAGAGACCTCAGGGACCCTCTGGTCTTACCTCCTCCATCTGGGCCCCACTGTCCTCCATACTCTCACCCACCGCCAATCCATACCCCCCAACCTCCCACAAATACCCACCTACTCGCCCTCCTGAACCTGACCCTGGGCCCTCACCACCCTCCCCCCATGCCCAGTGAGCTTTCCTGTCTCCTCTGCCTTTTAGCCTATGGCCTCTCCCCTTGGGACTCCACTGGCACCAGGCCAGCCCCCCAGGACACCTCTTCCTCAGCTTCCCTCTCAGTGGCAGCCTTTCTCTTCCCTGTTGACCGGCCCCAGGACCAGAGATACAGCCAGCATCCTTTCAGCCCAGTTTCTTCTCCCTCTTTAGTCCCAAGTGCCTCTGAGGCTCATGTCATTCATCTCAACCACCTTCTCTCCTTCCTCATCATGTGACATTGGGTCTGCTGGTCATTCCTGCTCATTGAAGCTTGGCCTGCTCCCCAGACTCCGCCTTCACTCCTGGTGAGCAGTCTGACCCTACACTTAACTAACCCCCATGTATAACCTGCGCTCCTGTGACTGCATGCGGGCAGCTGGGCCCAGCTGGGCATCAGTACACCCGCCTCGCCCACTCTAAGTGTGCTCGTCATCTGCCCTCTCCACTTATTTACCTGCCTTTTCTTCTTCTCTAACTTCAGTCTGGCTTTTGGTCCCTCCATTCCACCGGAATATTTCTCTAAATAAACTAAGCCAGTTAATGACAACAGAACTATTGATGAGCACCCACTGTGGGCGGCCGGTCTCGGGGTCCCTTCTCCCTCGAGGGCAGCTCCTTCTCAGCCTCCTCTCTTGGCTTCTCCTCCTCTGCCTCCCATTCACATCATTTTAAAATTTATATCCTAAGCTCTCCTCAGACCTTCAGAATTTCATGTTAAGCTGACTCCACAAAAACCCCATACAGATTCTCCAAGCCATCAAAAGCATCTCAGCCTCAGCTGATCTCAAAATCAGTCTTGATTCCAACCCTTCCCATACACACACCTGCCAGACCTATTCCTCTAACCTTCCCCGATGTTACCCCGTCCAAGCTTACACCAGAAATCTCAGCACCGTTCTTGGTTCCTCCCTTTCTGATGCCCTGATAAGCCATCATCACTTCCTGTTGATTACCATCCCCAAAGTATGTCAAATATTTTCGCTTTCCTCCATCTCTGGGCCACCACCACCCTAGTTCAAGCCTTTACCGTCTGTTTCTTCAACTACTGTGATAATCTACTAATGTCTCTCTTCTCTCTGTCAGGCACGTTACAATCCATTTACCACACACAAGCCAGAATGTATTACATCCCTGTCCCAAAAGTGGCTTCTTGTTTCATTAGGGAAAAAAATACAAATTTTTCATAATGTTCTACAAAGACCTGAAAGTTTTCTTTAACTCTCTCTTTCCGTTTCCTGCCCTTCTGTAGTCATATTGGCTGCCCTTCTGGTCCTCAAGCAAACTAAGCGATCTTCCAGTTCAGGGCCTTTGCACATGCTCTTCTCCCTACCACCCACTGCCCCACCCTTTCGCTCCTTCTCATCCTTCAAGTCTCACCTTTTAAAAGTCTTAACCATATAACCATGTAACCTGGTCACAGCTCCCTGTTTGCTTTTTTTATACTCCTTGTAACAATTTGCAGTTATCTATTTGTTAGTTTATTTGACGTCATTTCTTAGAAGGCAGGAACAATGTCATCTTGCTCACACTTGAATTCTCAGTGCTTTTCACTGTGTCTACAGGCACACAGTAAGAACACAATAAATATCAGTTGGGTTATTTAATGCAAATACATATCAGATAAAATCTAGACTTCAGCATTAATGCTGGTATAATTCTTAACTTATTTTATGATTGCATAATTTTGTTTATGCTCTCACACACTTTTAAAAGCATCAGCGTATTTTAAAACTTAAATATCAGCATGAAATTTACAGGTAATCATAAATTTGTAATGTAGTACAGATTCAGTGCTAGATAACAGACAAAGCTGTTATTTGAATTTTAAAAATGGGAGGCTTTTAATATTTGATAGGCACTGAATGTACCAGGGTATTGAGCGGGCTGATAGAATTATGATGGATCTGAAATGTGAGGAGAGCATCATTTCTGTCTTTCCTCTTGGAGGAAACCAAACAGAGAAGAGGTCTAACCTAAAGAGAGATTTACTCATCTTGTCCATTTAGGTGTTTACCAAGATTAGGAAAAGTTAACGATTTGGGCAAGAAAATAGACCCCTGTAAATGACATTATTCTAAAACTACATATTTTACATTGTTTGTAAATTGGTTCTGTTGAACTGTTTTTTCACACATTTCAATAATATATATTATTTGTGGCATTGATAGCTCATTACCAATGAAATGAAAAATAACATATATGATGTTAGGGAGATCTGGGGTTAATTTTAAACCAAATATGCCTACCCAGAGAGTGACAGTTCCAAATAAAAACTCATCTGAATTTCTTAAAAGTTTTTACTCTTTTATAATTGCTATTTCTCTGACTAGTGAAACACAATTGCACCCCCTTTTGAATGACTAACTCTATCATAATTACATATTTGGTGTACCTGGATCTTAATCTTCTCATTATGATGGTCATACTAGACATTGATTCATCCATTAAATCAATTCAAAGGACAGAATTTTCAATACTGACTTTTAATATATTAGCTCACTTACGGATTTGGCAGGGAGGAAAAAAAAGTCTCTGATACCTCACTTATAGCTATTTGAAATCACCAGCACTTCCAACTTATTAGTTTCAACAGTTATTCAGAAATAGAAGTCAATTAGAAGTCCTAATAGAAAGCATGAAAAGAAATTTCCCTGGGGAATAAATGTGTTACTTGGTAAGGTTGCTAAGTCAATTAAATTACAGCCCATATTTTGCTAAGATATAAAAACTCTTAACATGTCTATGTAATAAGAAAAAAGACGCGGGGGGAGGGGGTTGGGCTCCAGGCTTTATAAGTCAGAAGATAAAATAAGTTTGTCCTATGTTTTAAAAAAAAAAAAAAAAAAAAAAAAAAAAATATATATATATATATATATATATACACACACATACATGTATATATATAAAACATACACTTGTGCTATTATCATTAATGTCCTCTTAATTTAAAATATGCCAGTCAAATTATATTGCCTCAACCAAGCTATCCCTCCTTATATTTATAGAAAGGAATTAGCTACCATAACAAAGGAAATGCAAACACAGAAGAATAGAAATTCAGCATTGATATAAATATGTAGAAACAGTGGGCTTTTAAAAAGATAAAATCAGTTGAGTTTCTCTTTTTTTTGTTTTCCGAAGCATTCTAATTTTCAGTTCTTGTAAGTGAGAGATGAAAGGAAAAGGGAGGGGAGTGAGTGGATGGTGAAGAGGGAACGACGCAGGTGATGAGAACTTATAGACCCACCCACACGAGTTGTTCATGCAGGGAGGGTCCCCAGAGGAGACAGGATCTGAAGTGGGTCAGCCTGGAGGCCGATGGATTAGAGAGACTCTCAGCGCTTCTTTCTACAAGCATCCCCCTCATCCAGTGCAGCGTCTCCTCAGAAGGATCTAGAATATTCCAGAGCGCTACAAGGAAGGGATTTTTTTCCTGTTCCCTTGGGATAGTAAGAGGTGCAGGGGAAGGAGGGCAGCAAAACCGAGGACCCTTGATAAAACTTAAATTGCTGGAGTCGAAGACTTAGTGAAAATTTTAATGCATTAAAATATACCAAGTATCACCTCTTCTTCTTAGAAATTCATCCTGAAAATACCTTGAAAGCACTAAAACGAGGTATCATTTAGCATACACAAATGGTATCTAGTACCATATTTATAGATAAGTAGGGAACCACTGTATGCGCACGCACACGGCCATGCATATCTAGTACCATATTTATAGATAAGTAGGGAACCACTGTATGCGCACGCACACGGCCATGCATATCTAGTACCATATTTATAGATAAGTAGGGAACCACTGTATGCGCACGCACACGGCCATGCCTATCTAGTACCATATTTATAGATAAGTAGGGAACCACTGTATGCGCACGCACACGGCCATGCATACATCCACGCGCGGCACCCTGCTCGTCGCTGTGTGGTTTACAGAGATAGATGTGACATGGCATCTGGCCTCCGGATTTCTCAGTGGTCAGAGACACAAGCTGTGCCCCTCGAGGCTGGGTTTGTGATGTTACACCAGCAGTTCGACCCTGCGGGGTTAACAAGACATGATCAGGGTTCACGGCGGGCAGCCCCCTGTTCCTGATACCTGCTGTGAAGAGTCACCCTCTTCCCTTGGTCCTGCCAAACCCTGCATCTCTCCGCCAGTGAGCGTTGTTTCCCGGCTGCCTGGGGCGGTTTGCACGTTTGCTTGTTTGTTTCATTCTTTCTGGCTGTCTTGTCTCACGTGGTAGCCGTTCCATCCGGGCGGGCAGCTCCACAGAGAGCTTTCACTTCAAGCTTGTGTCTAAGAGGCACCTCAGCAGAGCCACCGTCCCCTCCTCCTCTGCTTACAGGCTGCAGAGAGGCTTTGCGCTCTCACGGCCGCCGCAGCAGAAGGGGGTTATTTCCGGGTGGAGGGCCTCGCAAGCAGCAGCCGCGTCTGGCTCTCTGCGCACTTGGCAGCCTCGCCTTCCCGCCTTCCCCGCAGCCTCCTTCCGCTTTCGCCTCATTAAAGGAACTGCGGAAGAGAACGGACTCAGTTAATGCCGGGCTTGAGGGAAGCTCTGCGCCGTTTCCTCTCTAACGCGGGGTTCTTTCTAGCGACGTCACTATCTCAGAGCTATGTAATACCCCCCAATAAAGTGCCTCCTGAAGACGATAACAATAAATCCCGAAAAGAAATCCGCATAATCTACCGCATCCAGGTTATATACTTTCCGTATATTAGTTAAGGATCAGAGTCTTCAGCCCTTCCACAAAAACCAGGGAACTCATTAAGTAAGATACATTTTTGTTAACTACACGCTCACAAGAGTCATTGGAGAATTCCACCAAATTCCATTAAATTCTGGTACTTCGCTCAGTAAATAGCCATGAAAACACCACAGTACTTAGAGCAAATCCTCAATCCCTTGCTAACAACTTATATTACAACCATCTAATTACCATGTTTTGCAGTAACCTTGTGCGACTTCCACAGGTAATTAGAACACCAGAGCTTTTCTGCAGTAATCCAGTAAGGACCTCTTAACTAGAAAGGATTACGCGCTACTCATATTGTTGTGCCCACGTGTTTTCTGCAGTTAATTGTTTCCATTGATTTTTGGCGGCGCTACAGAAATGCATGCAGCTGCATACACTGTGACACTTCATGAGTCAACTCTGAAGCAAATACATTCCCTCCACCCCCATCACTTCCTCTCTCTCTGTGCAATTTTTTCCCCCAGCAATCAATATCCTGATGAGAAAAAAGAACCTCATATCACTTCAATTACATATTCTTTAAGTGAATTCAGGATGATTTCTCTTTAGTTCCTCTCTAGGCAAGCAGGTAGACATCTAAAGTGGTTGTAACTTTCATCATCTCTTATGGAAAGCTCAAAAGAGAGGAATGAGAATTGATGATGGTTTCTTCTTGTCACAGTTTTTCTTAGCTATTCCAAGCAGCATGCGCTTACAGGACAGGGGCCTTGTTTTTTTATGTTCAAATCTTCAGGGTCCAGAACATAGTACGTGCTCAATAAATGCCCATGGACTCAACATGCACTTATTCTGCCAGTGCTTTATCTAGGAAGCCCTCAGTCAGTGTTTGATGAATGCTTCCAAATCAACTGAAAATGCTTCTACAATAATATAAAACAGATACCTCAACATAAAATTTGAGGATTAGAGTTATGATTATATTTATGGATAAGATCTTTGTTAAGGCAGTCACTTATATCAGATTTAATATTACACACACACATACACACACACACGCCTGCACACACAGGTATAAGTTCCTTTTACCCAGCAGTTGCCACTCACTGGCTCACTGGGTTGATTTCCCTCCATCCCTCCCTTCCTGCCTTTCTCCTTGTCTTTTCTCCACGTGTGTGTTTGAGCATTAAGCTGGGGGAGAATCTGGACACAGACCCAACCAATCGCCACCTAGTTATAAAGTAAGGACTTGACTTCTTGCCCAGGCGTCTCTTTCTGCGCCATAACTAGGTTTCACAGAGTCTTCGATGATGAATTAGCAGCTCTGCTCTTGGAGAACCTCTCCCAAAGCTTTCTATCATAGCACATGGGGAAGGTGGTATGACATAGTGAAAACATCCTGGGTTTTGCTGGCAGAGAGATTTATTTTTGAATCTTGGTACCACTTTAGGAAATTATTTGGTATCTCAGTCCATTATTTCATCAGTAAAATTAGGATAATAATACCTAGTGCACAGAGAGAATTGTGACATCCAAGGAGACATGCCTGGATCTTAGTAGGTTCTTAATGAATGCAAGTTTCTCTCTATGCACTGCAGCCCCAGAATGTCTTGTCCTTTAGCTAGTCAAGGCCCTCCTGATGAAAACCTCTCTTCCCTCCTGGAAGAAGGAGGTGACCCTGAGACTCAGCTGTGGCTGGAGCAGGGGCTCTGGTTCAGCCTTGCTGTCAGGCATAGACACAGGGAAATTTATGATATGCCTCTCTCAGCGTAATCATATTACAGTCCTAACTGAATACACACCAGGCTGCAGCAATCATGCTTTATGTCTAATTGACTGGAAAATAATGCTCACTTGTTCTTCCCATCAGGCTTATATGGAGACAGCAGACATCAGCTCATCCCTGAGCCCACCTGCAATCCTCCCCTTGCCAGCCCCCTCCCAAGACCTTCCCCTCTTACCTGGAAAGTCCATGATATTGCAGATTCTGGTTCCATATAACAGCCTTTGAGTAGACTATTAATCATATGCTGTTTTTTTGCTGCAACCTGGGTTACTAAAGTCAAGATTTGCCCAAGGCAGGATCTAAACCTGTGTTCCTCCAAGAATCCCCATATTTTCTCTCCATTTTCATTTTACCGTTTCATTTTCCTTTTACTCCATTTCATTTTCATTTTCCTTTTCCTTATTTGTCCCATATTTCTATATCCATGTATGTATAAGATGTATATCTGTTTTCTGTGTTTTTATTGGCATGATTTATGGAAAAGAAAGGTAGATTGCTCTTATATTGAGTAATTAAGTCTACTACTTTATCTAAAACCAGGCCCTGGAAGAGAATATCTGGTCAATTTATCAAAGCATAAAACTTTGAATAAACAATTCTTACAAGGAAAGTTTTTCTTTTTTGTCCCCCTATCAAAATCCAAGCTGGCTTTATTTTGCATAAAATATTGACAAGCCGATCCTAAATTTCACATGATAATGCAAGTAATCCAGAATATCTAAAACATACTTGAAAAAGAAGAAAAAAAGTTAGAGGACTCACAGATCCCAATTTCAAAACTTACTACCAGCTATGGTGATCTAGCCAATGTGGTAATGCAATAAAGACAGACATATAGATCAATGGAACAGAACTGAGAGCTCAGAAACAAATCCTCCTATTTATGGTAAATTGGTTTTCAACAAGGGTGCCAAGACCATTCAATGGAAAAGAATAGTTATTTCTTTTTTTAAATTTTATATTGGAGTATAGTTGATTAACAATTGTGTGTTAGTTTCAGGTGTACAGCAAAGTGATTCAGTTACACATATACCTGATTCTATTCTTTTTCAAATTCTTTTCCCATTTAGGCTATTACAGAGTATTAAGCAGAGTTCCTTGTGCTATACAGTAGGGCTTTGTTGGTTATTTATTTTAAATATATTGGTGGGTACATGTCAATCCCAAACTCCCAATCTATCCCTCCCCCACAAAAGTTTTTCTTTGTGTTATTCTTTATCCAGAGCACACTGGCAGCAAATGGAAATCATTTGGCTAGATGTTATTAATATTATAAAATCAAGAATACTGCAAAGTCAATTTTTTTAATACTAACGAATTGACACCAAATTTTTCTGCAAGCCAAAATCATTGTTTATGTTTCTAAGCTAAGCATCAAATCATCTTAAAGTATTTCATGTCATCAATTTTTTGAAAATGAAGATTATAGTATTTATATTGAACAGTAGTTAAAAATAATACCTTAGAATAGAAAATGGAGATTCTTATAAGACAATTAAGCTGTATTCTGTTTTCTTAAGTGGTGAACTAAGAAAAAGTGAATAAAATAATACATAATAGTTGATATTTAGATTTTTCTTGTTTACTTTGGACCCCAAGTAATGAAAGCTTAATTACAACATGTACCTCAGAAAGCTTTGTGCTCCCTTCAAACACAGGTGATCAGTCCCTTGAAGTGAGGGATGCAGTGATTTCTTCAGTCACAAATTAGTATCTCTCTCACTTTATTATTCAGAAAACCAACTTTTTTTAAAAATCACAAAATTATTTTCACCACGGTGCTACCTACTGAACTTATCTTGTAAGCATCTCATCCCCACTCCTTTTTTTAAGAGGATCACCTCTAATCTGACTCCTCCTGTGAAAACAGAATGAAATTATAACAGCAAGTTTATGTAGGAAAATACAGGCCACTGAATCCACACTGAACTCGTTTTGATAATCTGGCAAGACTGGGACAGAACGAGCCAACCCCAGCTCCCGCCTGCAGCGCGGTGTGGGTGGCCACCTCTCAGGGCAGCGGCCAACTGTGCCTTCCCTGGCCTTTGCCCCACTTTACACACTTGTGCACCAGCTGCCCCACCGCTTGTGATCACTGCCACTGCGTCCCCGAAACCCTCTGGTCTTTGTCTCTTCTGCTGCTTCTGAAAGGTGCCGCAATATGTCTGCAAACTCAAGTGTCCTCAGTGGCCAACTGGGGAGTGCATGGACTGACCAAAAGGCATCCTCATTCCGACGCAAACAAATGGCTCCATCCTCAGTGCAGGTCACCGCGTGCTCTTTTGTGCCGCGTTGGCTGGCTGGTCGGTTTCATCCAGCCTTGTATATCACCCTGTCCCCTGGCCAGGTCAGCATCCTCTCACAGACTTCCTTTCCGTGACTCCACTCCTGGGTTCCCCTGTCAGGACATGCTTTCAGCCTTGCTCAGAACTGGGTATCCTTCCAGGACCCTGGGAGGCCCACCTCCTCCATGAAGTCTGCCCTGACTTCGTCTGTCCACACTGAGGGTCCCCTCTCTCAGCCTTGATCCTGCACACAGTCATTTCATTGTTTAGTGTCTCCCTGATCAAATCATCAGTTCCTTTCAGAGAAGAAGGAGAGATCATATAACTTCTGTATAATGAATAATATCCTTTCATGGTTCCATATGCATTAAAATAGGAGCTCTGTGCTAAATATCTGAGCTCTGGAACCAGACTGATTATGTTCCAACACTCCTATGTTCAAATACCACACAACTACCATTCCACAGCTGTGTGAAATTGGGCACCTTCCTTAACCCTTCTGTGCCTCAGTTTTCCCACCTATCAAGTGGGCACAATACTACACTTAGGGCTCACTGAGACAGAATAAGGTGCTTGGAGCAGCATCTGGCACAGGGTCAGCTCTCAGCACATGTGGGCTGCTGCTGTCATTGTCACTATCATTGCAATTAAAAGAGCGATTTCAAATGCCATTGACTTGGCTTTTGTTAAAAACTGAGCTAGAATCGCCTGTGGAAGGTGCCTTTTCAGAGTCATATTTCATTTAGTCACTTGATAAATCCTTATGAAACACTCCTGCCCACATGTCATTCTTTCATTTTTCTTTGTTTTATATTTACTTGCTCATTTAATACTTCCCAGTCATGTTTGAACTGATTAAGACAATAGTGCATGCAGTCAGGATAAAAATCATGCGTGTTCTAAATTTCACTTTACAATGTCCCATTTTGTGATATTCTCCCCAAGTCCATATTGAGTCATGGACTGCCTCTGCAGTGACTTTAGAACAATCACACAAATATCAGGTCCTTTTTAGCAGTGTGTGATAGACATTGTTGATCGCCCACACAGTTTCAGTTCCTCCTTACTAATAACAAAACCCTACTTTCCTTCAGCAACCTACCTCAACCCTAGGCATGATCCCTCTCCTGCACTGAGTAGTATTGGGTCCTGGTGATGATTCCACACCTTTGCCACTTATCCTTTGAAAGCCCAACCTTAAGCCAATCCGTGCATGATTTCTTCTCTGGACTGCTACAGGTTGATCCAAGGAGACTTAAGAAACGTTTTTCACTGTAGTTGGAGGAGCAATCTCTTTGTCTCCATCACTCCCCTCACAAGTGACAACCCTTTTGTGACCATGGTGGAAGCCAGTCTGTGGACAAAACTGAAGTATAGAGGAGGGCTAGAGAAACAATGCACAGCCACTGCAGGAGCCCGGATTGCATGTCATTCTTGAAGCCACACGTCATTCTTGAAGCTAGGATGGCATGAGGATGGCGATGGGAAGACCATGGACTTCAGAGACAGAAAGACCAGGATTAGAGGCTGTTTGGGGGATCTTTCTGCTTGTGGCCTGGCCATGTGAATCATCCTCTTGGTCATCATTCCTAATGTTAAGAATATTAATATTATTCCTAATGCATTAATATATTCTGTAGAGAATAATGAGAATTAGAAATAAGGTATGCAAAGCTAACAATGGCTGCTTAATAAGTGGTAGTTTTTATTATAGAAATGGGCCCTGTTGCTCCTCTGTCCTGTATCTAATATTGCCTCTCACTTACTGTTTTTGTTCAATTTTTGTGATAATTCACATTGTGATTCAATCCAGGGCAAGCAGTTTTTACCCACCATTCATATCATTGTCCCAGGTGTGGTTATTTGGAAACTTTAGCATGGAGATCTGAAAGTTTCAGACACAAAATAATTTTTATGAGTATCACAATTTGAGGCTTATTACACCCAGTTTGTAAAAAAAACCAAAAAGATAATAATTAACAAAATAAAATTAGCCAAGTTATTGAATGGTTTTAAATTAGTTTTTTAAAAAGCACAAACGTACATATAAACAAACAAAAACCAGCATGTAATGATGCTTTCATATGAACTGAAACAGAAATCATACAAACCAGCGTGGTGGGGGGGGGGTAGTGAGAGCAACCTCCCCGGGACCCCTCCATGTTCTCCCTCTCAGAGGCCTCCAAGGTCATGAGCAAACCAGAGGGCTCCGTGGAACACAGTTTGGTAACCGCTTGCTCAGAGCGGAGAGACAGCAGTAAGAAATGCGTGCGTGTCCGTATGATATTCATTTCCTGTGGGCACATCTGCAGCAGGATTTACCAGACTTCTCAATGCTTTCTTTTGTTAGAACTGCTGCCAGAATCGTGTTCTGTTCTGAATGACATTGTTGGTTATACTCACTGACGTATGTGCGTAAGCCGATCTGAACAACAACACTGTTTACCTCAAGGGGAGAAAAAGAGACAGTGAAGAGCCGGACTCCACCATGAGTAAACCTGTCTTCCACGCGGTGCAGCGGCCTCCGCCAGGCTCTGTCCCACAGTCATGGCTTCACTCAGCAGACGCTGCCCACCTGTGCGCCGGCGGTGTGCCAGCACGTGGGGTGAAGAAGCGGCCCGCGCCCTGCCTGGAGGGGTCACGTGCTGCTGGAGGTGGGCAGGAGGGGCGGCAGGAATCACACGCTGCGCCAGAGAGGAGTTCTGATGATGGGCTAAGATGGAGAACGATGCAGCCAGCTAACGAGGAATCAGAATGTTCCTCTGTCTCGGTCACACCGCATCTGTGAAGAGAAAATCCATTTAAAGAAGGAAGCCGAAGCTTACTGAAAGCTGTTTTAAAGAAGGCAGTGAGGGACTCGTGCTTGTTTCAGTGTTAAACGCTGTAGACGCGTCTTGGAGTCTTACATACTCTGCAACCGGAAGCAGGAAAGCCTCTGAACCAGGGCAGATTTTCATCCTGGCTCTTCTCACAACCTCTGTGACCTTAGGAAGGTGGGCCTAGTTGTCAGACAAAGGATATGAGAGCCTCCCTCTGCATCTCCAGCCTCTGTCCCTTCCTCTGTACAAAATGCCATTGATGATGGCACCGTCTCTCCCGGTGGCTGTGAGAATTAAACGGGCCAACCTGTTGAGGGCGCTTCGCAGAATTCCAGAGACCACCTTTCTTTACCTCAACAAAGACCACCTTTCTTTACCTCCTAGAGTTTTGGTTTTCTCGTGAGAAAAGTGAGCGGAGGGACACAAGCTGATAACCATGGGCCCTGGGAGCTTGAAATTTTCTTGAATCTGTGAGAGCTTTGCTGAGGAACGTACCCACTGCTTGCTTCCAGGTTGAACTTGTGAAGGCCTCAGGGGTAGTTCAAGGGCACACATGGAGATTGCTAGAATATTGGCTTTGTTTGTTTGTTTGTTTGTTTGTTTGTTTTTTAAAGGGAAGGGGGCAAGGAGGTATAGGGCTGCTTCTCAACTTTTAAACTTTTACTCTTAGGGATTTTTGGGGGTTTTTTTGTTTGTTTGTTTGTTTAATTTTTTAATTTATTTATGGCTGTGTTGGGTCTTCGTTTCTGTGCGAGGGCTTTCTCTAGTTGCGGCGAGCGGGAGCCACTCTTCATCGCGGTGCGCGGGCCTCTCACCGTCGCGGCCTCTCTTGTTGCGGAGCACAGGCTCCAGACGCGCAGGCTCAGTAGTTGTGGCTCACGGGCCCAGCCGCTCCGCGGCATGTGGGATCCTCCCAGACCAGGGCTCGAACCCGTGTCCCCTGCATTGGCAGGCAGACTCTCAACCACTGCGCCACCAGGGAAGCCCTAGAATATTGTTTTAAACATGCCATAAAATGTGCACTAGAGAAAGTGAAACACAGGAATTATTTAGGGGATAGCTCTTGTTAATTTGGGATGGCATAAGTCTTGTTCTTCCCAAGGCAGAGAGGTTGAATTAGACAAATCCCCCTGTGCACTCGACAGCAAGGGCGCCCGGAGCATTTTTCCCATTGCGGTGGATCTCACTGCTCGGGCCTCATGCTCGGGGCTCAGTGTGATATGCAACCAGCAGTGCCCCCAGGTCTGTGAGGATCATGCTGCCTCCGAGGTGAAGTGCACAGGATTGTCGCTCTGGAGAGACAGCAGCCCCTCGAGGTCACGCTGCCGGCACGCAAACACTGCCTCCAGGCTGATGTGACCACACGGCGCTCTCATCCTCTGATGCCCCGTGCGCCTGTGACTCTGCTTTCAGCCTTTGAGTCACCTCCTTCCGGTTTGCTTACTCTGTCTCTGAGATTTTTCATTTCAAATGTCTTGTTACCTTTGGAGACTGCTTCTGTTCCCAGGCTTGAGTTTTAAGGGTTTTAATCAGGTCCTCAGAGAAACAATTAGATGTCATGGCCACTGAATAAATCCGTTGAATTACCCTTACATGAATACAGGCTGTTGGAGAAATTGTCTAATGATTTGGCAGATGCTTTTAAACTTCTTGGAGCAGACAGACAGGCTTCTGAATGTTCTCAAAGATAATGTCAGAAGTTCGGAATCAAGCGTGGACCCTGGAGAACAGGCTAAATTAAGAATGAAAATACATGGCTGTGGACACATTAGCAAATATATTTGGGTAAATTCTGAACTTACAAGGTAGTCATCAATTATTTGTAAATTTATCCAATTATTCTTAAACTAGGCTTATCTGTATTTTAGAGCCCTTGAACTATCAATTCAGTTGAGATAGTGAGACAATGTTTTGCAAATCTAAACTCTACCTGTTCCCTGGAGATCAGAATGCAATCTCCCTTGTCTGTTTCTTGATCCTACAGGCCTATCATCTGTTTTTTGATAGGCTTTCCTCTTCACTGTTTCACCAAAAGTTACTGCACTGACTGATAAATTCTTCTTTAATGATCGACAGGTCAAAGGCCTTGATGTGATCCTCCGCATTTAGTCAGCTGTAAAGCTCAGGCCCTCTGACTGTTCCCCACATTGTCTTACAGCAAAGCTGCCTGCCTGAGTGTCAGCCATTTGTGGTTTTTTGTTGTTTTTTTTTTACAAGTGAATTACTTTAAATTTATTTATTTATTTATTTATTTTTGGCTGTGTTGGGTCTTCATTTCTGTGTGACGGCTTTCTCTAGTTGTGGCAAGTGGGGGCCACTCTTCATCGCAGTGCGCGGGCCTCTCACTGTCGCGGCCTCTCTTGTTGTGGAGCACAGGCTCCAGACACGCAGGCTCAGTAATTGTGGCTCACAGGCCCAGCTGCTCCACGGCATGTGGGATCTTCCCAGACCAGGGCTCGAACCCGTGTCCCCTGCATTGGCAGGCAGATTCTCAACCACTGTGCCACCAGGGAAGCCCCTCAGCCATTTGTTTTTGTTGTAAAGCCTGGCATTGATTCAACTACCACATCCAGTTTCTAAAGTGTGTTCACTGACGTTGCAAAAGACCCATTCAAAATCACCACTCAAGAACCTGGGACTGATACAGGCCACCTGCAGGAACAGCTACTGTCCAGGTGCTTCTCTGTCTGGACCAGGTGATCAGAGACTTTCCAGGGTCTGGCAGAGAAGCCACAAATAAGCCTGCAGCCTAAGGGAAACTGAGGTAGGGCAGGTACCCATGATGAGCTGTGTACACAAGGGAAGTGGAAGGGCTGCACCTGGTGGGACATAGTCGGTACAGAACAGAACCACCAGCGACATGCGCACACTCCAGTGCAAGGAGCAGAGTGCGTAGGAATAGCCCCAGTTCTGGGCTCCACAAGATGACCGTGGGCATCCAGGTGCTACCTTTAATACTGCAAAAGGGCTTAAAGGAAAGTGTCCAATTTCCGTTGAGAAGCCTGCACAGTTTAACTGAAATGTCAAGTTGCTTTGGGCAGAAATTGTATCAGCTCAGTCTGACAATAGTAGTTAACTCAGGCTGACCTGAATCCTCATTAATAGTAGCATGTGTCTTTGAGTTAGAAAATGAAAGGTAGAAAGGAAAACAGAAGAGAAAGAGAACTAGAGAAAATTACTTAAATATTGTTTCTTTGGCAGACAGACAACTTTCAAACGCAGCAGTTTGAAAAGTGGTGAAAGGGAATGTTGATTTTGAAAGGATTTAAAGAACTGGTGTAGACTTTTCTCCCAGACTAATTGAATTATAGGACAGCTATTACACCTCTTTAATTTTTTAAATTAATTAATTTATTTATTTTTGGCTGCATTGGATCTTTGTTGCTGCACATGGGCTTTCTCTAGTTGTGGCGAGCGGGGCTACTCTTTGTTGCGGTGCACAGGCTCTAGGTGCGCGGGCTTCAGTAGTTGTGGAGTGCAGGCTCAGTAGTTGTGTCTCGCGGGCTCTAGAGTGCAGGCTCAGTAGTTGTGGAGCACAGGCTTAGTTGCTCTGTGGCATGTGGGATGTTCCTGGGCCAAGAATAGAACCCGTGTCCCCTGCATTGGCAGGCGAATTCTTAACCACTGCACCACCAAGGGAAGCCCATGCCTCTTTAATTTTTATGATTCAAATAAAAGCTGTAAATTTCACAAATGAAAGAAACTTAAAATAATAATGTACCCCCCTTTATTTACAATTGGAGAAATTCAGACCCTGTGAGGTCAGATGAGTTAAGTCACACAGAGGGTCCTGGCCCTCAAGTTCTCCTTATTTCCAGCGGGCGGTTTACCCCAACCCAGACCTCCTCATCTGACAATGATACACCTACTTCCTACAGTTTTCCTTACATCTGTTTCCTCCTCTTCAATATTTAGTCAACTTACTAGGTTCTCTACTCCAGATACTTGGCAAGATTGACCTTAGGCATTTGCAGCCACTGAAATATTTATGTGGATGAGCACCCACATTTTACTTTGGATTCAGCCGGGTGGTTGCAGACACAGCCAGCCCGCCTGCTGGGACAGCTCGTCTGCAAGATGAAGGTGGATGTGGAGCTCCAGCAACGGCAGACACACATCTCACGGAGGCTGCACCCCAGGGGTTGGTCAGGTGCAGCCTCTGTGACTGGCAGCCTCACACCTAGCTGTCCATCAACCCTGCTTGGCGCTGGGTCCACATTTCCCCAGAGCATCAGCGTGTGTGACAGCTTGTGGCCCCATTAGCATGGGGTCCTTGTGCTTTCATTTTTCAGGGACACTTCTCCCCTTTGCTGTGTTACATTAAAGACAATAATACCGTGTCCTTCTCTTTCCTTCAACATTAGGTCTGTGTCAGGGAATTTTCAGGTTTACAAAAGCTAAATCTCTCACCATTAAGATAAAGGTCGTAAGATGTGAATTAAGAACATGGAGTTCGGAAATGCAGATTGCAAAGATGAAGCAAGCATTCCTGGTCCTTCTTAGCAGTCAGTATTATAATCATCTGTTTGCTTGAGTACACCTCAAAGTGATAAAGGTTATTTTTCCCAAAATTAAATTCCTGAGAAAGACACACCCACTTGGTAAAGAGTTATTCCATCTTTTTGGGTGAAGCTTTGGTGTTACTTTTCAAAGAAATAAAGATTTAAAGATTTCTTTTCTATTCTTTAAATAATAAAAGCTAAAAGGCGGAATCAGCTGCAATTTAAGAAAAATCTGCTTTCTAATCTCACTTTTGAACTCACTTTTGAACAGGAGTCAAATCTCACATCTGCTATTTTTGATGTTGAAGTCTTATCAAAGAAGACAGGCCAGATTTAGATAGGAGGGCTTGTTAAATGTATTTTTTCAAAAACATCATTTATTTTAGAGGCATGCAAATATGGTCTTTCCAAATTATAAAAGTAACTTAATGGATTATATTTAATATGTGATACATCAGATGTAATAAGGAGTGTTCTTATATGATATATCAGATATAATATAGAGTGTTCTGACACGTGAGTCCCTCTCTTCTAGAATGACCTTATGTAAGCTGCTAGAAATCACATCCTGCCCTGAACAGCTACCTCTTTTTTGGTGCCATCTCTCCTATGGCTCTGTGGTTTTCTGCCGTGTTTATGGAATACTCTAATATTGTAATGTTTAAGAGTTTGGATTCTGGACTGTCTTGGGTTACAGTCTGAGGCCCCACCACTTCATAGCTATGTAATCTTGCTGGGACTCACTTTCCACATCTTTAAAATGGGAATAATAACAGAGCTTACCTCAAAGAGTCAGTATAAGGTTTTAATGAGTTAGTGTATTTGAAGCATATACATCATTTACTGGTATAATTTAAGAGCTCAAAAATATGATCTAATATTCTTATTCTTTTTGTACTTATCTCTATCCATATTTTAACTCCTTTATTAAATTAAGGCTTCTTGAAAGTCCTGTATACTCCTAAAGAACTTTCAAATTTTATTCTCTCCTTTCAGTCCCCAGCCTTTGCTCTTCATTTATTCATATATCGTCCCTCATCTGTGTCTCAGTCTTCCCAAGGGCCATCTCTGCCCTAGTCACTCCATCCTAATCCCCTCTTAAGGTCCATTGTTCTGGTCAAGTAATCCCCTAATTAAAAGCATTTTGTGGCTTTCCCTGGCCTTCATGGCCTTATTTCTTCACCAGGTGCACCTGACCCTCGCGATCAGCCTCTCCCCTCCCCGCTGAGCTTGAACTTTGGCCTCTCACTCACACCAGGCCTCTCTCACCTCACTTCTCTGTCTTCTGCTTGCTGATGCCCTCTGAGTCTTCCTCCCCTAGGCCCCTTCGTCCACAAGTGGTCCACTAATCTATGCCCAGGCGGCTTGTTAACTCTGACTCACACACACCTGAGATCCTACCCGCAACCGAGCTTTATGAAACGATGCAGAGGATGCAGGCAATGGAAAGCCTCAGACAAACAGAGAAAGATGCGGGGCAACAGGTGCCGCTCCCCGGGTCCCTGCTTCCGCATTGGACTTGCCCCGCTTCCCAGGGTGGATGAGGTGTCTAACTCCTCCTAAAGCCGAGCGCATCTGAGACACGAAGTGTCTCTAGTTTGTACCCACAGAAAGTTATATAGCTTACATGACATTCTCCAGGAAGCCACATCTTGTAGATCCTGGGCTCTATTATTTACAGGTAATCCTTACCCAGGGATATCCTGCTAAGGGTATCCCAGCAACTCCAATTGACAAGGAGATTAGACCGGGAGCCAGCCCCGTGGGATGACTCTTGGGAAAGGGAGTGAATGAAAGCAGGCTGCTTTAACCCCTTGCTTTCAGAAGTACCCCCGTCACAGAATTCATCTCATCGTACTGCAGCCAGTTAGCTGCCGACACCTAAAGCCCCACCTTACATGTATTAGCTCTCCTAATCGTCTCTGCTCCTTGAAAAGGTAGATATTATAGTCTTCGTTTTACAGATAAATAAAGGTGCACAAAGAGGTATTTGCCAAGATTATACAGCTACAAAGAAGAGTGGCCAGATTACAGCAGAAGTCTGTATGATTCGAAAGCCCTTTCCCTTTGGTTATTATTCATATGAATATGACTGTTGGCATTAGAGTGAGTTTTTGATGGGTAGGATTCTGTCTTACTCTGTACGTCCCCCATTGTGCAGGCTTATACCTCAGTAAATAGTGAATGAATGAATCAATGAATGAATGAATCAATGAGCTAGTGAAAAACGAGTGAACAGATGCACTGTTTTATTCCCGTGACTTAAGGCAAAGATGTGTTATCTTACATTTATATAGCAGATGGTCTAGAAATATTTATTGAGCCAAAATTTTTTTGTTAAAGGAAAAATTTTAAAAAGAGGGGTGCATGATAGATTTTTATTATCTCACTTTTCAAAATACTTATTTATAAGGGGAAGGAGAGCCAGACAACACACCATAACAAGAAAGCATCGGCTGGCATTGGGTGGTGAGTCTCGGGGTGATTTGTGCATCCTTCTCTTCGCTTATCTGTGTTTCCCCAAATTACACTGCATTGTACAAGAAAATATTTTTTCTAAGGGAAGTCTGTTTGCAAGCTTCAGTTTAATTAAAACAACTGCTCTAAAAGGAAAATAATATTGGTGATATCAGTGTTCAGGCATCACTGTGTTCTGTGCATCATGTGACAGAGGCAAATAGGAAGGACTCTTGTGACAGTTTAGGATAACTATGAAATATGTTCAATTCAATAGATAATGTAAGTAGTGTGATTACTTTAGTCATTCAAGTCCCTCTCACCATTTTATCATTAGCTTGGAAGGTGTATTCAATTCTCTGTGATTTATGAAACATCACGTGAAAGAACCAACTGTTTTAAAACTTAGGCATTAAAATCTCTATGCCAAGAACTTTTACCTAAATTTACCTGAATTCCTAGAGAAATTAGTCATTTGTTAGTCTTGCTGCCTAACAAATGACCACGAACTTGTGGCTTACATCATACATTTTTTTCCAGAAGCTAGAGTTGATCTTTATTTAATCTATCCATCCATTGTGTGAACTTTTTTTTATTATTGTGACAAATAACACATTACATGAGATCTACTCTCTTAGCAAAGTGTTACTTGTACAATACAGCATTGTTAGCTGTCAGCATAGTGTTTGACAGCAGAGCTCTAGAACTTTTCCAATTTGCCTGACCAAAACACTATACCCCTTGAATGGTAACTCCCCATTTCCCCCTCCCCAAGCCCCGCCAACCACCCTTCTATTTTCTGTCTCTCTGAGTTCCCTAAGTATCTCATATTAGTGGAATCATACAGTATTTGTCTTTTTGAAACTGGCTTATTTCACTTAGCATCATGTCCTCAAGGTTAATCCATGTTGTGTAGCATGTCACAAGGTTTCCTTTCATATGGCTGAATAATATTCCATTGTATGTATGTACCACACTTTTTTTATTCATTCATCTGTCCATGGACATTTAGGTTGTTTCCACGTCTTGGCTATTGTGATAACCCAAAAGAAATGAAGCCAGTTCAACAGTATTGCCAAGGATGGAACATTTTCTCTCTTTGGGATAAAGCTTTGTTTCAATTAAGCAAAGTGAATTACCTTTAATATTAAATTCTGGACAATTATATCAAGTTTTACAAACAAACATCAGGCTAGAAGCTTAGGAAGTTTTTAACTTCTGGGAGGTTTAGTAATAACTCCCAAAGTTTACTGCCTGTGATATTCTGGTTTATTATCCCCTCAAAATGTATATGCATTTGCCTTTCCTGTTTGAAAATTATTCTGCTTGGGTGTTACTGTTTGTGCAACAGGACTGGTACAGTAGGAGTATAAAATTGGGATTCATAAAGCACAGCCATTTTAACAATAAAAAATAAAATTATAAACCTACGAAGGGATTCATGAGATCATTTTACTGAGTTCTTTTATTTTTATTTTTGTACTTTTCCATATAAGGAGATTCTTTAGACTTTCCCATTCGTTTTAAGACTTAAAAAATCACATTGCCCTAAATCAAATTAAACTTGGACATATTTTCCCTATATAGCTAGTAGAGGTAAAGATTAACTGTTGAATATCTTTCTGGTAACAATGAATCATATATTCAGTGACATATTAATTGTCTTATTATCAAGTTGATAAAAATCAATTTGTTTGATCCACAAGCATCATTTTTCTCAAGTAGAAGGGCAGTATTAACTGAGAAGTTGTTATGGCCTGATCTTGTGCTGTTGCTTCTTCATAGGGGGGACATGAGGGTGACATCAGAGATCACCATTTGTCCTCCGGAAAATCCACATGAGGCTAATTAAATTTGCACACCACCAACAAGTGAGGGTGGGACCAGACATTGATTGCATGAGGAGAACATGCATGAGGAGGTCCAGACAGTACAGACCACCCTGGACACATAACTGAGACTCAGATAGCCGCGTAAGACTCATGTATCCTTAAATGTAATAGCTGCACCCAACATCATGGTTATTCACATAAGATAAGCATGTATATTTCATGTGTATATAGTCTCAGTGCACTTTACGCTCACAGTTTCTCTTCCATGCTAATTTTAGCTTCTTGCTTATTCACATTCAGTTCTTTCACTTTAATTGGTCCTCATGTCCAATTGCACTTCTCTGTCTTCAACAATCTCTGTTTATCTTTGAAAGAGTTTAATCTCTGATTTAGAGTCCATTCTGTTCATCCTATAATTTGCCATTTGCATTTCTTCAGTTCAGAGTTCTTTACGTGGATCAGCCACTTCTATATTTCCTAAAACCTTTAAATCTTTTATAAGATAAAGCAAACATTCAGGATGCACAAAATGCACACAACACAAGGAAATGTATGCTCAAAATGAGTGCATTGACTTTTAAATATGTATGCCTTACGTTAAATTCAAAAGAAGTGAATTCATTTAATGTTACCTGTATAAAATCTTAGCTTAATTGCAGAAAAAGGTTAGATGTTTAGAAATGCCTATAGTTATTATAAACATTCACAGAGATTTCCAAGCAGCAAGAAAGATACCAACCATGTGGTGGGTCTCACCAGTAGTTCACACTCTTTTTTTCTGTTTTGACCCACCAAATGGGTTTTGTCCAACCCCAAGCCATGGGTATGCCCATTGTCCGTGCATTATTCCTGTAAGCCTGAGCACAGCTCCAGTTTTTAATCTCCCCGACAAGAAAACATACCAGAATGCAACTGCCTTAAAGTTTTTATGAGTTTTACCTCTTACACAATCTACTGTATTTTTTAATTTGCAAATTTTAGTACCTTATTATTAATTACAAGCTCCTTTTGGCATTTATCACATCTGAATTGTACATCTCAGTGAATCAGGTTAAAGAAGCACTGCACTGAGTTTTTAAACTGGGTTAAATGAAATAAAGAATGAGAAATGGTCCCAAGGTGCAAAGTAGCTTACAGATATAAAATTTCAGGACAGTTTTTAAATTGGTTATTTTTCTACCTGGAGACATTTATCCAACCTGTAATACCCAAAGGTAATAATGGTTCTGCTTAAAAATACAATTGATTAAACTATTACTTTACCCAAATACACAGAATAAATCTGTCACTTCTTTAATTATTAAGAGAGAAGAATTATATCCATTAAATTTCTTAAAAAGTAGGTATTTTCCTTTAATTATTTTAATCCTTAGGTTTCATGTAAAACTTTGGTTTCCGTTTGGTGTTGCCTTGTAGGTTTATCAGAGTTGCTGAATCCAAGCATAAAGAAAAGTACAAAAGTCGCCATGAATAATTATTACGCCTTCTTAATTAGAGATCAGTGATACAGGGACTTCCCTGGTGGCGCAGTGGTTAAGAATCCGCCTGCCAATGCAAGGGACACGGGTTCACGGGTTTCTTTATCTGTTTTTAGCCATGAGCATCTATTACTTTGTTGATAGTTTAAGCAATATTTAGAATATTTTTCTCAGAAATTTGTACAGCAAATGTGCATTCTGGTTGTCCTGACGTATGCTCTGTTTTCAGTCAGGTGGGCAGAGATGAGAAAGTTTACCTCCTCTCAACCTTGACAGGTAGAGCACTGGTGTGGCTAGAACCCCTAAGGCAGGGCTTAGAGAGGACAGTTAGGCCAACGTGGATGGACCTCCTTGAAGGAAAAAAGGAGGTAAATGCAGGTGCAAGATCAGCTAAAGAAAGAGCTGCTATCATTTGTCCCAAATTGGGAATAACGAATTTTCTGTGATTAAAGTTCCTCTATCTTTTTCTTACATTTTGATAGGGAAAAAAAAATCATTCTCTTAGCTCCACCTGCTGAAACCTAAGAGAATTTTAAACAGATGTACATTTTCCAAATTGCTAAAAGCTCTCCCAGCATCTCTCAGCATGCACAAAGCAACTGAACGAACAAGCAGCCTCTAGTTTTAACGGTGAGACAAAGGCCTTTGCTTTTGAACTTCCCACCAGTGCAGCAAAAAGGGGTGGTAACAGGCATCTTCCTCTGGAATAGCTGAGTCCCCAGTTCTCAATGTATTTAACCATCTTTAAAATCTGCATTGAACAAAATAATATGTTTAGGGTCATTTTGGGAGGTGCAGAAGTGTTTTTTCCCCTTATTAAAAATTCTTGCTATGCAGAGAAGAGTACTCAGTAAAACATAACAATCAATAAACCAAATCTTACAGAAACAAAGAAAAGCAAAGCATTCTGGGTCTTTGTAAGTTACAGCGTCAGCCAATCTTATGGGAAACAACTGGTGTCCTTTATCAATGTCACAAAGTCTGTTAGGAGGGAAAGCCAGTACTGTGACCCGTGTTCCGACGCCTGTGTGTCAGAGTGTGAAAGACAGCGAAGGTCACAAAGGGACTTCAACCTCTCCTTCCCTTTGAAGGAGAACCATCAACACAGCATATTCCCTGTGAGCGTCTTAAAACGACCGTAAAATGAGGGACCCAAGTAAGCAAGGCTAAGACTTTCTCTACAATCAGTTGGATTGTGTTTATTGATCAGTAATTAAATATTTGCATATTTCTTCATTTGGGCTGCTCCCAGATTATCCTCATTATCTAAAAGCAGTCTCCTCTCTCATGGGCAACTCATACCCTCTTATTTATGACAGGGATCTTTCAGTTACTTGTGGTTGCTCAAGGGGACAGAGGTCAAGGGCTTCAGCCGCTGTGTAGACTGAGCACCCCCCCTCGACCTCTCTCCTCTGTGGAGAAGGCAATCTTCAGGGTAACAGCAGGAAACTAAAGCATCCATGCACCAGGAGGTGAACCACTGAGGTGGGAGATTGTCCCTTGGACCTGCCTTTCTTCAGGATGAGAAAATAGGGCTTCCACTGTGAGGAGGTTGTAACTAGCTGGCGGGTGTGTGGGCTTTGTGGCCCTGATGTCCATCTGCCGTCTCCTTTCTGCATCCCTCTCCCGCTCTCCTTGGGTCCGTGAAAAGATCATTGAGCATCACTCAGAATCAGACTCAGTCAAGGGACTGACAGGTGAGGAAGAGAATCAAGAAGGCCGGACAATTCCCTCCCTCCGACCTAGCAACAATATACCCAGGACAAAAGAAACCAGCTTTTCAGACATGGTTTCCTGTTCTCACTAGTTTGGAGGAGCCAAACAAAAGATCTAGAACTGAAAGAGCTTCACTTAACTGAAAAGAATATAAGCCTAGATTTTATTTTCACAGTTTCAGAAAAGTGAGCTGTGATTCCTGATTGGGAGAGCTACCTGAAATATCCGGCATCTATCTACCTCTTTTCCCTTCTGTGTTTCTCTTTTACTACTATCATCTTTATTTTTACGTCTTAAATCAAATCTGAGGCAGCATTATCATTTTGAAATGTGACTGCTGTAGGGCTGTTAAAAAGAGGGTCATTTGGCTAAAAACTGATTTCTTGTGAACGGCGGTTTTAGTATCTGTCTTAAAACCTGTATTCGAATGATGCTCTCAGAAGGACATTCTTGGATTCAAGGTCAAGATGGCCATGTGGGTCAGTCCTTCATTAGGAAAAGGAACAAAAAGGGACGCTTACATTTATTAAGCACCTGCTGTGTGCTAGGTAACACGGTAGGTGCTTTCACACGAGTTACTTTGGCAACAGAGTTTTCTTCACATGCAGTGAATGAACGATCTTCGGTATTCTACACATTTGTTCACTTTATTTATCCATGCCTTCCTTTGGTTCTCAGAATTCCTAACAGCACAGTTTCCAGAGATGCACTGAATGATCTGACACATCTTTGAATCCACCTGGGTGCTATTTTTACATAGAATAAATGTCATTTCTATTACGTGAAGTGAACTAAATTTTATTTCAATCCTTCTCCTCGGGAATGAGTGTCTCGTAGCAGGGACACAGATTTACAAGGTGGAGATTGACGGAAGCCTCAGCCTGACTTTACACCCTCTGATTTGTGAAGTGCAGTCAATGCCCTCATCCCAGCTGCATTCTGCGCTGCCTTCTTCTAGCATAATGGTCGTCGAATGTGCTGAAATAAACCTGGCGCGTATTTCATTTGAAAGGAGAGAACTCAGGGCTGCTGTGGTTACCCTTCTCCTCTCACAGGATATAGTAGATCAGAACATAAAGAGAAATAGCCGAGGATTGGAGCTGAGGGACTTGTCACTGCAGGTCACAGTAGGTGCCAGGCATGATGCTGAGATCTTTGCCAAAATTATCTCATTCAACGCTCACTTCAACCCTGAAATGGAAGAATTCGCTTTATGTTGTGGGTGAGGAAACTAAGACTTAAAGATAACTGATCTTCCTAAGACCTTGGACTCAGAAGTCCTAACACTGGGCTGGGCTCCAGCCTCCCCGCTGGAGCCCCATAGGCTCATTGCACTGGTTGCATAATGATACAGTTGCCTGTGAAACAGGCAGTGTAGACGTGTGGTGGGCCATAGGGAGCTACAAGGGACATTCTGTGAACACTGGTGTTGTCTTTGTTAATTGTACCTTGACAGATTAAGGCTCTGTCCTGCCTGCCCTTTAGCAAACTGTTTTGCATCTGTCATCTGTGAACCCATTAAATATTTAGCTGATACTATCTTTGAAGGTAATCGATTCCTTACTTTATCAGGCACCAACTAATGCAGTTCTTACCTTTATTTGTCCTAAACCTGCTTCCTTCAATCAATCTAGGATCTGGTGAACTAGTCTGAGGTTACGATATCCACTGTCTTTATTTTCAGAGACTTGGGTTGTTGGACTGTTGAAATGTCTATGGATAAAATTTTTAATCCTCTGAACATTTATTCACAATTAAACTTCAGTTATTAATATTATTATTCAGATAATGGGTGGTGAATTCTACCCATCTAGACTATCCATCTAGTCTATCTAGACTTCCACCACCTACTTAACGGGTCCCAGAATTATAGAGGAGAACTCATATTTCTGCAGCCAATGTGATAAACATGGAGGAAAAACAAAATCTAGCATTTTAGTTCAGGCACCGTGAAAATTATTATAGGCCTAGCATCCAGAAAACAAATGAGTAGGTAAAGTAAGTCAGGTTTTGGGGAAGTAAAAATCTGAATAGAAATTGGAAATGTAACCAAGACACTCAGTATAATATTTCAGGCCTCTAGCTCTATCATCAGAAGCACCGTCCCTGGAACATAGGTAGTTCCTGAACGTGTGAATCCTTATAAAAATTCTCAAGTAGGACCTTCTACAAATGTAGGTATATGTCTATGGCTTGTGGTGTGTCCATACGTATGTCTTTTGGTATCTGTGCATATGTATGCTTGTCAATTTAGAGAGTTCCTGTGTGCTTGAATCCAAAGGTAACATCCTATATCGCTTTTGATTTCCCATGAAAGGGAGGTATTATTTGTGCAGCTCTTCCCCTCTGTGGTCACATTGGTAGGACCTGGCAGATGGGGAACTGTCCCCTGAGCCCATCCTTCTTACGGGCAGTAAAGGGGCACCCGTGAAGCTAGACATACGACCTCACTAGGAAAACAGTTTCACTTCCCCCAGCGTCACTGAAGAGAGAAATGCTGCTGTAAAATCCGCCTTCCCACACTTTTTGCAGTGCACGGTCACAGCGCAGGGAGCCCAAGGTGAAGTAGACCGCGGGCCAAGTGTTTGTAGGCTGAGCCCCTTTCTACTCTCCGTTTTCCAGTGTTGAGGCAGTGAGGAAGGGCAGGTCTTCGCTGAGATGTCGTGTCCAGAAGGAAGCCGGGTGAGAGGAGGAAGAGGAGACCCAGCGTTTAGAGCAAGGGGAGGTTTGTGCCTAGATGGATGGCTGCACTGGATGTTCAGAGAGCATGTGAGTCAGTTCCCAAGGTGACCAAAGGCCCTGGTGTAAAGTGATAGACTCGGTCTCCTGCAGGCCATTCACTGTTCACACACTCATGAGAAAAAGTGTTCGTCCTTCAGTCTCTTCATCACTGAGTTTGAACTTCATGATCTGGGGCTGCCCACAGCCCGTAGGTCAATCTCCTCACCCCCAACGACGACAGTACTTAGAAAGCCAGTATCTTCAAGATGGCAAACCCAGCATAAGCTGTAGCTTCCCCTCCCACACAGATCCATAGATAGACATGATGAGGAAACAGTAGAATGAAAGAGACAAAATGCACGGGAGCTGGCAGGGTAAATCCATGTATCTAGAGAGAAACTAAAGTCTAGAAAATGTGTGCAAAGGCTCTTCCTAGGACAGTAGGATTAGAACACAGGTGCTCCATGTGCCTCATGAGACCTTATGGGAAAAAGGCAGAGGCCATGAATAAGAAATTTACAGGAAAAAAATACCTACGGCCTTAAAGCTAGGTAAAGCTGCTAAACCACACTACAATCAGGTGTGTGTGTGTGTGCGTGTGTGCATGTGTGCGTGCACCTTGGGTGTCACTGTCTCCCTGTGGTCCAGCACTGTGTCTGGAACCTACTGGTTCCTCGGTAGATAGCTCCTGAATACATGGACAATTTCCAGTTCCGGTAATTCAGCTAGGGGGCCTTCATGGAGCCTTCCAACCCTGAAATCCTTGTTCTAAATAGCAGTGGAAATAGGAGACAAATAGATAGGTTAGGGTTAAAATATAAATGTAACACCATGCATTTAAAAAAATATGATGATGGAAGGATTTGCCATTAAAAGTGATCTGTTGTGTAGACATACAATTCTAAATGCCTAAATGAGGGTTGTTTTTTAAGAGAAAAGAGGAACTGGGCAAAGGTCTTCTGAGAGAGATATTTTAAGAGCTAAAAGCAGAGGAAAATCTCCCAAAGTCAGGAGAGAAAACCCGGATAGAGAATTTTTTAATAGAAAAATTGGAAAAGTCTAACACCAAACAATTCCTTAAACAGGAAATTTAGACAATGCCAAATGAAAAGAATAATAGAACACCATTTTATCTAATTACAAAGTATTTTTAAAATGTGTGGAGACTTCCCTGGCGGTCCAGTGGTTAAGACTTCGCCTTCCAGTGCAGGGGGTGTGGGTCCAATCCCTGGTCGGGGAGCTAGGATCCCACATGCCTCGGGGCCAAAAAACCAAAACAGGAAACAGAAACAATATTGTACCAAATTCAATAAAGACTTTAAAAATGGTCCACATCAAAAAAAAAATCTTTAAAAAATTTTTTTTAAAAAATTAAAAATTAAAATGCATGGAATGTTCCATTTTCTCAAGGATGCATGGAATCAGGACCACCACTGAATGGTGTGTAAACTAGGTCAACTTTCCGGGGGAAAACTGTGCTAATATATCAAGACCCTTAGAATGTGCATACATTTGGACAAGCAATTATATTGTTAGGAATTTATCCTAAGAAAATTCTAGATATATAACCAGAATTATGTTCATTTTTGTTATTAAGGCATGTTTTGTAGTTGTGAAAAAGTTCAACAGGTGTTGGGCTCATCAGATTATGATACACTGTTATGATGAATATTCTGCAGCTACTAAAACCCTTACTGTAGATAAGTATCTAATCATATGGGACACATTAACTGAAATGATACTGGAAAACAATATATACATTATGAATACAGTTATGTAAAAATCTACGCACGAAAATGGGTTAACTATGGTATTTGTATGCTGGTAGCATTATGGGTATCTGTGCTTTCCTGTGTTTTCAAATTTTCTACATAATCAGAAGAGAGTTATGGGGGGCTTGGGTTTTTGTGGGGGGAGGGTGGATGCTAAGGGTTTAACTGGGGACTAGGTGGGATTCAGAAAGGTTGACCAGCTCTCACCGTGCCACCAAAGGATGGACTCAAGAGGCAAGCGTCCCAGACTAAAAAGGAAGTAGTGATCGTTTGGTGCTTTGAACAGATTCCCTCCCTATCATTTTGGGTGGAAAAGAATAGCTTCCAGACCAAGTGCCTCTAAGGTCTCTTTCTAATCCCCTTTCAAAAGCTTCTCATCTCATCCTTAGCTGAGAGCTGGAGGACAGAGCAGTTCCACTTAATATGTAAAAGCTGAGATTCACGTGGAACCTGCCTCTGCCCAAGGGGAAGAACTGTATTTGGATTTTAAGTCTTATAACTTTTTCCTGTCCACTGAGCGAGCGGGGGTGACACCATGACCCAGGGAAGCAGTGCACACAAAGAAGGCAGCAGGTTACAGTGGAGGGAGGGGCTGAGCGGGCATCACCCAGACCCAGGGCACACGGGTACCCAGAGCCCACTGCTTAGGGCCTGAAACACTCACATGAGTAAAATCCATGTAAGTTGTCTAGTATTATTGTTCTACATGCAAAACTGGTCTTAGAAGCCTTTTAAAATTTATTTTTCCTTTTCATTTTTTTTTAACAAGTAAATAATCATTGCTTCGTCTTAGAATTGTAGTGCCCTCTGTGTATATTTTAATCCCCATTTTTATCTGAGAGAGTAGGCTATTGCTCAAATACTGGCACTAGGAAAAAGATGTTGGCAATGCTGTTAGGCTGCCCTTCTAGGAAATCCTATATCTGAATATATATGCTAAATTCACTATAAAAGGAAATTTTGAAAAAAAACTAAACATACTCTGCAGATTCTAATGAAATAGACTTTTACGCATCATACAAGTCATACAATTTACAAGTCCTATTTCAAGGGATATCTCCATTTTATACTTTAACAGTTAGATTCCTTTATTTTATCCAACACATACACAGTTGGATAAAAATCTCATTTTACTTTTACTATTTTCTTTAAT
This sequence comes from Balaenoptera ricei, assembly GCF_028023285.1. Classification (NCBI taxonomy): domain Eukaryota; kingdom Metazoa; phylum Chordata; class Mammalia; order Artiodactyla; family Balaenopteridae; genus Balaenoptera; species Balaenoptera ricei. Next base: position 6,868,627 of record NC_082650.1, read on the forward strand.
TAAAAACAATAATAATTTACATTTGACTCTTGAACAGCCAGGTTTGAACTGTGTGGGTCCCCTCACATGGCTTTTTTTCAGTAAATACTACAGTACTACTTGAGCCGAGGTTGGTTGAATCCACAGATGTGGAATCGCAGATTCAAGCGCCGACAAGTTATATGTGGCTTTTCAACTTTATGGGGGTGGTGCCCCCAACCTTCGAGTTGTTCCAGAGTGAACTGTACATCTCAAAATGAGAAATTTTACCAAATCCAAAGGATCTCTTGACTATGGATCAAATGGTATCTGACATCTTCATGTTCTACATATAAGTGTGATTACTGACCATTGGGAAAATTTTTTGATTCCTTCCAAAAAATAAATACAACTCAAGCCCAAAAACTCTGGTTAAAAATAGTCAGCCTGCATAACAAGTTGTTCTAAAGGTAACAATAATACATAATTATAACAAAAGACAGATTTCTAATAGGCAGTAGTGTCGGGCTTATTGTTAACAGTCTTAGCTATGAGTGGAGGGCCCGAGATGTAATTAGCCTGTCCCAGGAGAAGTTTATCTTACATTGTGAGGTGCTGCCAGAGCCACGTCACTGCCCTTTAATCAGAAAGTGGATGAGAGCAGTTATTCTCAAATGTCCCTCCAGGGGACAGTGTCTGAGGGACATAAGACCTCCTCTTCAGCCGCTGAGCAGAGATAAAGGCTTAGACTCTTAAAGCATCTTGTGAAAAGAGTTTCTCTGTCTACCTCACAGGGTTATCGTAGCTATCACAAAGCACTGTTCAAATTTAAGATGTTATCACTGACACACACACTAATACTGATTTGCCAACAAAAAGCTGTGAACAAGAATCCAAGTCTCCGTGGGTTAGGGACACTGAAGGACACTCCCTCCCACCTCGCTGTGGCCATGAGCACATCTGTCCCTCTTTATGTTCCTGCTATGCACCGTCTCGTCCCCTGATGGCTCTTGTGACGTCAGGACCCAGATGGATCCTAACACAGCACCGCTATCACGTTCCTGGGCTGTTGGCCTTACAGCCCTGATAATTATCCAAAATTATCCTGTGTTTTTATGTCCATGGTGATTTAAAGGTCTTTCCCCTACCAGGACGAAAGATCCCTGAGAGCTGGGCCTTTGCCAGCCAGGCCTGTAATACAGCCTCGGCACACAGCGTCTAGAGCTCCTTAGGGATGTAACGCACCCCCGGTGCGCCCTTCTCCGATTACAGCCTACGGTTTTCAGCTTGTCATTCCCTCGCTCAAGAACCCAGAGTGGCTGCCTGTTGCCTACAGTTTCTCAGCCAGATCTTTGATCAGAGCGCCCGCCCCCTGATCCAGGCCGGAGTCCCCACCGCCTCTCTGGCTCCCAGGCCACCTCCCGCTGCCCAGCCCTGCCGTCAGGGATTCACTTTGCACTGTTTCCGTTTCACTGTCGTTGGAACAATGCGTTTCCTTCTGATTGTCCTCAAGCCTTTGCTGCCCAGCCTGAGTAAAAATCCTTTAGGTACACAGACTGTGTATTTGTTTTTTTCCCTCTTGAGACACCTTGTACATAAAATCCCTTAAACACGGCGTCAGCAAGTGTCTGTTGACAGATGGACTTAGACACAGCGTTTGGGTTTATTTGTTTGTTTGGCAGGAAGAGGTCAACAGCCTTCGGCCTCCAAGAGCGTTTTCTGTTCATAGTGCAGCCGTGATTTTGAAGCGACCAGCAGCAAGTTGCCACCTACACACAAGGAAAAGGAATTTCTGTACATTAAAAAAAAAAAAAAAAAAAAAAGGCACTGCTGCTTTCGATGCACCCCAGCTATATTTCATGCCAGTGGCATGTTGGAAATAAAGAGAAACAGGGGAGGCCCAGAAAATGCCTCTGGTTCTTGCCCATTTCTGAATTCTCTGTCAGCACTGACATCTGGCGATAGAATCTCACTCCAACAGCCGTTATGTAAGGCGAGCATCAGCGGCGAGGTTGCTTTCCCATCAGATGAGCCCAGTCTCCTCGGGGTGTGTTTGTGCCTCACCGGGAGCTCGAGACACGGTGATGCTCACAGGCTCCTCCGAGCGGTTTAAAAGAAGAGTTTACATGATGGACCCAGTCATTGCAGCCGTATCTCTAGGTCAGGTCAAAATCTCCCGAAGAGCTTGTTAAAAGACAGATTACTAGGCCCCAAACCCAGAGTTTTTGATTGAGCAGGTCTAGGGTAGAGCTTTGTAATTTGTATTTCTAAGAAATTTCTAGATGACACTGATAGTGCCAAGGTGGGTCTCTCACTTTGAGAACCACTGCTGGGAAGGGTGGCAGAGCGGAAAGTCCTGGTGGGTGCAGAAGGGCCCGGGAAGCCTGGAACTCTCCCAGCCACTCCCCTCGCAGTGGGTGCTCTGGGTCAGCTCCAGAAGCACTGGTCCCTGTCAGCAGGCTGTGTACACACATCCACCTGCTCCGATGTGGGAGCAGCAGCCCAGTCAACTGGAGGCGGACCAGGGCCTGGGCAATGGGGTGACCTCTTTGTCACCCCCTTCTTAAGAAGGAACGGTGTCAACTTTCCTTTGGAACTAGCCAGGCAATTCCCCCTGTTTCTGTAAAAACTTTGTGGGAGACCCTTCCTTCAGTGAACATAGAACTATCATTACTAACCAAATCTCATCTATGTCTAAATGAAAAAGAATTTATATTATTCATATTAAAAAGTGGTACATACCCATTGAATAAAAATACAGCTAAACCCAGAAATAGGACTTGCCTGGCGGTCCAGTGGTTAAGACTCCAAGCTTATGTATACGTTTTAGCTGATTCACTTTGCTGTACCATAGAAACTAACACAACACTGTAAAGCAACTATACTCCAATAAAAAGTTAAAAAAAGAAAAAAAAGACACTGAGCTTCCCTGGTTGGGGGACTAAGATCCTGCATTCCGCGCGTGGCCCAGCCAAAAAAAAAAAGCAGAAATATACATAATCCCACTACCAAGAAAAGGTAACTGGATATTTGCAGATCTTTCAAAGCACTCTAAAGGTTAGGAAGACAACAGAATTAATTCTGTTGAGTCTTCCAGCCCTGCAATTCTCTGATTCAAATTCTCTTTGCCTTTTGTGATCTGCTACATTGGATTCTGTGTTACCATTGGCAACGTCCTCATATCAGTGAATGACAGGTCTCGGAGCTACTCCACCTCCAAGAAGGCAAAACTATAAAAACATCTAATGTGCGTATTTTCATAACAGGGACCCAGTAATGTGACTGAGCAGATATGTGGCTGCTTATAACTGTGGCATTAAAACCTTCAGCCTCATTAAGGGCCTGGAATGTCATCATCTGTGGTTACTAAGGGTTCTGTGAAGGAACGGGAACGAATAAAGTTAGGCACTAAGGGTGTTGTATTTGAAAGACATGAGGGCACATGGAAATTTACTCTACTGTGGGGATTTACCAAACCTGCAAACACCAGTTTCAAAGATGGAAACACTGATATGTCTTTGGAGTCACCACTGAAAACCAACAGGGCATCTGTCTTGCTTCTGTACTGGGAATAATAACAGAAGTGCTCACTGCCTACATTTTTTCATAATGTGCTCACTTATCTATGTGTTTCTTTGAGAAATATTTCGTAGGTGTGAGCTAAGTGAGGAGGTTGCCTTTATTTTTCGCTTCTCTGTGTTTGGAGTCTAACCTTACATTACCTTGATTTTCGACGTTGAAAATGGAGTCTGTGGACGCTCCTCCACTTCTGAAAGTCTCCAGGCGATGGCTGGGCTCTCTTTACCCACGTCTCCTCAGAATCTGTGATTCACCAAGGCCACAGTTGCTGGTCTCCTGTTGCTAAAATCAGACCTCAGTATATTCTGCTCTGGGGAAGCCACAGGTGGATCATTGTATCACAAACCTGGTCTCTCCTTTTAAAAGCAAAGTAAATATGAACAAACAAGTGTGAGCAGAATAGTGATGAACAGGGAGGCCCTAAGAAGAATAACTGAAGAAATTTGTAAGTTTAACCTGGAGAAGAGTAGATATGGTGGAAGCTTGCAAAGAAGGCATGGAGTTCATCTGTGTCGTTTCTTTTGGAAGAACTTGGATCCATATGGAAATAAATGTAATAAGGAACAGATTTATATTCAAAATAAGAACAAATCTTAGAATTAGTCCTGTTATCGATCCTTCCTTTGGCTCTTTCCCTACCCAGTTATTGTTCGCATCAGTAAGGTGAAGTAGCCTTTTGCATTTGTAGCAGCAAGTAGAAACTTTCATCGTTGGCCGGGAAATGGAGGAGAGCTCATGCTCTGAAAGCACCTTCTCCCCATTACAAGGGGAGGCAAGGTTTTTATAGAAAAAGGTGAAGGAGGTTATTGGGAGGGTGTCTTTTGCATTCCTGATTTGTGGAATTGGGAGGCGATTTCCTGGAATGGGGTCTGCACCTCCTTTCTGCCCTTTTACGGTCCTTTGGGGTTTGGGTCAGAAGCAGATCAAACCAACACGGTGCTGTCTGGCAGGGATTTTACCATTAAAATGATATGATTATGAGCTGTAGAGTGACCTTTGTCCCAGTTTTGAAGTCCAGCCAGTTTATACCAGTTTCTTGTGGTTAAGTCTTCTTGTTCCTGTCATATAAACACATCTAGAAGATTCAGTCAGTTTTGGTTTTCTGCAAATTTGCCCAGAGGGTGGTTTTTATCAGAAATGGGGGTGCAGGCTTCCTTGCCTAAGGCAGGTGTACTTGTGTTTTATAGAGACGGTTTAGGTGTGGCTTAGGGACCCTGGGGTGGCTCTGCTAGGTAACAGTATTACTGAAAATAGGATGGGACTTCTAGGGAAATTGTAAGCCCTCAGTCATTGGAAGGTTCTTTGAGAATCTGAATGGATACATTTCAGAAATACCGTAGAATGGTTTTCTTTTTTTTTTTTGATTGGCTTTTTAAAAAAAATAAATTTATTTATTTATTTATTTTTGGCTACGTTGGGTCTTCATTGCTGCGTGCGGGCTTTCTCGAGTTGCGGCAAGTAGGGGCTACTCTTTGTTGCCGTGCGCGGGCTTCTCATTGTGGTGGCTTCTCTTGTTGCGGAGCGTGGGCTCTAGGCGCCCATCACATCATCATTGGGTAAAACCTCATATTCTCAAGGAAGTTAAACACCTTCTTATTTCCACATATGATGATATGTCCTCTTTTGATATGTCCTCTACCATATATATATATATATATAATAGAGAGAGACGGAGATAGAGACAGGTGATTTGACTTCCTTCCCCTGTGTCTCTCTGTGTCCCAAAAGATAGGTTTTTCAATTTCTTATCTTGTTTGTCTTTTAGACAATGGGAGTTAGAAATATTCTTTCTCCATATCTACTGCTGGATGAAATAAATGCCAGAAAGAAAGAAAGAGAGAGAAAGAGAAAGAAAGAGAGAGATTATCTCTGTAGCCATGGAAAGCAAGAAAATGTCCTATTTCTTGCTCTGACTCATGTGGATGGAGATAGGTGGTCAGCAGCTAGCTTCGGCCTCTTGGCAGACTTGCCTAGAAGAGTTACATAGAAGTGGAGTATGATTAGGACCATAACAGAAGCCTGTATGATAAGTTGTTCTAGGGATGTTTAAATTCTCATAGGACAGTGAACTGTCAATGCAGGCACATGCAGGCACATGCGTGCGCACACACACACACAGACACACACACACACACCCCATGTTCTTAGCTTGACAGAGAGGACATCAAGCAAAAGAGGCAACAATATATAGCTATTGTTTTATTTTTAAAGGTGAGATGGGATTAGCTAGGTTTTTTTAAGTGATGAAGGAATTGAACAATTGGTGAAATTTCATGGGGGAGTATTTCCTTTCTTTCAGGTGTTTGATTTGAATCATCTCAATACCTGTCATCTTTAGTGTAAAATATATGCAAACACCAGTCTTCTGAACTGGGTTGCACTTAATCCTGGGAGCCATTTAATCAGCAGTCCACCCAGAAAGCTAATTGAAATCTAATAACCTCCACAAAGTATTGACTGCTTAGTAAGAATGATAATTTTACTTGGAAGGGATAACTTTTCTAATATATTTGCTTTTCCACAAAATTATTTATGTTGCACTTTATCCCAGAGAAATTTAAAGGTATCTTGGTAATTTTTGGTTTTTAGAGTTGATTTTTATTCATCCTTAAACTTTATCTTAGATATTTTACATAGAGAATTCATGTAAAAGGCTTAATACTTAATGCATGGAAATCCTGAGTGATTTTAGAAGAAAATTTGACTTTTAATGGAGACAGCAAATCAAATACAATAAATTAAAAGAAATAACCAGGGAAGTGTTTGGCTTCTGAAGTTAAGGATTTTATAGTCTTTACTCTTCATTCAAATTACTGAGTCTTGTGATTTAATATTAATCAAACTAAATGCATGCCTTATTGACCCAAGGTGCTCCTTTTAAAATACAGCATTTGTACACTTAGAGCAAAGATTAGAATTTTACCCCCAAGGCTTAATTTAGTAAAAAAGTTCCCAGTCGGAGCCTTAGTTCTCATCTTGGTATATTAGGAGGTAAGTATTTTGAGGGAGAAACCAAGAATGTTTGTATATACTTTTTCTCTAAACAACAGAGTTTCCATGCACATACAGTTAAAATTAATTCAAATAACTGATTCTAATAAGTTTACTTTAGAGCAGAAATAAATATATGCTGGCTGACAACTTGAATGCCAGTTATTTTTATTTAAAATAGTTAAAATTATGTCTCCAGTTAAGGTGAGAAACTAAATTATTCTCAGAAAGCCAGGGTATACACCTTGTAGTAGTAGCAGAGATTACCTTTTCCAAGAGCATTTGGATTACTATTTTATTTTTAAACCATATTATTAGCTCTTGGAATGTTGTTTTATAAAGGCCACTTTATCCCTGCCTCAACCTTTTTTTTTTTTTAAATTTTAATTTTTTTTATTTTTTGGCCACACAACTCGACTTGTGGGATCTTAGTTCCCCGATCAGGGATCGAACCTGGGCCCTCGGCAGTGAAAATGCCACGTCCTAACCACTGGATGGCCGGGGAATTCTCTGCCTCAGTCTTTAGAAATGAGATGTCCAATAGTGTAGCCACTAGTCGTATTTAGCTATTTAAATTTAAATGCAAATTAATTAATTAAAATTAAATAAAATTTAGAAGTCCCATTTCCAGTGTTCAGGGGCCACACGTGGCTAGCAGCTGCTGTGTGGGACAGCGCAGATGTGCAGCATCTGCTCCATCACGACTGGACTTCACTTAGAGCTTCCATCGTCCAGCCCTGCCCTTGGCCTTTCCAGAAGGGCAGCATCCTTGATAGTTGTGTGGGTTCCGTGGACTCCAGTACTTATGAGCAGACTTAATTTTCCCTTTTATAATGAAATTGATATCTGCCTAACACAGTTCTAACGGTTAAATGAGATAATTCATGGCTTAAAATCTAAAGCATAGGAAGAGCTCTTTGGACACTAGCTATTACTGTTATTACAATTGTTTGTAAAACTTAGTATTTGTTGAAAGAATGGTTCTTGGTGCAATTTGACAAGTCCAGAAACACCCCCTGCCCCAATACACACAGAGTCTTCCAACTTCCTGTTACTTTTTTTTATTCTAAAAAATAAATATTCAACAAAACTAAGTAATTGAGGCATATATAAAATGAAAAAAATTTGTGATATTTTGAATATCTAATTCATTTTAAAGTTACATAATTCCATTAAAGAAAAATATAAAAATGCTAGATAGGAATTATAAAATAAATGGCCTTCTTCCCCTCCCTCTCCCATCAGACACAGTCATTTTAAAGTTTTTTTTTTTTAATTTATAAGCTAAAACACAGCTTGTGTATGCTCTAAGTAAAATTTCATATTCTGTTCCTTTCACTAAACTATTCTATTATTAGAATTGTTCTACATTATTAGGAAAAATCATTTACTCATTTATAGCTAGAAACAGACACTTTTTTGACAAATGCTAGGCACAATTCTAGACACTTTAAAAATATTATATCATTGTATGAAGGCAAAATATTCCAGAAATGAAATATATGGTATTTACTTAACCATTTTTTGTTTATGAATATTTAGATTATTTTTAGACTTTTCTAGGTAGAGCATTATTCTTAAAGAACTTCTAATCTACAATTGTAAGAGTAAGTAGCCAGCAGAGTCCTTTCTGATTTATTGTCAGTTTGAATCCAGTAGGAAGAGTGCTTACTGGGATAAAACAAAGCAGCAGCCTGTGACAAAGACATAAATAAAAAAGACCCATCCATTGTCCTATTGCAGAGTAATTAGATCACTGAAATTGGGATTCTGATTTCACAAAAGAGAAAAAATATCTGTTAAAATCCAAAATCACCTATAAATATATAGTTGAATCATATTGTATATACAAATCTCTAATCCACTAATATTTCAGCAATACTACTAAGAACAGTGAATTTTTAATGCTAATCAAATTACTGCTGTTCAAAGCATGACATTTTAAAACACCTGTTTAGTATATTTGTTATGTTGAAAATGTAAAAATAACACTTTAATGTAGAGCATCTACAAGCCATCCGTATGCCTGGGTGTCCATATGGTATTATAAATTTTAAAAAGCATTCCTTTCCTATTGGAGAAAGAGATTTTTCATCAGCTCCCGAGAGACCACTTATTTAGTGACTATTGTTCTTTCACCTTACCATACAGACAGTTCCTTAATGCACAAATATGGTATACTCTATTGATTGTAGCAGCCACAACCCACTCAGAATTAATCTCCATCTTTCTCTTATGAGCATACACATTAAGCTTAACCACCTTCCATTTTACTGCTAACATTAAAATATGTAAATGACAAGTAACCACATTTCCAAGGGTTCTTGTTTAAGTAGGTAGTATAGCATCCCACTGAAATTAACCACAATATTGAAGTCGATATTTTTTAGACCTAAACTAACTATTATTGCTTTGTAGCTACCAGAGACATCTATAAGACTAACAAGTAAACATGAAAAGTTTAAAGGTTTATGAGAAATATATGCTAACCATGGTTTGGAGAGTTAAAATTTCTATAATTTTTCACTATAGCTTTTCTAAAGATATAATTTCCTAATTATTGTGAAATAACATTTAAAACTTTTCTCTTTCTGTCTGATTTAATATTTCTTTAACGTATAAGAATAGAATAAATGAGCCACCTGGAATACTACAAGTATAGATTAGAATGCTCCTTTTTCTCCACGTGTCTTTCTTTTGTCGATTTCTTCCTATGTGCCTGTCTAGTCCTTGAACAGATGAATAGGGCAGCCTTGCTGCAATTGAGAAGCACGTGGCAGCTCAAGGAGGCTTCACTGTGTGACTAAGAAGCATTTTGAGAGGAATGAATCCAGGGTTGATGGGAGCACCTTGGTGGGCATGTGACCCTCTGAGGCCAGTCAGTGATAGTGACCTCAAAGAGGAGACTCCTGAGCTAAGTCCTGAAAGAACAGGATCCTGCAGGGCAAAGGAAGGGCGGAGAGAAGGGCCGGGGAGCTGCAGATTGGTCCATTGGCTGAAGTCCAGAGAAGGAGGCGGCACTCTTGCAGAGATGCAGGGGTTGAGCGGAATCAGGCCAGGCTCGCAGGCTTGCATAACAGCCAGGTGAATTTAGGTACCATCCTTTAGGCTCTGAGAAGGCTTCAGAATGCGTGCAGCAGAGGCTTCATCTAATGATCTGATTTGCACGATAGGAAAGCAGTCTGGAGAATGGCCCTGAGGTGTGCTGTGAGTGATGATCCTTCATCCCCAATGACACACTTCCATCCCACGTCCATTCCACGGAGACTATGTTCTGGGCCAGGAAACTCATGAGAATTCAGAAATCGAAGACTGCTTTGGCGGCTCAGCGGTCCTCACAGAAACATTTGAACTCAGGAGTTTCAATGTTGTAAAGCAAAGACTGAGGAAGGATGATACTGTACTACCATGATGGACCAGGGGAGCTTCTTGAGATGGAAAAAGCCCTTCCTAATAGCCCTCAAATGACCTCACAAAAGCCATTTTATCATCCAATTAAAGATTAACACATTAAGAAAGGGTGATTGAAAATGGGTAGACTTGATGGGTAGAATTGAGGATGTGGGGACAGAGAGGAAGAGGAAAGTGTACCAGCAGTTTATGGAACGTCGAAGATTCACATTATTTAGTACCTAGGGTAGAGGTGGGGCTTCTGGAGACAAGGCTAGAATGGCTGTTGGGTTGGTTCCATCCCAGGGAGGGTACAAGGAACATATAATTTGGTGATCAGTGAAGAGCCATGGAAGAGTTTTAAGCAAGATGATGGCATGGCTGGGACTGTGCATTAACACTGGCAATGTGAATCTGGCAATGGAGTAGAAGCCTAGCAGGTTCAATGTCCTGGGGCAGGCACCAGTATGGCAGCAGGAGAAAAGCAAAAGGAAATGGGATAAGTGAGAGAAGGACCGTTTACAGCATCTAAACGTCATCCTGGCAAAGTAGAAGAGTTAGGGACGCCTGTCTTGCTGGAACTTTACTTCTATTCAGTGAAGCCTATAAAGTAAATACTTTTATTCCCATTTTACAGATTAGAAAACTAAAGAGATATGTAATTATTATGCATTGAGTACCCATCATTTATTTTTAGAAAACTTAAAATATTTATCTCTTTAATCTACACAGTAAGCCTTTGAGGCTGATGTTGGAATCCTGTGTACAGTTGAGGTTCTGGGGCTCACACAGGTTAAACAGCCACGCAGATGTATCTGACTCCAAATCCCACAGTCTTCCACTCCTGGTGGATTCCATCCTTGGCTTCATGCCATCATTCCCTGAGGAGCTTGTAAGAACTGCCAAGGCCTGGATCCAACCACGGACTTAAAGCAGAATATTTGGGATGGAACCCAGACATCCACATTTTTAAAAAGTCTCCCATTGAGTCTGAAGCACATCCTGGCCTGAGAAACACCACAGTGCTGAGCGACCTGGGCCATCCTCTTAGTACCTGAGCGAATGTGAGGCATGATGGAGAAGGAAGAATCAGAGATAATTGCAAAGTCTGAGGCCTGGGTGATAGGGAGAATCTTTTGGGCACAGACAGGGGGCCCGAATCAGGGGAGGTGAGGCCACAGGACCGGTCAGAAAGGATTGTATGAGGCACACTGGCTGGGTGTGCTACTATGTAGACGCAGGTAGCTGGTCGTCAGGCAGTTATAACCTAGGTTGGAAACTGAATGTCCTGGGATGTGCAGATTTCCTGCTCATAGTTGACTGTTAATGCCCCTGATGTGGATGAGACCTAAGAGGACATGACTATAAAAAGGCTGAGAAGGGAATCCCAGGGTAATAGAACTCATGGATAAAGTAAAAAAGAGAAGCCAGGAAAAATCATTTTCACAGGGAGTGCTTAAAATATAAAGGTGAGGTCTGTTCACCTTTGATGAATAGATTATTCTGGGAAAATAACAGAGAATTATTCCCAGTTAACTGTTGCAGTAACTTACAGTTAAGCAAGTAAAAGGGTTGTGGCACCACTGATTTGGCACTACCCCCATGGTGGGCCTTAGCCTATGCAACTTATCAAATATATATTTCCCCCGCACAAAACATATACCCATATTTCGCACTGGCAACCACATGAAGTTCCTGAACAACTGATATTCAAGGTTCCCATAGTTTCTTTGGGATATATTCTGTTTGTAAATGAAGGTATTTCTGTTCCCATAATATGTTTGAGAAGTGGAATAAACACGATGACTTGAAATATATCTTGGAATGCTGGCTTTTGAATTGAAGCATGTTCATGCAGCAACCATCATCATTGTAATTACCTTGGATAAAAATTTAAGGCCTATTTTGTGCATACAGATCACATTGATCAATAGTAGTTAATGCATACCACTAATTATCAGGGGTTACATAGGATATAGTTCAGTGATTTATAAGTTTATAATAGGTTAAAAAGAAGAAAAACTGTGGATGGTGTAACTAGGGGGGATCGTGTCTTATGGAAATTCTTTAATTTATTTGAAAAGGTTATAACCTTTAAATAAAATGTTTACCAGCAATCCACAGCTTAAGTGTAAAAAACCCAGCAACTTTATTTTTGTGTTTTATTTATTCCAAGATATTTGGAGAACTAAAGTATAAGGACATCACGTCCCAATTGCCTGCAAATGGCAGGGGCTGCAAATAACGGAAACTGTTTCAAAATTGAAAAAGACAGACGTCTCTGCTTGAGGCTGAATAATGCTACAGTTTAATCCACAGGAAGAACTCTTCCCTGCACAGAGAGCAAATTGTAGGGACAGTTAGAATATCAAGAAGAGTTTGCCGTGACACTTTTCTACTTTGATTACTTCAGTTCCTGTCACCTTTCTTAACCATTTAGAGATAAACATGTACCCTTACAAGAATGATAGAACTGTACAAGATTTACATAATAAATCTCAAGAGTTTTTCCCCCCAAATCTTTAAAAGGAAAATAGTCTTACTTTGATATGCTGTGTCCATACAGACAAACAAAACAAACTGCCAAGCAGTCGGCTACTGCACACTCATCATGTAACCAACCTCCATCATTTGGAATGTTACCTTGTTAGAATTTATTTGGGAGGTCCCAAATTAGATGAGATTTCCGTTTGATCTTTGCTTGGATAAGGTACACTAATGCCAACTTTGAGAAAACCACATGTATTTGGCAATTTTAATTTCAAAATGTCCTTACCCTAAAACCCTACGGGGAAGTATTTCTTAGGACCAAAATGTCCTCTTTTGGTACAAATGCTCAATAAGAGAGTTGATCACACGTTTTGAATTTTTTATATTATGCTCAAGGGCAGTAAATGAATGTTTGGTTTGGTTTTAGTCAGAGACATCCTTAAATTTTCTCCAGGTAAATGGAGAACTAGTAGACTCTAACAGTCAAATCCATTACTCTTCTTGTATCAAGTCCCCAGCCAGATCAGATCAAGGTAACTTATACCCTACAGGAATACTGGCAAGTTAACAGGTAAGTATAATTCAGTGGGACAAATGCTGGTAGGAAAAGTTCAGGGGTCGTATGTCAGAGTCACTTAAGGGAAACCTTGATGGGAGAAATACTTTCCCAAGAAAATAACTTGCAACTGAGACCCAAAGGATGTATAGGAATTAGCCAGGAGGAAAGAGGGTAGAAAAAAAGTTTTTCAGAAATAGAGAATTTCTAATAAAAAGATCCAGATATCTAAAGCGGAATATGATGCATTGATGGAATTCAGAAGAGTTAGTATAGCTGGGCATTGGAGTGCAGGGGAGAGCTGGGAAAGTGAACAGGAGCTGAACCCGTGCTGTAATTACAAAAGAAGATGGAAAAAAATGTTGACAGGCCATACAAAACGTGGGGTCTTAGTGATGAGATCAGCAATGACTTGGGAGCTTGTAATGCCAAAACAGATGGAAACCAAAGGAAGAGAAGGCAGGCCATGGAAGACTAGAAAGACCCGTGACTGCAGACCTCTCAGGCAAAGCAATATGGTGTCCACCCAGTAACAGCTTCTAAAGCTTTCCAACTAATTCAAAATTGTAGATAATGGAGAAGTAAAATTGAGAGATGGTGTAATTTTGAAACAACTTTATTGAGGTAACTGCACATATTAAAAGTATACAATCTGATAAGTTTTGACATATGTACACACCTGTGAAACCACCATCACAGTCAAGATAATTAACACCTCCATCACCTCCACCTGTTTCCTTATTCCCCTCTGTAATCCCTTTCTCCTGTGCTTCTCTCCCTTCCCATGGCTGCAGGCAACCACTGATGTTTTCTGTTAATATAGATTACTTTGCACTTCCTAAAATTTTATGTAATGGCATTACATAGCACATATATTTTTTGCCTGGCTTCTTACACTCGGCATAATTATATTGATGTATATGTTGCTGGCATAATTATTAAGGTTATCCATGTTGTAACATGCGTCAATAGTTCATTCCTTTTTATTCATCCCATTGTATAGATAGATCACAGTCTGTTATCCATTTACCTGTTGGTGGACATTTGGGTCATTCCCTGTTTGGGGCTATTAAAAATAAAACTATTATAAGTATTCATGTATAAGTCTTTAGGAATATATGCTTTAATATATATCGGGTAAATACTTAGGAATGTTATAGCTAGGTATTATGTTAAATATATGTTTAACTTTTTAAGAAACTGCCAAAATGTTTTTCAAACTCAGTTGTACCATTTTACATTATCATCAGCAGTATATGAGATGCCAGTTCCTCTACATCTTTGTCAACAGTATGGTCAATGTTTTAAATTTTAGCTATTCTAACAGGTGTGTGGCAGTACCCATTGTATTTTTAATTTGCATTTCCCTAATGACTGATGATGGTAAGCATCTTTTCATGTGCTTATTTTCTATCTTTATATCTTCTCTGATAAAAGTATCCATTCAAATCTTTGGCATTTTTAATAGCACTGTTTTATTATTGAGTTTTGAGTTATTTCTACATTCTGGTTACATGTTCTTTATTAGATTATAAAAATATTTTCTCTCAGTGTGTAGCTTGTCTTTTTAGTTTTCTAAAGTGTCTTTCTGAGAGAAGCCATTTTAAATCTGATGAAGTGCAATTCATTAATTTGTCCTTTTATTTTTTATTTATTTATTTTTGGCTGCATTGGGTCTTTGTTGCTGCGCACGGGCTTTCTCTAGTTGCGGCGAGCGGGGGCTACTCTTCATTGCGGTGCACGGGCTGTAGGCATGCAGGCTTCAGTAGTTGTGGTGCACAGGCTTAGTTGCTCCGCGGCATGTGGAATCTTCTCGGACCAGGGCTCGAACCCATGTGGCCTGCATTGGCAGGCAGATTTTTAACCACTGCGCCACCAGGGAAGTCCCAGTTTGTTCTTTTATTGTGGATTATGCTTTCGGTGTTATAGCTAAGAAATCTTTCCCTAAGCCAAGATCACAGAGTTTTTCTCTACTTTTTTCCTTTTAGAAGTTTTATAAGTTAGAGTTTTATGTTTAGGTCTATTACCTCTTTTGTGCTAATTGGTATGGATCAAAGTTTATTTGCATATGGATATCAAATTATTCGAGCACCATTTGTTGAATAGACTATTCTTTCTCAACTGTATTGCCTTAGTACCTTTGTCAAAAAGCAGTTTGCCACACATGTGAGTGTCTATTTGTGAAGTTTCTATCTTATTTCATTGATCTCTTTTGTCTATCCTTGCACCAAAACGACATTGTTTTGATAACTGTGGCTTTATAGCAAATCCTGAAGGCAGAAGTGTTTGTCATCCAAATTTGTCCTTTTATTAAAATATTTTACCTATTCTTGATACTTTGCATTTTCATATAAACTTTAGAATCAACTGTCAATTTCTCCAACAAAAAAAAAAAAAAAAAAAGTCAGTGGGGATTTTGATTGGGATCACATTGAACCCATAGATCAATTGGGGGAAAATTGACATCCTCACAATATCAAGTCTCCTTACCCACCTAAAAGGTATATTATTCCATTTATTAAGATATTCTTTGTTATCATAGTAATATTTTTTTTAATTTATTTATTTATTTTTGGCTGTGTTGGGTCTTCGTTTCTGTGCGAGGGCTTTCTGTAGTTGCGGCGAGCGGGGGCCACTCTTCATCGCGGTGCGCGGGCCTCTCACTGTCGCGGCCTCTCTTGTTGCGGAGCACAGGCTCCAGACGCGCAGGCTCAGTAATTGTGGCTCACGGGCCCAGTTGCTCCGCGGCATGTGGGATCTTCCCAGACCAGGGCTCGAACCCATGTCCCCTGCATTGGCAGGCAGATTCTCAACCACTGCGCCACCAGGGAAGCCCTATCATAGTAATATTTTAATGTCTTTGTTGAATTCTAATGTGTCACTTATGGCTTAATTTATAATGGATTGTGTTTTCCTGCTTGTTTACATGCCTGGTAATCTTTGATTGGATGCCAGACATTGTTAATTTTAAGATATTTTTGTATTTCTATAAATATCCTTGAGGTTTTTTTTCCCTGGAATACCATTCATTTATTTAGAAATAGTTCGATCCTGTCACGTCTTGCTTTTACGATTTGTTAGGTGGGTCCTGGGTAGTTGCTCAGTCTAAGGTCAGTTATCCCCCACTACTAGAGTTGTTCCAGTCTGGATGGTGGAAACAGGCACTATTCCTGACCCACTGTGAATATCAGGCACTATTCCCTTATCCTTTTGAATGGCTCTTTTCTTTGGTAGTTTGCTCACATGCATGTGCTGGTCAGTACACGGTTGAATACCCAAGGGGACTCTCAAGGGTTCTCTCTCAAAGTAGTTCTCCCCTCACTGGAACTCCATTCTGTGAACTCTAGCCTCCTGGTTCTCCCCAAACTTTCAGCTCCATCTCCTTGATTCAAGGAGTCATCTGGCTTCCACATGGATTTCCCCTTCCTGAGTTTCATCCTTGAAACTCTCAAGGCAGCCAGCTCAGGCACCAGTAGGACTCATCTAATTGCGGAACATCTCTCAGGGATCACTACCTTACATTACTTGAAATATAGTGTCTTGAAAATCAATTTTTTAAATTTATTTTGTCTGTTTGGTTTTTTTCAGGAGGGAGGTTATATCTGGTCCCTGTTACCTCCTCTTGACCAGGAGCAGAAGTCTGAGAGCATATAATTTAATTAAAGTAGTAGACATGAATAACATTGATAGCCACAGAAGTAGACCACTGGAAAGAGTCAGGCCTATGAAGGGAGCGTTATGACAATCCCAAAGAGACATCAGCAAGACTAGAAAGTTTCAAAGGTCTTTATCCTTGCTCTTCCTTAACCTTTCTGCTCGGTTGGGCATAATTGAACACTGTATTCTCCTCTAGTTTCTGATTTGAATTAAAAAATATTTTTAAGAAGTAGTGTTCAAATTCATGAAGGATGTAAAATGGATTGATAAGAAAAATTGGAGATTTGGAGGAAACTTCCTTTCAGGGGATTTTTGCTACAGTGTTGAAGAGCACAGTCTTTGGAGCTGGAAGGACCCTCCTCATTTGACATTTTTTCCTAATTACTCATTTAACTAGCTCTTACTCTTTCCTGGAAGCTGGTCCCTGAATTTACCCAAGTAACAAGTCAGTCCCAATTCTGACTTCAGGGAAAGTTCAGTTACCTCCAAGCTCTATTACTTCCTAGCACTGTGGCATTGTCAAGTTGCTCAACCTATGTAAGCCTCTGGTACTTTTTCAGTAAAGTAGGTATAATCATAAGAGCTTCACAGAGTTGTTGTGAGAGCTAAATGGGGTACTGAAATAAAATGATTAACACACTGTCTATCATACAGTAAATGCTCAATATAAAAAATATACCATATCCCTAAACTGGGATGCATTCTACCAACTATGCTCTCTTAGACAACTTTAGTTGCCAGTCATCCTCAATAAACACTTGTTTCAATAGATCAATAATGATCTTTGTTTGACTTGTATAGTATTTTTACGTGTTTGTTATTTAATCCCTTGAAAAATTTCAAATTTGTTGGTATATAAGACCCACTGTACTATTAGACCCTTCTCTGTACACATACTTGCATTTGGTGTGATTTTTTGCATGTTGCTCTGAAATTTTAAATATGTAGATCTTTAAACGTACATTTGAAACTTAGGACATTCTCTTTTTTAATTTTTTTTTAAATTGAAGTATTGTCTATTTACAATGTTGTGTTAGTTTCAGGTATATAGCACAGTGATTCAGATGTATATTGTTTTTCAGATCCTTTTCCCTTATAGGTTATTACAAAATATTGTGTATACTTCCCCATGCTATACAGTAGGTCCTTGCTTGTTATCTGTCTTATATACAAGGACATTCTTATTTTAATTGATTCACTTAATTAATTCAATTGTGATTAATTTAATTTGATTTAATTAGTCTCACACTAGAAGCTTTGGTTGGATTTTGACCTATGTTAATATGTTTTGTAATGAATCATGTGCCTTGCTAAAGTGCTGGGCATGGAATTATAGCCTAAGAGATGAACAGGAATACTTGGGACATTCTATAAGGGTAGTTGTTAGTGGGGAATGAATCTATAACTGTAGAATCTGAGGGGGGGAACTAATAAAAATGAAAAATAAAAATGTGAAATAGTCTATATAAACACAGACCCTGACATGGAAAATTGTTCTACAATTAGAAAATTCCAGAGATTGATTTTCAATAATTATTCCCGCTTGCTGTTTAATTGAAGTGTGTTCTCAATTTAAAGGTCATGGTGGATTGAGTTTTTCTAGATGATGGTCAGTGAGACTGTGTTTGGAAACAGCTATTGAACCTACCTATGGCTTAAAAGATTAGGGAAGAGAGAGAGGAAAATGTTATAATCCTGCTACTCCGTCCTGGGGAGGTGAAGTATATTTCACTTACTGCCAGTGAAGAAGAGCAAGTTAGCCAAAAACAAAGGTAAAGGGTGTTGAGACTGGAGAAAGATTGGTCAAGTTTAGATTTGCAATATTTTATTGTGGGAGACCACATTCTATAGGGATGGTGGGAGCACAGCTGTGTAGAGAAAGAAGTGCATCCAGCTTTTCACAAAAAGCCCAGAATTAACAGCAATATTATAATGTGTGCATTCTATATCATTGGCTTTCCTTCTGTACCAGAGGTGGGAGGTTACAAACATCAGCTCTTACAATTCCACTGCATTAGAAGGTGAGCTTCAGGAAACCTAAAGCTTTCTGATTCCTAAACATTCAGGTGAGGTGCCATACCAGTTGGAGAACTGCTCATAGTTTCCAAATTTCAAATACTGCATTGTGATTCACTCATACGTTGTTACTTAGGAACTAACAGGCTATTTGATACTGAGCCACATAAAGGGAGAGCGCAGGATCCCTTAAGATTTTGTGTAGTTTAGGTAGTCCTGAGCTGCAGCCAGATCCACTTTCATACTGAGAACAGGGAAACTGCATCGTGTGCCCTTGAACACTGGCTTCATGCTTGCCATTCCAGGCACGCACCGTTTCGATGTCAGAATGTGGGCTTGACATGTTGCCTGTACTTACTGAGTCCAGATGCACCCACAAAATATTACCAAATTGGGAAATTGGATGCTCAGTATTGAGGCTGACAATATGCAAATATTGTTTTTTACAGTAAAAATCACAAAAAAGTAGTGCCTTTGCATGCATAGCACTAATTAGCTACATCTAACACACATGTTCAAATCTATATCCTGTGCTTCTGAAGCAATTTTAAAATAAATAAAAATTTCATAGGGAAGTATAACCACATACTTCGAAATGCACTGGTTAGGAAATGTACATATACACACATATGTTCACAACACAGTGCAAACTATTCCATTACTAGAAAAGCCAACATTATCTTCCAAGTTGACCACTAAATATATGTCATTATCAAATACCCTCTAAAACTTTGTGTAAGAAGTTAAGAATGCCCTGAGATTTAGGTATGTTCTTTTTTTCCCCCATTTTTATATTCTTAGGTGTGTTCTTAAACTGGACATTTGGAATATTGAAAACCTGAGGCAGTAACATGAATGGTCCAGTCGACTTTTACATCTTCCTGGGACTTTTAAATAAATTGCATGAGACTCAAAGAATTCTGTCCTTTTATTCATTGAACAGAATAGAAACTTTCCAATACCCTACTCAAATATTTAGGCCATGAAAATAAGATATCAACCTCTGAAATATATTGAGGATCAAAGACCCTAAAGGATAGGATATCTTCACTTTGGGAGAAAAAGGATATCCCAAAATTCTATAATGCTTTACTTCTTCCAAACCCTTTTTATCTAGTGATTCTCATCTGACTCCTTAATAGCTGTCTTCTTTCATGCTCTAGCTTTATAATTATGTAGCCCCACCTCTCTTTTCTTATGGATGAGAGGAAAGAGAGATACACATAATGCTCTTGTGAAGCATATGTGAAGATAACATATTTTAAAATACATCCATTCAAGGAAGTTCTGTAACCTCTATCCGTCCGTATGTAATCAGAAAGGCGTTTCTCATAAGCTATTTGCTTGAAATTTATCACACTAGGATTTAAGCTTACTCTTTTCTTATTTTATCTTTTATGGAAACGAAAGAAATCTAGTCACTATTTTTTATATTGTTTTCCTAAACTCTTAAGGTCCACTGTGTCATTCCTAGCTTTCTCTTTCGTGGACTAATCCCCTGTTTAGTTCTCTCCTGTCGTTCATCTTCCTCTCTAGTGGCCCACTTCTATGGAGAGATGTCACAGTTGCGGGAAGAGATCTCCTATTCTACAGTCCCTCAATTGTTTTTAAAATTCTTTTCAGAGCAGTCAAAACTTTTCATTTCATGGAGTCTTCAGCCTCAAAATGCAATGCTTTTGAATGAGGTTACCAGGTGAACTTACATTCATTTCCGTGGTGAGATGCAGGCTCTTCCTGAGACTGCGTTTGAATTGAGGAAGACATTGAAAGCCTAAGAGGGTGGTTACCAGGTACGCCAAGAAGTGGGCAAAGAGCAAGGCAAGTACACAGTAGGGAAAAAATTTCCGTTTATCCCTGGACTGTTCCTCATTAGATCAAAACAGTATGGGGACTGTTTTTTTTTTTTTTACTCATTGTTTTAGATGGGGACTGTTTTTTTTTTACTCATTGTTTTAGAGAGACCTCCCTGGTTTCAGGTATTTGGGATAAATTTCCTTGGTTTCCAGTACGTATGTTCTGCCACCATGTGCCTCC
Organism: Balaenoptera ricei; assembly: GCF_028023285.1. Lineage (NCBI taxonomy): Eukaryota > Metazoa > Chordata > Mammalia > Artiodactyla > Balaenopteridae > Balaenoptera > Balaenoptera ricei. The sequence continues at coordinate 6,889,298 of NC_082650.1, forward strand.
CTCTGACCTTCTCAATCCCCGATTTAGTCAGCCGAGGCAGTGCCATGCTTTTCAATTCCATCCTCCCTTGACAGAGGCAGGGGTGCTCATTAGGTAGGACAGTGGGGTGGGAACACATTCAGGAGGCCACCTTGGCCAACCTGGGAATCTCTGGCCTCTGATTAACCCAGGGGTTCTCAAACCTCACTGCACATTGAAATCCTGGGGAGGTTTTTTTAAAAGGTGCTGATGACTGGTCCCACCCAAGGACAACTGAAAGTGAATTCTAAGGATGGGGCCAGGGCATCTGTGTGGTGGGAAAGCTCCCAGGAGACTCTGATACACAGTGACATCAACATCGAGTGAGCACAGGAAGCCCCCATTTCACAAAGTAGCCAATTCCATTTTATCCTCAGAGCACTTCTGCCTGAAGTGTTTCCTTAGGTTGCACTGAAATCTGCCACTCTTTTCCTCATGCTAGCTAACAGGGAGCCCCTCAGACACACAGCACACCTGAAGTGTGAAATGTAACTACTGACTCTAAGAAGAATCCGTCTGTGGGACTCCCTGAAGGGAATTGGAAAGTTACATGTTCCTCGAGTTCTTAGACAAAACTGAGGATTGGAATGTGATGGACATGGCATGACTGTCAGGAATTTCTTATTTAAGGAAAGGAAGTAATACCAACCTTTCCTACAGGTAAAATTTTTTTAAAAATCCATAATGACTTTACTCAAATGGAGAAAAGCCAAGTTGGTTCAGTGTGTAGTTATCAATTGTACATTATATGCCTAATTGCTTTTAAAATAATAAAGGGCATTTTTGTTATGCACATTTACCCCAATTAAAAATAAAAAAGGGCAAAATTATGTGAAGTGCATCTCTTTAGTATTTCACTGTTTTGATTTTTCTGAAGTCAGATTCATTATACAGTTGATCTGCTGTGACCCTGGTTCCTTCATAATCCATCCTCAAAAGCTTTTTTATTGTTGAAAATTTAATCCAGTGTTATAAACTGTGTATATGAAATGAATAATCTGATAAATGGAGAATATTAAAAGTCCTCTGTGATCTTTATTGCATTACTTAGTAAAAGCAAAGAGACTTTCTGTGTCTCAAGGAGTGATATTCAGGCACAGCTCTGTTTCTAAGCACTGTGTTACACAGAATGCTCAAGGTAACACCACTGGGTTTGGATGTTTTTTTTTTTTTTCTTTTCCTTTTCATTTCTATCCTTTGAGGATGTCCTTCACATAAGTGCAAGGGCTTGTACAAGGATTTCTAGGCTTCTCCATCAGCTGTTAGTGCCTGTAGCTAATCTAACTGTGGTACATGGTAAATATTTTCCCTTGCAAGAGAGGGCTTAGAGCTATTTCTGTGCCTTGACTGAGCACATTAGGCTAATATTTAACTATTTGAAACTTTGGGAATTGGATGTACATCATTAAGAGCCATGCAATTAATTATATACAAGTATTGTATATTTATATACAAGTATTTCCAAAAAATTAAGTCTGGGAGAGAAAACCTATCATAAGTGGTTTAGTGATGATTAAATTTGGGAAAGCGCGAATTGTTCATGATACTTATTAATTTTAAAAGACGTGGTTCTTCCAATATTAGAAATAAATGGGAGGGTTTCTGACACTCCATTTCAAGTTTATTTTGAAGGCTAGAGTTACAGCCTCCAAAATTCCTACTGATAGTCATAATTAGGTGCAACTTTTAGCAAAGACAGAGGATTTTGAGTGTCCTTTCCCTGAGCATTTGAATACAAAAAGGTGCCCCAAACTTGCCAATTTCATTATTCGGTCAGCCTATATTAAACTATCACCTGGAAGAGTAACTAAGTTACTTATATTTTCCTCTTAAAATGAAACCTATTAAGATAAAACACCTACTCCCCTGTAAGAAATGGAGGAAGAAATAAGCCATTATTTGTTTAGATAATTAAGAAGAGAAAAAGAAATCTATCTCTTAAAAAAAAAAAAAATGTCAGTATTGTTCTGTGGAGGCCACATTTAAAACGATATTGTAATTGGTTTTCAAAAATCCTTAGGACTGGTTTTCCTTCTGTTTTATAGGTTCTTTAAATCATCTTCTTTATATACTTATGTGTTTTTCAAATTCTAAAGAGTTAGCATCTATTTTTATTATTGGAAAAATATTTTCATATAATCAGAAATGTATAATCTTTAAAATCAAGGACAAAAATTTACCAGGGTTGCTAAAGCCAATTTCACTTGAAACCGTGTAGTGATATGTACCCACTTTTCTTATAGCAGCTTCTCATCTTTTCTCATCCTATAGTCATTAAGATGAAAGCTTTTGCTTCCATATTCACAATTTCCCTTTACAAAGATCCCTAGGAAGACCAGAATGTCAAAGCTTGCAAAAAAATATTTTAAACCACTACCTGCTTGTGTCTTTGGCTCTTCCTTGATCTCGTTCAAGTTTTGGAGCTAAGGAGAGGAACGTGTACTGAGTTTAGCAACAGAGAGTAATTATCTGCACAATGCTCATTTGACGGGTGATTGTAGTCTGCATTTTGCTTTTCTGAGTGTTTCTTTAAAAACTTAGTCTGTAAGAGGAAATTGTTTTGTGTTTTTACTATGTTTTCTCCTTCTCGGTACTTATTTTAAGACTCAAGTTCCTCTAGTTATTTTTTTCCTTAGAGCAAATATTTCCGTCTTAAAGTCGTGCTTCCACAGCTTGAGCATCCTGCATACGTTAGAGGCAAATCTGGCTTTAGCGCTTGCCATGCAAAACCCACACGATACCCAAATTCCTCTAGCATCTTTATTTCCCTTTTCCTTTATAGGATGCTGTCTATTGACGTGGAGAGAGGCAAAACATAGAAAGTTGGAGAGAGAGAAAAAAATTTAGCACAAATTCTGGATAATTCATAAATTGGCAAACTCCAAAAATATTGTGTTCAGAGTGTAATGACAGTCAAACTTCATTATTCATGGATTCTGCATTTAACAAATTTGCCTATTCACTAAAGTTTATTTTAACCCCAAAATCAGTCCTTATGGTGCTTCCGTGGACATCTCTGATACCCCCAGAGTGGAGAAAATTTGAGCCGTATGATGTGCCCGTTCCCAGCTCAGGTCTAAGGTGGCAACACTCTGCCTTCTTGTTTCAACTCTCAGACTGTAAAAAAGTGTCCTTTTCACAGTCTATTCAGTGCCATATTTTCCACATTTAGTGCTTCTCGGTGGTGATTTTGCTGTTTAAAATGGCCCCTAAGCATAACACTGAAGTACCATTCAGTGTTTCTAAGCACAAGAGGGCTGTGATGTGCTTTGGGAAGAAATGTATCAATACATGTGTTAGAGAAGCTTCAGTAGACCTGAGTCAGAGTGTTGTTGACTGTGAGCTCATTGTTAATAAATCAACAACATGTATTAAATAAGGTGAACAGAAACACATATAAACAAGGTTACGTATCAACTGGTTGATAAAAGTGTAATGACCAGAGGCTCACAGGAACCTAACCTGGTATTTCCCCTGGGAACAGTGTTCCAGTATTTGTTCATTGAGTGGTGCAGTGACTTTATGGAACTTAACTGCTGCAAATCAGGAGAATCAGCTGTATGTAAATGTATATCACATCGTACCGTGTTTGTGTTTTGAAAAGTGGGCTTTTAAATCAAAACTTAATAACTGATTTCTAATTTAAATGTACCAGACTTCTTCTTTTAAAGAATATCATGGTTAAATTTTTTGCAAACTAAATATTTACTCTCAATTCTTCATATCTGTTCTGCACATGCAAATTTTCACCCATCAAGTTCCTTAAAACATGGTAAACATGTGTTAACTGCACTGATGTAGCCTGGAACCATTTTTAGTACAGGCTCCAGAACAGCCCTACAGGGCTCAACAATCCAGGTACAGAAAAGCCTGGTCCCCATGTCAAGTAGATGCTTCTCCTAGATATCGGTTATATTGCTTTCGGCCCCAGCCTTTCTTCACCCTCAACTTCAGAAAAAAAGTGTTCAAAAGCAGAATTCATGGATTAAGGGTATCCGACAGAGAAAGTAGACCTGGTCCTGCCATGAGTTCTGGCAAACCTGGAGAGGGCTGACTGCAAAGGCCGAGCCTGGGAGGAAAGACTCAGGCCCAAGAGGTTGTTCATTTAGTCACTGAGCTCAAAAGTGAGAGGTTAGGGTCGAAGGCTGCAAAGAATCTGATTGGTGGAGTAAACTACAGGTTTATAAGTTCCCCAGGTAAGGCAGTTAGCAGTGAAGCAGGTTAGGTATGGATCTAAAACCATAAGCACCAAGCATCTTCCAGGTTCTCCCTTTTATAAGGACTCTGGGGGCTGCCCATAAAGGAGCCTGGACTCTCGACATTAGGGTAGAGTTCAAATTCAACTTCAGGTTCAACTGTAGATCCGCTACATGTTCCACTACACACCAGAGCTCTCCTTTTGACCCAAGGGTAAGGAAGGCCCATAGCAGTGCCTGCCATTGCCAGGACAGTCGTCTCTAAATGGACAGGCCAAGAGTGTGGCAGTAGACAGTCTGGTGGAAGCAGATGGCACCAAGTAGTAATGACTTCATCTTTTAGGGTACATTTTACAGTCTAACCACTTGGTTATACGAGGAAATTAGAGCACGGAATCTCCTCCTTCACTGCAAGACGGACTGTTCTAATTCATTCAATCCTAAATTTAATCTTTTATTCCTTCCCAGAATTACTTTAACATTAAAAAAAAAAACCTCTGATGAATGTTTAAAGTAGGGCATGAAAACTATTCATGTTTCAAGACCACAACTAGCAAGTTAACCCCCAGGAAGGCTTTAACTGAGGACACTTGGTGCATGCTG